>NC_136505.1:43133315-43143315 GCF_053919585.1 Euprymna scolopes
AACTACAACCAATGTCAACATTTTTCTCTTACTTTCTATCAGTGCCTACAACCAAACGAAAAATTCCATGAGACAGGATTCTATCGTGTGACTACCCGGCTGTGAAACACAATATTGCAATGTTGCTTTCTATCTGACTACAACTTGGTCGCTTTCATTACAATTTAATCAAATTCTTGTTGAGCTCTCCTCTTAAATAATCAAATTCTATCCAAGTTCCATCAGTACCGATCATTACAGTTTTGTCTCAATGATCAGTTTTTACTTATTAACTATTATCCTCGAATGGCGCCCAGGCCTTGATAAGCCGTGACTCCCTTGTAAAAAATCACCTCGTGTAAACCGAATTCTTGTAATACTTAGAAATGTCTATAACGAGAGTTACGACACGACATACATCGTTAATCTTGTCATGGATTAGCATTTAGAAATATTTATTAAAAGAAATCGGGCATTTTTTTTAGTTGTAAACGTCTACACTGGCACATCATTGTTTTGCATATCTTATGAACAATAGCGCAATTTACGAGGTGCTTTAAATAAGTTTCCAGACTTTTTTGTACAGGAGACTCTTAGAAAATGTATACCTCTTATAAAAGACTGGCCAATTTTTATGAGTTCCGGTTTAAATGAACAGCTACATAAGGGGTTGGAATACACCCTACTAAAGCATAATTGTCACATCTGGTGAATTTCGAAAATGCAATCTGGATGTGAAGACCATTTTGAAGAAAGATATGCAATAAAATTCTGTTTTTAACTTCGAAGAAATGCCAGAGAGAGGTACGGAATACTTCAGACTGCTTTTGAACCATCTTGCATGAATCGAGCATCATTTTTGGAGTGACATTAGAGATTCAATGAAAGCAGTGAGTCCGTGCGAGATAATAAAAAGTGTGGGAGGAGTAAGAAAGTCAGAACACTCAGAGTTGATTAACCAAATAAAGAATTTCATGAATAAGGACCGTCGTGTGTCCATAGAGACATTAAGGACACAGTTTGAGGTCAGTATGGGAACTGTACACACAATTATTTGCGAGGAATTGAAGATGCGGGAGATCTACGCGGAGTTTGTCCTAATGTTCACAACTTCATTCCTGTCACAGAGTATTTCACCAAGATGAACACTAATACGGTTCCTTATCTTCGCTATAGTCCATAACTTAGCTCCTAAACTTTTGGTAGAGGGTGTTGTTATGAGACAATTAAGGAGATGGAAGAGGCTTTAACGATGGCCAGTGACACGCTCACAGAAAAAAAACTGCCACATGGGTCTTCCTTAATTTTTGGAACGATAGTGTATTGCAGCCGTGGGAGAATTCGTCGAATGGGGGTTTCATGTGTGTACTGGTAATAAAAGTGTCCATACGAAAAATGTCTGGAAACTTATTGAAAGAACCTCGTAGCTGAAATTGCAAGGAAAACCTTCGTATTCGGAGACTAATCCACATGAACTACAAACTCTAACCGGCCAGATAGAAACTGAAAAAGACGTAAAACAGAAAAACAGAAGAACGCAACATAGAACCAAATGAACTTAAACCGCAAGACTGTAAGTAAAGTTATTCCCCCCTACAAGAAAAATGTTGACATCGACTCACACTACATAAAAGAGTCAGAAAGGGTCAAAGCTGATGAAAACACTGAGAGGAGAATGCACTATCCAGACCTCCACTATATAAGTGCGAAGAAGTCTGAAATCTTGAGGAGGGTTTTTGCTACCCAAATCGAAACTAGTAATGACCAATAGTATTTGCCAGCATGAATTCTCATTATTAACCATTCTTGTTTAAACGCACGCGTCGTTATCATTTTTGCCCTTGATTAAATCACATTACACTTCTTTTTAGGTAGACGCGTAGACAATATACTCAGAAAGCATTTACTGAAATTACAGAAAGTAGGGGCAGAGATAGTTTATACGAGGTGCGTTCCAAAGGCATTGGCTCCTATCTTATATTCCGCCCAAAGAGATCAGAGGGGATTGCCAATTGCATTTTGTGCGAAACGAACCAAATCTCCACTGGATGAGTGTGAAGAGGACTAAGATATTGAGTGAGCTTATTGCCACCCAAATTTCAACGAACGCCAATGGTCTTTGCCAGCGAGAAATCAATGGTAAGCGTCCGTCGCGATAATGCAAATTAAAGTGGAAATGTTATCAAAAGAGGTACTGGAATTTTGACGAGACTTGTCACCCAGAATTCAGGGAACACAACCGGTCGTTGTCATTGATTAATCTCTGATGATGACCTGTGTGGGAACACACAGTGTGTACAAATAATAATACCAACAACAACTAAAATAATAATAATAATAATAATAATAATAATAATAATAATAATAATAATGAAGAGGAGGAGGAGAAGGAGGAGGAGGAGAATATGGACATACCGAGGAGAGAATGTACTAACCAGACTTCCACCGGATGGGTGCAAAGAGGACTGGGACCTTGGGGAGACTTATTGCCACCCAAATCCCCATGTAGTCGCTACCAATGAGCAATCAACGGTAAGCAAACGCAAATACATCTTCAAAAGTCATCGAAAGAAGTGGAAAGTACTGGAAACTTGGATAAACTTTTAGTCACTCAGACTCCAAGGAACACCGCAGGTTGTTCTCAAAGAGAAATCTGTGATGATGGCCAGTGTGAAAACTCTCAGTGAGTGAATGGTAATAAACGTGCCAGAGAACTGAAATATAATATGGAACCTGAAAAAAAATCAATGAAATACCAATAATTTTATGCGCACTTGGAACAGTTCAAAAGAATTTATAAATGACACTAGGAGAAATAGGAATCAAGGGGAAGATACATACCATGCAATTGAAAGTAACACTGAAAAAAGCCTAATGCGGAATTTAATCTATATGAGTGACAAATGTTCACCGGTCATATAGAAAATGCAACAGAAGTAAGATAAAAATGCAATCATAAAAATGGAAACTGCAAAACTGTAAAATTGTAGGTTGACTACTCGGATCCTTAAAAATTGCACTGTCAGCATCGACTGGCACATCACCAAATAGACGAAAGAGTCGAGAAGGATGAAAAGACCAAGGAGTGAAAGCACTAACCAGATCTCTACTGAATGAGTGTGAAAGGGGCTGGGACCTTGTGGTGCCGTATTGTCACTCAGGTTGCATTGCCAGGGAGAAATCAATGGCAGGCGAGTGCTGTGATAACGCACATTCATTTGCAAAGGTTATCAAAAGAGGTGAAGAATACCGGAAATTCGCAGAGACTTGTTGTCACCCATACTCCATGAGATACGATCTGTTGTTGACAGTGAGCAATCTCTGGTAACCTGTGTGAGAACTCCCAATGAGTTGAACAATCCCGAAAAACTTTGAAAAAAGAATGGTAGAAATTTGAATCAGAGGAATAAGTGGAAAAATACAATCAACAACAATAATGAAAACAGCTGAAATATTAAGGAAACCCCTTGAATGTGGAGACTAACACACATGAACCACAAGCGCAGACCAGACAAACTGCTACAGAAACAAAACATGAAGCGCTACATGGAACCAAGAATATTGAAGCTGCATACTTATAAGTTCTCTAACCCCACCCCATTCCCCCCAAAAGGAGTGGAACGGTATCGCCAAGTAATCAAGGAGGAAGGGCATAATCACGTTAACACACCGGTTCCCGTCAGATCACCGAAGTTAAGTAATATGGGTGACCAATTTGGCAATTCCAGGTGCTGTATGTAGGAGGACGTCGACACCTCCCTGCAAAAAGTTGCAAAAATCTAACGTCGTCATCTTCCCTAATGGGGATATACATGCGACTGGGGACCGCTTGTGAATTTCATATTCCCATGAAACTTCGGAGGAAGCCGGTTAAACCCTGAATATGGTTGGTGCTGACTGCACACAATCAAGGAGGAAGGAAAGACCGAGGAGTGAGCACTGACCAGATCTCCACTGTATAAGTGCGAAGTGAACTGAGACCTTGGGGAGGCTTATTGCCATTCAAATTCCAGTAAAGACCAATGGCCGCTGGCAACGAGAAATCAATGGAAAGCAGCTGTTGCGAAAATGCAAATTTATTTGCAAATGTTATTAAAAGAGGTGGAGAGTACTGGAAAATCTGAGGAGACTTGTTGTCACTCAGCTTCCAGGTAACACCACAAGCTGTATCCAATGAGAGCTTTGATAACCTGTGTGTAAGCGCCTTGTGAGCCGATAATGATAAGTTGTCCTCTTAAATAATCACACACTACTCAAGTTCCATTATTACAGACCATTACGGCGTCGTCTCATCGCCCCTCATCCTCGGGTGGCTTTAGGAAAATTTACACGTGTCATATATCGCCGAGATTAGACCACTGCTTCACGTAAGATAATTTTAGTCATACACTCAAGATTTTATGACGATGATCGTATAAATCAATGTGTTACTCGTAAAATTAGTGTATGATTTTGAACTCTGGATAGATGCCATGGAAACACCCGCTTCTATTAACTTAAATACTGGACAAACACCACTTAATATTTTCGTATTGCTGTTCCAAAACGGTCCTGGCAAATACACGAACATTTGCATCTGCTCTATAGACTCGATCGATTGTCCGGGAAAATAAAAACATCGTCAGTCATTAAACTGACTTTATTTAATATTTGAGTCTTACGGGTCGCCATTACAAATGTAAATCATGAAAAACACATAGAAATAAAAATAAAAAAACGGTTTCATGTGTTTGGAAATGAAAGAGTTAACCGAACATTACAACGAATTAAATCTTCATAAAATGTAAGCCGTATGTGTGTTTGTTTGTGTGTGTGTTTGCTTGTATAGATGATGTGTGTTTGTTTCTGTGTGTATGTGGTGTGTGTTTGTATATGTTTTTTGCGTGTTTGTTTGCGCATGTGGTGTGTGTTTGTGTATGATGTTTCTGTGGGTGTTTGTTTGTGTACTTGTTTGTGCGTGTGGTGTATATGTGTGTTTGTGTGTGGTGTGTGTGCGTGTTTGTGTGTGGTGGGTATGTTTGCTTGTGGTGTGTAGTGTGTGTTTGTGCTTGTGTGTATGCTATACAAAGAGTAGCCTGGCAAGGTCATAATGACACATGGGACAAAATGTGTTACGAAAAACAGAACGTGAAAAAGGTGTAAGACATGTGAGGACTGACGTCATCAGAAATGTTAGGAAAGATATTGTAAAGCCGAAAGTGTATTTGAGTAAGCCGAACTAGACGTATTAAAAATTAAAAGTTAAACAACACGTGGTTGTCTCCCACCTACTCCATCTTGCTAACTTTTGTCCTCAGAACACGAACAAAAGAACCTGTTGTCATTTTTTTTTAATCATATCAGAGTGTGTTCATGAATTTAGTTTAACTAAAAATGTAAAATAAGTACCGTCGCAGGAACAAACAAACAAAAGTAAATCCGATTCAGCGTTTTTTTCTGTTTTATCAAAAGGTATTTATTACTATTACTTTCCAAACAATGTCTGCTTCTTGTCTTTTTTTCTAACTGTTCATTTCGTCTACCATGAGATTAACAAAACCCCGCCGTTTCGAAACCATCTTAACATATCTGGGCATGAGCTGCTAAAAACAGCCTATCCTGCCTTGACAGAGTACAAAAAAGACTTCGTGGCTTAGTGGGGGATGCCCTTTTCTCTTCTCTGCAACATCTCTCCCACAGAAGAGACGTTGCAAGCCTATCTTTGTTTTATCGTTATTTCCATGGCAGGTGCTCGCCTGAACTCTAATCTCTGGTCCCCGCCTCGCCAATCTTTTACAAAAAACACCCGTCTAGCTGAATCCACTGTCAAAACTTTCCCCACTCTTTATCTATGCCTAAGTCAAACCGTAGATTCCATGAACAAAGCCTCTTTCTTAGAATTGCACGGCTGTGGAACTCTGTTCCGTCTGCCTGCTTCCCTCCTGACTACAACTTGGATGTCTTCTAGTCCAACTTAAACAAATTCCTGATGAACCGCCCCCTTAAGTAGACACTTTAAGTATCCGCACTAACGTACTATACTTACAATAACCCTTATCCCTGAGTGGCTTCCGGGCCTTGATAAGTGGTAACCACCTTGTAAAAAAACAAAAAAAAACAGTTTCTCGCCACCATCACGGGGCCACATGCCCACCTCACCCGGTTTTTTTTTCTTTCTTTCTGCTCGACACACGCCGGCCGAAGCTAGCCATTTCACGTCTTCGACTTAATACGTGCACCTTTTTTTTAACGCTCACTTTGTTTCTGTCCCTGACCGTTTGATATATATATATATATATATATATATATATATATATATATATATATATATATATATATATATATATATTTGACACAAGCCAGCGCACACTTCCTGATTTGCATATCTGTTGTTAACGGCTGATGCGGCTGCCGATACTTAAGCCGCTCATTTATCCCTCGGCTGCTGCTGCTATTTTCACACGTGGTCATACACGCTCTGTTTCAAAAAAGGCCCCGCTAACATACAATATGGACGACTGTCTGCTGAAAAAGGAAAGAATTATCAATATTCTTAGACTATCAAAAATTCTGATTTAATCTTTCTTTCTCATCAAATCTTTCTTGGGGTCCATACATTACATCCATTGCTTTTCCCGCTTCTCGTAAAACTTGTTCTCTCTATCGGATAAACAATTTTTCACACCCGAGCCTATTCTTTATCCTACAAATATAATATCATGTATGGATTACTATTGTCATATTTGAGCTGATGAATCTCTGACCCACTTGAAGTTTTTTGATAACTAGCAAAAGTGTATCTGCAATTGGATTGATCCTACCCTTTCTTCTTCATTACATCTTCTCTCTCTCTTTCCCTCCCTCC
Organism: Euprymna scolopes; assembly: GCF_053919585.1. Taxonomy (NCBI): domain Eukaryota; kingdom Metazoa; phylum Mollusca; class Cephalopoda; order Sepiida; family Sepiolidae; genus Euprymna; species Euprymna scolopes. The sequence continues at coordinate 43,140,139 of NC_136505.1, forward strand.
CTCTCTCTCACACACACATACGTGTTATTAGTCTCAGTCTTTTCTACAAATACTATTGTGGAATGTATTCCTCAGAATTGTTTGATCTATTCCCCGCTTCTTTTTTTTCCAGCTTGTTTGACCTGTTGGTCTAGTGGTCTCCATCACTTTACTGTTTTGATACCTCATTGTAATACAGCTTCCTATTCCAGTCGCTTCTTTCAAAGGATTGCAAGGTTGTGGAACTCTCTTCCTGCTCACTGTTTTCCTTTTGCATACAGCCTTGGTCTTTTTAAGACGAAGATCAAAATATATCTCCTGGCTTTACAATAATCAGTTTTCGTTCTTGTTAGCTCCTTACATCAAGTGGCTTTATGCCTTGTATCGAGCGATTTCCATAAAATAAAGATAGTGTCCAGAATAAACAAAGGCAAATGGGCAGCGCATGCTTATGAATTAAGGGAGCACTTAGAAACTTTGAAAAACGTTACATCCACTAAACATGTATTAAATCTATATGAGAACGGAATAACACATTTGGAGTATGATAATATATTGGATTTTTTCTGACGATATACATGGAATATTGTCGAGGAACCAACACGTTGTAGCCCCAGTCTCAAAGCAAAGAAAACATAGAAAGTACTTCAACTCAATTTGTCTTTTTGTACAATGACATTTATTTCCTCATTCTCCTGTTTTCGCTGTGACGTTCCTCACCTGATCGTCTTCTTTCACGTGATCTCTCTCCTACTTATATTATTTCTTTCCCAGTTACGTTATTTCGCATACATTTGCATACGCGCGTCCGCGATATGGTAAATATAATAAATGTTTTATTAAATTATCAAATTTGTCATTAAAAAACGCACGTTTGTGTGTGTGTGTGTGTGTGTTTCCAGAAACAAAGATACAGAGGTGACTTTGTACCCAATTCCCCATCCAGTTTACCACTCTATAAATCTAGCCCCATATCACAGTAGCATATTATGCATCAGTGTCAAAACGCTGCGCTAGGGGTAAAGGAAAGTTTTACAAAAGAAAAATAACATTTTGAAAAAAATGAGAAACAATTTCTGTAGTTATTTTCTTGCCACAATCGCGTTTTTATAACAATGCAATTTGAAATCACCTTTGATCTATTCAAAAAATAGGAGGCATTACTTTTGGAACGCAGTTCGCGTATAAAAAACTAAGATACATTTAAGGGAAGCAGGATTCTTCACATTAAAGAATGTCATTGCATCGTATCCTGCCTTGAAAGGAAAACAGGTACATATTCAAGAAATTGTGGCTGGGATCAAAATGTATATATATATTCTTTACAGGAAAGAGGGACTTTCCCAGGTATTACTCTCTCCTGGGATTGTCTGTTAAATAGCAGGCCCTCTCTCGTGAGGGGTGCCGACAGGACTATAAAGGTAAATTTGATATCCGTTAAGAAGTGTCCTTTTTGGGACTGTTGGGATTATTCACATTAAACATCGATTTTAGTTCATCATTTTGGCGAAGTAAGTTACCTTTTTTTATGTTCGATTCTAAAAATAGTCCAGCGTTGTGCTGGGTCTTCTATGTAATATAGTTTTACGATATTGAGAAAATCATTTAAAAAACAAAAATTAGATAAGTGAAACTGTGGCTGAGTTTGTCTAATGAGGTTGAAATCTAAGATCTAACACTCGGCACGACGTGTGTAACCCGGCTGCTGATCGATAATCAATCGGATAACAGTTTTCACATTTTCTTAACCTCACGCGGATCGAGAACAAAGATATTCGATCGGTATCAAATTCAAGACGGTCTCACACACACACACACACACACACACACACACACACACACACACACACACACACAGGCACAAACACACAAAGCGAATGACAAATTAACTGCAAATGTTACATATGTACATACACACCATATAAAAACATAACACATAAATACGCACACATATATTTCGATGTCTCATAGAAATAAGGAATGTGCTTGTCGCTCCGTCCATCAGTTTCTTTTAAAAGTAATAAATACATAAAGTAGTTTTTCTTTTAAATATCAGATGCTTAAACTACACTAAGAAATAAAATAGAAGTAATAGCCACTTTCTACACAGATGATTGCGTAAGAATAAAATACCAGTGTCTGTAAGTATAAAAATTGTTAATATTTATTTTAAAATATTACAGTTTTATATATATATGCACGTATATATACACTTGTGCCCGGTATTATTCATACCCCCCTTGAAAATTGAGTTTATTAGGTGTAACTTTTGTAAGAATTTATTGTTTACGTCCATATTGATACATATTCTTAATAAACCTCTTCTGATCATTTTCGTCATTTTAAAATCTAGGGATACTTGTAATAAAAGAAATATACAGCTATTTATAAAATCTGCAATGTTCAAAAATAATCATACCCCCTTATTTTTTCAGTATTAATCGAGTTTCTGACTGTTTGTTTCCTGTTTGATTCTTATTTTGAATGCTTTTATACAACCTTTGATTAATTTCATTTCGTTTTTTGCATTTTTCAGAAATTAAAATGATATCAACTGAAAACCAATAAAAGAATAAAAATTATTAGAATGGGGAAGAAAAAAGAGCTTAGTAATGATCTTAGGACTAAAATTGTGAATTCACATAAGGATGGTTTAGGTTACAAGTCAATTTCCAAGAAATTTGAGGTCCCTACAGCAACAGTACAGAGCATCATCAAAAAATTCCAGAGCCACCACACAACAAACAACTTGATTGGTAGAGGAAGGAAAAGGAAACTGTCTGCTAGAGCCACCAGGAATATTGTAAGAAGTGTTAATTCAAATCCAACCACCACTAATAAGGACATTTTAGAAAATCTGGAGTCTTCTGGCATAAAAATATCAAGGCAAACATTGCAAAGGACTCTGCATGAAAATGGTCTGAAAGGAAGAAGACCAAGAAGGACTCCATTGCACACCGGAAAACACCTTGCAGCACGTCTAAAGTTTGCTAGGACCCATGTGAATTCTCCAGAGTCCGTTTTCTCAAGTATTTTGTGGACTGACGAAACAAAAATTGAATTGTTTGGCCATATGGATGCTTCTTACGTTTGAAGGAAGAAAGGAGAAGCTTAAAACCCAAAGAACACCATACCCACGGTGAAACATGGTGGTGGTAGCCTAATGTTTTGGGGCTCCTTTTCGGCTAGTGGTCCAGG
>NC_136505.1:43145815-43578315 GCF_053919585.1 Euprymna scolopes
TACGCATGCGCTAATAAAAATTCATAGGTAAACAATGTAATATTTTGCAATTATTATATACGTATGTAATTTGGTCATACGGTAAGCGGTAAGGCTGGAGCATTATGTTTGGGTTTCGATTTTTACTGATGGCACACAAGTTATTTATTTATTTATTCATCATAGTTTTGAAATAACTACTCTATATTAGGTACAATATAATAATCGATAGAGAATTGGCTCCATAATAAGAAATACGAAATCTGCGTGAATTAAAATATAATATTTAAGCGTAATTTACGATCGGGCAACGTCGGGCCGCCTGCTAGTATATATATATATATATATATATATATATATATATATAATATCCTTGTGTGTGGGTGTGTGTGTGTGTGTGCGCGAAACATCTTTACCAAACGCCTCTCTGAATATTACAGAGTCGAAATTTAATATATACATTATTTGGATAATATATAGCGTATTTGGATGATATATATATAGGGTATTTGAATGATATATAGGGTATTTGGATGATATATGGCGTATTTGGATAATATATAGAGTATTTGGATGATATATTGGATATTTGGATGATATATGGCGTATTTGGATGATATATAGGGTATTTGGATGATATATGGCGTATTTGGATGATATATAGGGTATTGGGATGATATATGGCGTATTTGGATGATATATAGGGTATTTGGATGATATATGGCGTATTTGGATCTCGGGAACACTTTCGATTAGGTTTTTAGCCTGTAAAAATAGTTGCTAAGAGGTTAAAATTGAAAACTGGCGATTTTAGCAGGAGTAAATCGACTAACCTCCAAGCATTTTAGCTTATTTTTCAATCATATTTTATCCATCTGGCGATAGCTCAGATGGTAATGATGGAGGCTGAATCGCTGAATGTTTTTGTGTCGATTCTAGCTGATGGCATCAAACATCGCGTCGCCATGTTTTAACCTTTGAAATCATTGCTATGTCCTCTATAATAATAAACACGCAATTGGCATTAATTAAAATATTATAATTAAGCGTATTTTACGACCGAGCAACACCGAGCAGTTTGCTAGTAAAAATATAATTTGGAAAAATAAAAAGTTTTGTAACATCAAAGTAGAATAAGTTAGAATTTACAACATTTATTTTTCGACATAAGGAGTACAGAATGTCTTCCCTTATCTTTTAAAGTTTACAATTTATGTGCTTACCGGCAAAATTATAGCCGGCCAATTACTTTTTTTAAACTATTTTTACTCTGAGGATAACAGGCATCCTTTGAAACTCTGTAGAGTAATCAAATTGTTGTATAGCCTGTGTCGAATAATAAATGTAAGTTCGAACAAACTATTCTTTGATTTTACAAGATTTTTTATTTTCCCACCTTATACCTAAGCTCTATCTCGAATATTGAGCATTATGATCTGGTTAGAATTGTTTTATAAATATTAATTTAAATACTAATATTTTATATTCACTATGAGTTCCCAAAATCATTCATTTTGCGAACTTTAATTTACGAACCACACACACACACACACACACACACACACACACACATACACACAAATATATATATAGGGCTGTGACAACAGAATATTCTTTTCATTCTTTTGACTCTCAAGTATATATCGCACATAGTAAGACTATGTCAATCAACTGAGAATCACATCTGTCTATATAAAAACATTTAAGATATTAACGGATATATACTCAAGAGTCAAAAGAATAAAAAAGAATCAAATCCCTATATATATATATATATATATATATATATATATATATATATATATATAAGGAAAGAATATTTTCCTTCTTTACCTTCATTTGAAGCGTTGTATTAATTGAAAATTGAAAACAATTACGTATATAAATGGATACCTTTTGAAAGCTAAAAACAACGCAGTTTTCTTATATATAAACAAATTTATTTGCTTATATCAGAGCTTAGCTTTCAAAACGTATCCATTTCTATACGTATCACATATTAGCTTTCATAACGTCTACATTTATATAACATATTACATATTAGCTTTCGTAACTTATTTATTTATATGCGTAAGTATTTTCAATTTTAAATTAACATAACGTTTCAAATGCAGGTAAAGAAGAAACAAAATATTCTTCCCTTATTTCAATTTTGCGCAGCTGGCGTGACACTCCTGCTGATGACTGTGTTTATTTTATATTTTTAAATATCGAGCCGTAACCAAGACTATCGGACTTCTACCAACACTCTCGCACGCAGAATTCAACCATGCGGTTAAGAAAATGAAAAAAGAAAAAACAGATTCTTCATTGATCAGGATGTTTAGCATTGAAATATATCTGATATAAGCAAATAAATTTGTTTATGTATAAAAATGCGCTGTCTTTACCTTTCAAAACGTATCCTTTTATATACATAATTATTTTCAATATTATATATATATATATATATATATATATATATATATATAGAGAGAGAGAGAGAGAGAGAGAGAGAAATGGGCTAATTTTCCTAGATGTGAATAATTCTAGCGATAAAATCGACATATAAAAGTACCAAGTTGAGGAAAAAACACGTTATAGGTGACAAAGTAAGGCAGAATAGTACCGGCGTTAGTGTGATTACAAAAGAGAAGAATTCTTCTGTATTGTCAGCAGTAGTTGCTGTTTCTGTGTAAGCGTTTCTATAGTATTCAATATATAAATTGGGGGTATTTGTTTTGTAATTATATTATTAATGTTGAATACATATATGTATTGTTGGTTTATCTCTTCCTCACTCCTTCGTTCTCTCTCTCTCTCTCACACACACACACAATGTCTTTCTCTCTCTCTCCTTCTCTCTCTCTCCCTCTCTTTCTCTATAGTGTAATTGACTAATAGCATTTTGTAATAAAGAAGGTAGACTCCTGCTATCGGAATTGAACATTACTCACATCTGAGAAACAAAAATGGTTGGCCATCTGACTGGAAAACCTCAATATTCGTTATACTTTCGAAAAAAAGGCGACACATTTAAATGCAGCAACAAACGAACTATCGCCTTGATTAGTCACTGTAGTAAAATCAGATGAAAAACCATAGCAAATCATGCAGAAGTGTAAAGATAATGTAAACACACATATCACTGCTTTCCACGACCCCCTGATTGCTTCTCTCAACAAAGCCCTGATAGACATGATCCCAAATAGTAGGCTATAGGTACTAATGTACTATGGTAGGGCCACAGTTAGTGGTTGCTTATGCACCCTCCCCCTGCAGGGCCAGGTGGTAATTTGGCTGTAGGCGGAGGGATACATAGAAATGCAGCCCAGAATTCCCTTTCCCGTTTTCGGTCTTTTTTCGTCTGGACGGCATGAGGTTAGCACGTATTTTCTGTCCTTCTGTGGATGAGAAGAAGGGGAGCCCCTTCCTCTCATCATTAGTTAGGTTAGTTAGTTTTAAGGAGTTTATTGTACAAATCAGTTTATTGTATGAAACAATTGGAGAATAAAATAGTTAAGATCATATATACAATCGGGCTGTGCGTTGTTTGTGCTTGTATTAAATGTCTGCCTATGGTCAAAGAAAACGGGCTTGAAGACGAAGAAGATCCGATACAGAATGACACCACCAGAGGGGAACGCAGCCCTGAGTGAGGGAGATGGCCACACCCAACATTTCAGGTATGCCTTTGATTTTACCTCTGACAAAAGACGTCTAATCGACAGATCTTCATGCGCGGACTGTTTCCAGGACATTTAGTGTAATACGTGGGTCGGGAACACACCAGCGACCGGGCGGAACGTGTTATACTAACACTATTGTATATTTCTTTCTAAGAAATGCCTAAAAATCATACTTAGACTTAGATGGGATCTTAAGAAGAAATGTCGGAGATCCTACTGAAATGATTATGGATCAAATTATTAGTATGGATCTTTGCATTTCAATGCAAAGAAATATTTGAAATACCATTGCATATTACAACATTTTACGCTAGTAGCTGCGTTCTAAAAAATTATAATAATCGCTTAATTAGTTTCATAGTGAACCCTGTAAAGCAAATGTATAAATATACGTAAACTTTATAAGGAAACTACAATTTGTATCAGAAGACGCTGAACATCCTCAGAATGGCAACATCAATATATTACATATGAAATATACCGTTGTGGAATTTTCACAGGTTCCACTAGTATTTATTTCTCAATAATTAAAGGTATTTGATTTTTCATGAAAGGCCTTTGCCATTTTTACCCTTCTATCCTAAACTAAATTATACAAACTATACTCCATGTTATTACGGCGGCGTTTATAAATTCGCAATGATTGAGTGATTGGTTTGGGGGTGAATCCTTTATATACAATATATATGAACACATTAAAATACGTAACTTTATGAAGATTTATATATGAAAATTAATTAGATAATTAAGTGAAAGTATATTGAAAAGATGACCTAAAAATCAATAATTTTTAAAAAGTGCTCACTATATGAGTAGATCTTTGATAAATAAAATTATATAAACATTAGAAAGAGTCTCAGTGGATCAACCAACGTTTAAACGTTATCATTTCTTTCATAAGACTAACGTTATTAAAATAACCAAAATTAAAATTATCTAAAAGAAAATAGAATAAACGTGACAGTCAAAAGGGAACCTTATTAAACACGCTATTTACTTTTCCACGATGAGATGACCCTATCTAAATCATTTGCCGATCTAATGCATATTTAATATCCACACGATGCGTAAACCTGCTTATAATCTTCTTCCCGCCTTCCTCCAACCTTCAATCGCCCAGACAATATGCATACTTAGTTTTACTGCAAGCAATTCAAAACAACTTAAGATAAATCAATTAGATTTCATGGACTCCAGAAAATAAGCAAAATGAAAGAGACAACTCAGATAGGTCCTGAACTGTCATCTATGCTTCAGCCTCTGTCCCATCGACGAGATGTTGCATCCCTCTGCCTGTTCTACAAATACTTTAATGGTGAATGCTCTGACGAACTGCAAACACTTGTACCTCCCCGACGTAACTAGCCCGACAAACCCGACAAGCTACTAAGTCTCATCCCTTTACAGTAGGGATCCCCATGTGCAAGAAAGCCTTTTACTCCAATAGTTTCTTCCCCAGAACTGCGGGTCTTTGGAACTCCCTTCCGGGATTCTGCTTTCCCAACTGCAATGATATGCTGAAGTTCAAGAGTAATGTTAACAAACATCTTTCTACTCATCTCCCTTCATAATACCCCGCTAATTAAGTCCCTAATAGCAGCCCCCTGCTTCAAAGTGGCACTGTGCCTTGTTTGGGGTGAAAATTGAATTAAAAAAATTAAAAAAAAAAAAGAATCTACCCCGGTAATCAGACAGTTGTTTGGTTTTGGGCGACAAGGTCGATTTTTAATACGGAAAGTTTATTTTTCTGGTGTCCTTGAAGCCTAATTGTCCACTAACATCCATCTTTCAACCATAGGCATGACCACAACTTCCGCACACTGTTCACTTTACATTCAATATTTACATGGGACTGTTAGCAATAGTGTACACATATTCATTCACTCACTTCATATTACCGGTATAAAATAAACAAAAAAAGAATAATGTGAAACTAATTTACTATTATCTTTATTCTTAAGTAGAAATTTCGTTCTTTATAATTTACGAAGTTATAAAATCATAATTTTATCAAATACAAACTTAACATAACTCCAAAAGTATCTCTACAGAACGGTACTCTGATATACAAATTAGCAAGAACAGAATTATTTTACAAAATACAATGCCACGAGATGACAACCACGTAAAAAGAACGGCATAAGCACACTGATTCTTACTAGATCAACGAAACTAAGCAACGTTGAGCCTGGTCAATACCAGATGGATGACCAATTTGGGAATACAAGGCGCTGTATGTACGAAGACGTACATCTACTTGCTAGCATTGCAAAAATCCGGACGTCCTCTTCTCCTCTAACGGTATATGCATGCGACTGGGGGTCGCTGGTGAATTTCATACTCGCATAAAACTTCTCCTTTGGAGGAAGCCGGTTAAACCCACGTTAGGGTCAGTGCCACAGATTCATTTAAATTTTCAGTTTGAAAGAAACATCCACTGGGATTAATAGATAACTCGATTCTTAAACCCATCAAATAAAAAAAAATGTATTTATTAAAGCTATCAATAATAAGAAGCGTAAACGAAGTATTAAAAAAACATATATTAAGAAATAACAAAATATAATTTTACCAAGCAAAATTTACGTTAAAAAAATAGCACTTACATGTGGCAGATTAAAATCACAGAATTATATCACTGTTTAAATTTGAAATATAAGTTTTTAATTCACGAAAAATAACTACATCCAAAATTGAACATATGTTTCTTTTTAATCTTTTATGCCGGTGATGTTGTTTTTTGTATTGTTTAATAACCCTCCACGTACAATATTTAATAAAAAAAAAAATGCTGCTAAACTTTGCTATAGCTGTACAAATATTTTTTTTAAATTATTAAGAGGCATTATGTATAGATATTAAACCTTAAGAACAATAATGCAATTAACAATACAAAATAATGAGTGTTGACTTTCGGGATAAAATTGACCGTTCATGAAAAATATTTAAATGTATAATTTACTAAAGAACGTTATATAACTCATGTAAAATAGAGTACATCACTATCTAAACATATATTTCTCTTAAGGAAAATAATCTAGCATCGGTATTGAAATATAGCATCTTGAAGAAAAGTTCAATCTCGGCGCCCACATGATTTCTTTGTCTTAATGAAAAACTAGCTATTATTAGGTTCCTGCTAGACGGGTGTTTATCATGAAAGATTGGCGAGGAGGGCCAGAGATTGGAGCTCATACGAGCACTTGCCATGGAAATAAGGATAAAACAAAGACAGGCTCGCAACGTCTCTTCTGTGGGAGAGAGGTGGCAGGGAGAGAACGGGGCATCCCCCGCTAAGCCATGAAGTCTATCTTGCACCTTGTCAAGGCAGGATAGGCTGTTTTTAGCAGCTCCTGTCGAGATATGGCAGCAGTACTCCATCCTTGGACGTACTTGGATTTTATATAGATAGAGAATTGCATCAGTAGTGAGATATTTTCTGGAACGGTAGAAGGATCCCACCTAGTAATTTTACTTAAATGTTTAATAGTGGTTGTAAAATTAAGTTAAATTCATAAACTGGAGAAAAGTGGAAGTCGATTTATTAAATTTAATAATTCAATAAGACCAGATAATTGTTATTAATAAACATATTACTGAAAAAAAAAAGAAGTTTATACCATGTTTTCTATTCCATTAATAAATTTAATGAAGGATACAAAATTCGATTCAAAATTTGGGCAGTGATATTTTGATCAATCTATATTTCGTATTTATCATAGTATATTGCACTCAACGTATAGTAATGATTTCAAAAGTTAAATAAAAAATAGCTCGTGCGCCACCACCGAGAATCGAAACAAAAAATTAAAATATGAACCAATAGCTATTACGTTACGCATGTATATTCGTAATGCCGTTGTTCGACCTTCACCTGGCAAATTCCATTTTTTGTCATTTTTACACTTTTGAACTGATTTTCCCCAGTTTAAATCTAATATAAAGTTCCGCATGGATTCAAATACCCTATATATTAAGTTTTATGTCTGTACAACAAAAACTGACAGAGAAGTTTGGTAGACAAATTTTTTAAGCAAATATATATATATACGCATGCATAAATATATTTAGAAAGAGATGTATATTTACTATAATCCTTTTACGTAAATATTACGCAAGTATAACTCATGTAGAATATCTGCATGAATATAATTACGTAATAGTTAACTAAAGCTCATTATCCCATAAGAAAACCGAAAAAACGAATAGGGAATTAATTAAAATGAATGCTTAAAAATAAGCAGATTAACTAGATCTTTTGCAGATGAATGCAATTTCATGACCCATATATTACAAAGTTATATTTTCTTTTTTAAATAATTAGAAGAAAGTGTTTTTAATATGAATATCAATACACAAAAAGAAAAACAAATTTTAAGGATTGTTATATTGTAAGCGTAGACAAGTAAAGTATTTTCTTTTTTTTTCTTTTTGTTTTGTCGGTGTAACTTTCACTGAAGGAACATACACCATCTACACCGTAGTTTCAATTAACAGGCATGACGCGTTGCGTATTTTTTTTTCTAGATTTGAGGAAATATTTTAAAAAATCCGAGTCAACCCTATGAAATAAAACTGTTCCCTTTAATTAAATGCAAAAAAAAGAAACTTTTTAAAATCGTAAACATTTTTATAGTAAGTGTTTGTTTGTTATTAATAGTAAAGAAATGATCACAAAAAGTAAATATATCAACAATGTATTTAATTCACTACATGAACGGCCTATCAGTCTGAAAGAAAAAATGTTTATTTATTACAAAGGTTTTTAACGGAAGAAAAATAGCGTGTAATTTTGTCTAAATTCAAATAGGTTCTTTCTTGTTGTTATTGACCTAAGAATCTAAGGTCGCTTAAATGGTGTGCCTAGATACAAGGCGAATAGAGAATCAGCATGAGCCAGTTGTCGTGACTTGACGTGTCTTAAATTGTCGTGCATAAATAGTAAAGTCTAAAAGAGATATAGAAGAAGGAGCGAGATAGTCATGCAATTTTAATATAAGTTTCAGAATTAATAAATTATATATATATATATATATATATATATATATATATATATATATATAGGTAGTTTTTTTTTGTTTATATCCGTTAGAAGCGCTGAGTAAAATTTGAAGAATAAAATACGTATTGAATACGTTTGAAGCCAAAACTGTAACGCGAAATTTTTTATAAAATAAACGAGTGTTTATCTTTTAAGAAATATATTTCGGAGTAAAAATCCTTTGTCAATCTTTTTTTTTCTTCTCTTTTTTAGAGAAGAAAAAAGATTGACAAAGGAGTTCTACCCTAAGGATATCTTCTACAGCGAACTGGCAAATGGATCAAGAAGCCGCGGTCGCCCGGTGCTGCGCTTTACGGGATCTGATCGCTCTTGGCATCGATGTGAATATGTGGGAGGAGCTAGGCGAAGGTAGACCAGCATGAAGGCGTGCCTTGAGTAAGGGTGGCGAAGGACTTGAGAACCTTTGGTTCGAGAGGCTGGCGCAGAGAAAACAAAACTAGTGACTACGTTTACTGTTGCTTGCATTAATCTTTCGTAGATTGCTTGCCATTATATATATATATATATATATATATATATAAACTGCGTCCATCGCTTTATTGCAGATTAGTATAATATCAATATTTCACTAAATATACGTCACAAAAGATGAAAATTGTATCATCAATGAATGTTTCAAGGTTAGTTATTTTCCAAAATTTTATTCAAATCCTATATTTACGAAGTTATGACATTTTATTTATTGTCAAGTAATTTATACTGTCCATCGCTTTATTGCGGGTTTTTAACATGCCAAAAAATGGGCGATTAATGGTTATCTAAAAGGAAGGGATTGTTGCTGGACTTGCAGAAGGATTGTTCATCATAGATTTAGCTATGGAGCTGGACAGGGATCCAAGAACTTTGGCTTCATTCGTGAACAGCCCCAACACCAGATCCCGAAAGGATAAGGGTACCAGGAGAAACATTTTACATCGTGATATTCAGAAAATTCGTAGGGAAGTCAATTGAAATGACATACTATTTTTCTTCCTTTAAAAAGCTTTGTAATAAATAAACTCAAATAGCACCAGTGCTTCCATTTTCGGATAGCTGGAATCGCTCCAAGACTCAGGTAGGCTCGATGTAATGAGATGACAAGAAACATCAAAACTATTCCAAGCCCTCGATTGAGCAAATGAGGAAAAACGGATGGCTTGAGCACAGGATTACATATGAGACCTGTGCTACTCTTGAAGGTTCGGATAGATGAGCCAAAGTTTGGAACTCGAACGGAACTCCACCCTCTTACAGAGTTCATCGCCAACAAGGAGTTGGAGGCATCATGTTTTGGGCGGAAATCATTGGGGATAAGTTGGTTGGACCATTCCGAGTTCCAGGGGGTGTAAAACTTGCCAGCAATGCGTACACGGCCTTTTTGGATAAACATCTGTCACCATGGCCTGGTAACCTACCATTGTCAGTTGTCACGACGCTTTCAGATGATTTTTATGCCTGACAATGCACCACCCCATTCTGCTAGGGCGACTGCAGTTTTCAGTGAACCTATGGGCTTCTTTGAAGAAACCCTCATGCGCTGGTCACCGTGTTCTCCAGATCTTAACGCCATTGAACATCTCTGGTCAATATTGAAAAGAGGTGTTTTTGAGGGAGGAGAGCAATTTACTTCAAAGGAGGAAAGTTATTGATGTCGCCAAAACCATAACTCCTTTTCAGATCAAACAATTGACTTTTTTCGGTGGACAAAAGCTTGTTTAAAGTTTTTTTCAAAAGTTGGTGGATATGGCGATAAATAATTAAATTATTTGAGGCCTAGAACCTAGGATGTGTTTTCGTTTATTATTCTTTAACAGAAATATATAATAAACAGTAAAGTTTTCATGATTAGACATTGTATTTTTCCCCTACTACAACATTTTAAGCGATGGACATTGGAAATTCATTGAATAGAATAACATGTCATTTTTAAAAAAAATTCTTAATCTGCAATATTTTAAGTTATAAATTTATTATATTTTTATTAGAATATCTTGTCCCTTTTCTTTTCCAGTTTTAAAAACTAGTCCTTTACTTTTCCATGTTTAAGCTTAACCATATTACTTCTCATGCTCGCATTTTTCTGTTAGAATTCATGATTTTTCCAGGCTTTTAATAAATTAACTTGTTCTTTCTTTAATTTCAGTCTTATTTTTTGCCACCATTAACACATATGTAATTACAATGTACGGCACTCGTTTGCTTTCAATAAAATCCCCGCATGTATCTCCCTTTCATTCTCTTTGTTTCACTTGTTACTTCTCTTTTCAGATTAATAGCAACAGTAGTCGCTAAAGCGACATGGTATTTATGGAAACGAGTCATAAAAGCGTCGCTCACCTCCTTACATATTTTTACGATTTTGAACACCAGAAAATTCGTCATAACTTCTAAAAGACTAAAACTGCCACTTACCTATATATTCAAACACTATAGTGTTTGAATTTTTATATATATATATATATATAGTAATTGTCTGTATTTTTGAGATGAGGTGTTTTCGTTGATTGAGATTGTCGGACTGACTTCCTCATCTTGGTTGTTATTGTCACAACGTTTCGGCCGTTTTGCCCTCCGTCAGGTGTTTTGTATCGAACTGGGGAACCGTTTGTTAGGAGTCTCGAACCCAACCCTTTATTATTATTACGGGGGTACCGTGTTCGGACTCCAAATTAGGCTTTGGGACATAGTTGCTGATTCTCTCTTTTAATGTTACTTTTTCACTGCCTTCGTTCAGGATTGAACTCAGCACCTTTTGGGTAACTGTAAACTTTGACACAACGTCTAGGACCACTCGGCCATATGTCACTATGACAATTCTTAGTTGGTTTTTGTTAATGTTAAACCTATGTTGTTATTCAAGGTTTTCTCTCTCTATCAGAGAATAAAATTGCATTCAGATCTATGCTTGGTTTGCTCAGTAGGTTGTTATGTCCGAGCATGTGAGCTGTTTCTTTAAGTTTTCTCACTTTCCAGTGGGTCTCTCTGTTTATTATTTTTACTTCATCCTATAGGGGGCGATGGTCCCCCCTCTCCATCCAAACATGGTTGGCTATACCCGATTTTTCCGTCTCCCCTTTAGTTACCGCTTTTCGGTGTTCTTCCACCCTTACTTTAAGGGGGCGGCATGTTTCACCCTTGTAAACCTTTTTGCAACTGCATGGGATGGAGTATATGCAGTTTTTGGTCATTTTCTCATCCATGCGGGGCTTCACTCGTACCAGGTGTCGTCTGAGTGTTGACTCGCTTTTGAATACCGTCCTGATGTTGTAGGGGGCACATATCTCTGAATCTTTTCGGAGATGCCTCATGTATGGTAGGCAGACCGTTGGAGGTTTTTGGGTTTCATTCTCCTCTCTTATACTATTAACACGTCTGGTGGATAGTATGCTATCGGGGTAGTTGTTACGACGGAGGGTATTCTTCAACCTAACCATTTCTTGGAGGTATGTAATGGTGTCGCTGCTTATTGTCTCTGCTCGATGTTGTAAGCAGCGGGCGATTCCATGTTTGATACTGTATGGGTGATGGGAGTTGAAGTTTAGGTATTGTCCGGTGAAGGTAGGCTTGCGATATACGGATGTCTTAAACCGATGCTCTGTGCGTGATATGAGTATATCAAGGAAGGCCAGTTGGTTATATATATTATACACTTCAGAATAATGTAATGCAATAAACCTACTGGTATGCAAATCCAGTGATTATCCGTCTTTAAAATATTATTGGATGTAATAACTCATGGGTTAAGGAAATATAGTTATTGAAATGTATTCTTTGTCTTGCATGTAATAAAAATTCTAGATTTGAAATTTAACCGTTTCAAATCATAAACTTTAAATTACTAAATTAATTTCTAAAATATATATGGCGATTAAGCTGCACTAAATATTTCGCGTTTCATCCACTCTAGGACTCTTCAGGCTTATGCCTAACTAGTTCTACCTACGTATTAACCCCATTTGAAGTAAATACTTAAAGTTTACGCATAAATCTATACTTTCGTATATTAATTTTATGAGTAAATTAAGTAGTTATATATATATATATATATATATATATATATATAAATATATATTACTAAATTATGATACATATATATATATATATATATATATATATATATAGGGTGACCCAAAAGAACGGGCCCAACTTTAATTAAGCCCCATTTCTTAGTGTTTTGTCCGAATGAAATGAAACTTTGGTCATAACAAGTTTATTATATTCAAAACATCACATCAAAACACTAGGGTCTTTGGTCTTGTTTTCTCCGTTCTACAGCATATGTTCTAGATGGCCTCTATTTAGCTTTTGTTTTTTGTCTTTTGTTTTTTTTTGGGGGGGGTCACCCTGTATATATATATATATATATATATATATATATATATATATATATATATATATATACTAACTGTATATACCCGTCGTTGCCAGGTTGAAACATATTGGCGGGCGAAGATGTTAGTTCCATACTATATAAGATACACGGAATATCTTAATTTCTTAGAATTTTCCTGAAAGTTGATCACATGTTGGATTTATGGAAGCAGAAAATACATCAATTTCCGTCTATGAAAATTAAACGGGAAATAACTCTCTCAGCTTAAATAAGTAAACTTACTTTCGTTTTCAAAGGCCAATGGTGTAGTCTGATCATAACTGAAAATAAAAAAAAATTAAAATAAATTAAATTAAAATAAAATTAAATAAATCAACTTTAAATAATATTTCTCAATGGATAAATGAATACAATTTTCTTTCCACAAATAATTAATAACATGGAACTTATTATTAAAAAAGATCTTCTTTAATGAAATACGCAAATGACGTCATTCCTTGAACGTAGATTCCATTTGAATTGATATACTATATAGAAATCATGCTGAACTATAAGTGTATAGCTGTTCGTGTTCGGTATGAAAATTAATTTATTAAACAATGTACATATTAATCAAAGATCAAAGTGTAGTATCTGTTCCGGCAGATACTGCAAGCAAAGACCATATGTGGGGTAAACCCCACATATAAGACCTTGGTCAATGTAGGGGCAACACTTCATACCAATTGTCACTATCCAGCTCTCCTACTCCCCGGGGAGTTGGTCCCCATTTCCCCTTAACTCCTCACATTAAAAATCGGCCTTGTGCCTAATTTGCTCGGTAGGGGAGCAAATAAATACCATCTGTTCCAGCAGATACTGCAAGCTATGACTAGCTATGACTAGCTATGACGAGCAAAGACCAGATGTGGGGGCAACCCCACATGCCTGACCTTTAACCAGCTCCCATTTCCCACCTCTCGGGAGCTGGTCCCCTTTTTCCCTTCCTCCTCCCTTCACTCCTCACATTAAAAATTGGCCTTGTGCCTAATTTGTTCGGTGAGGGAGCAAATAAATACCATCTGTTCCGGCAGATATTGCAAGCTATGACTAGCTATGACTAGCTATGACTAGCAAAGACCAGATGTGGGGGCAACCCCACATGCCTGACCTTTAACCAGCTCCCATTTCCCACCTCTCGGGAGCTGGTCCCCATTTTCCCTTCCCCCTCCCTTCACTCCTCACATTAAAAATCGGCCTTGTGCCTAATTTGCTCGGTGGGGGAGCAAATAAATACCATCTGTTCCGGCAGATACTGAAAGTAAAGACCATATGTGGGGGCGACCCCACATATAAGACCTTGGTCAATGAAGGGGCAACCCTTCATACCAATTGTCACTATCCAGCTCCCCTACTCCCCGGGAAGTTGGTCCCCATTTCCCCTTCACTCCTCACTTTAAAAATCGGCCTTGTGCATAATTTTCTCAGTGGGGGAGAAAATAAATACCTCAAAGATCAAAGTGTAGTATCTGTTCTTCAGATGCGACACTTCCATTTCGCGTTCTCTTTCAGTGGAGGAGAAATCTTCACGACGGAGACAATTTTTATTTTTGTACCTTTTCTCCACGTTAAAAAACGACCCTGGTGTCTAACTCTGTCCCTTGGGGAGGCATTGTAAATAGGTACATATTAATCAAATTATGAACAAATAAACATGCAGGAATATAACTTTATTATAATACAAAATTCAAACAAGGTAACCCGGACGGTCTACAAAGTCTTATAATTATATAAGAAATAGAAATTTTCAAATTAAATATTATAACGCTGGTCAAAATAGTAGAAATTTGGCAGGGCTTATGTTTAGCTCAGATTAACGCCTATTCCACGCACTTACACGAAAAATGATGTTTTCATTTTTTAAAGCGACATGCTCACTAACGTGTTAAAAAAAAAAGATGCTGATATTGTTATTAAAAGCTACATTCTAAGTCAAGGGTTGAAAAATAATAGTTGGGAATGCCTCAGGGCGTAGCTGATACATCATTTACGCACCTACCCACCCCTTTTTGGAAGGAAGAAGTGTCGTGGGTAAAAAAGCATCGATGAAGGACAGAGGTATTTCAGACCCAAGAAATGAAAAGAAACCTCGAGTTGCCTTAGCAAAATCAGCGAAAGGCTCGCTGATAAAACTAACAAATAATAATATCGATTTCTGAGAGCGCGCCAAAAATAGAAATGCGAATTACGGTTACCGAATTCTCGACCAATCAGATGCGATCACACCGAGTGTATGGATGAAATACGCCTACGCTTTCGAGAAATCGAACATGAAATTAGTGAAATAAAAATAAAACGCACACGCGCATTATATATATATATATATATATATATATATATGTGTGTGTGTGTGTGTGTGTGTGTGTGTGTGTGTGTGTGTGTGTCTGTGTGTGTGTGTGTGTGTGTGTGCGTGTGCACATGCGTGTACCTGTGTGTGTATGATATAAAATTACATGCTGATTAACCATCCGTACTGGTGTTTCTGACTCAATATGCATTTAGATACCCACTTATTCACAAACACAGACACAAATACGCATACACACACACAGATACAGATACACAAACATATATGTATGCATGTCCATGTTTATGAAAAGGTTGTATCTACTTACTGACAGAAAAACCGCCAGTACGGATGGCTTATCATCACATAATTTTGTAGTAAAAAAGAGTATAATGTAATAAATAAAAGAATAATTTAATTATATATATATATATGTATATATATATATATATATATATATATAGTTCAATAATAATTATTCTTTCAAACCTACAGACACTAATATAGCATTCTTACGCAATCATCAGTGTAGGACGACAATTCCTGCCGGTCCAGAGCTTCGAACCCAGCCGCGAAGTCTCCTTTGACTAAGTCTCTACCTCCCGGCTACCAAATTATTGCCACGCACACGAGCAGGGGGATTAAGAACTAATAAACATTCGGTCACAGACATTAGACAAGCCATCGTGTTCGAACGACAACAAGACGTGGACATTACATAAACGCTACTTGACTGCTTGTTAGTTTCTACTTCACAGATAGTACCCATACTTAATTATTCTTAAAGGGGCTTGATAATCATAATTTAAAAAAAAATGATTATTCTTTTATATCTACAGACATTAGTTTTCATGCTTACGCAATCATCAGTGAAGGATTACAATTCCTGCCGGCCTGAAGATTCGAACTCAGCCACTAGACCATCGTTGGTTCCGTATAAAAATATATACGAAAACTAAACTCCACAGTATTTTCCCTGTTTATTCCTCGTAAGGATACGTCCATTAAAATATATACTGTTAAACTTTCCCCTCTCAATCTCTTGATATATATATATATATATATATATATATATATAGTCATTCACACAATACTGTTTCGCAGTATCACACCTCATCAGTGCGGGTAGACTAGCTCTATCCTTAGCCAGAGATTGGACGTACAACCATATAATTGATAGTTAACAGTTCTTACTTTCGGCCCATGGGATTTGTGCCCGTAAACGACCTCATTAAATGCCAATTTTTATAAACATTTGACCATCGCTTCTGCAGTGCTCGAACTGCGTGTTTATTTACAAACAAATAGCGAGCTTCACATTAAGACTAATTAAGCTGCGGGTAAAATCATTTTACGGCAGTGCTCTGCCCAAGGAAGGGGGCTTGATATATATATATATATATATATATATATATATATATATATATATATATATATATATATATAACTTGGTTTGTTTCTTTTTCATCGGTTTCTCTCTGTATGATATCTGCTGAATTTGCTCTGTAAAAGAAGAAGAAGATATATATTTTTAATATAGATAAATGTACATAGCCACGACACTGGACATGCCAATATTTCAGACAAATGTCGGTTAAAACCAGAAATCTTCGTCGGGCGATTTAATAAATAATTACTTTCCACAGAAAAAAAACAGTCTACAACTTAAGAAAAAAACACAGTCTCCGTAATATATATATATATATATATATATATATATATATATATATATATATATATATATATATATATATATGAGAATAATGGAAATAGTATTCAGAAGAGATAGAGAGAATTGAAAGGAACAAACTAATGTTATATGTCCATCAACGTTTTGTCTTTATTGTTAGACTTCTAACAAATCTTACAATAATACAAAACGTTGATTGATATATAACTTGGTTTGTTCCTTTTTTCATCTCTCTCTCTCTCTCTCTCTCTCTCTCTCTCTCTCTCTCTCTCTCTCTCTCTCTCTCTCTCTCTACATATATGTATATATATATATATATATATATATAATTCTATATCTAAGGGTATAATTATATAGTTAGAAAAACTAATAATTTGAAAAGCAATACTCTGAATAAGTGAAGTTCATTTAGTACATGTTTCGTGCAGATTGAAACAAAGAAGCAAAAAATGGAAAGCAGAAAATCGAAACTGGCAGAAAACAGAGAACAAAAGACGGAAATATTTATATTTAAATAGGGGCATGCAGCAAAGAAAAGAATCGCCATTTTATTTATTTATTGAAATGTGGCAAAATTCTCTCATAATCAAAATTAATTATGCGTGCATATACTGTTTAGTTAGGCTTTACTAAATCATTTGATATCGTAAAGTAAAATAATATAATTAATACTATCCAACTTGCGTGGCCCGGGATTCTTTTTAATTTTAATTTTAGTTCTGTATTTAAAACTGTAATATCTCTTCTTTAGTCTCTTACATATGAAAGGAACTTTCTGTGTATGTATGTGTGTGTGCGCGCGCACCAGTGTGTGTGTGCGCGCGCCTGTGTGTGTGTGTGTGTGTGTGTGTGTGTGTGTGTTTGTGCACGCACATGTGTGTGTATTAGTGTGTGCGCTTGAATGTGTGTGATTTCGTTCCCTATGGACTCCCGAAGAGGTGGGCCATTTCTTGTAAATTTCACGCATAGGTACTTTATGTTTCATAGAATTTATGTGCCTAAGAATTTATGTGTCTAAAATTTATGTGTCTAAGAATTCCTCCGGTAAGTATCGACAATTGAAAACATCTGATTTAAAGACAGAACAACATCATCCTTTAGACAAATGTTAACGCCCTTATACAGCCTAACATCACAAGTGCACATGAGACGTTTTCTCACCGCACAAGCCGAAGTGTCTGATGTATAAGATCAACAGTAGGTTCTTTGATAAGATAGGGGTCCGTTCGCAATGAATATTTCTGTGTAGACCACAATTGAACCATAATACTTTACTTTTGTATTTTAAACTTTTATTCAAGCTATTATATAAAAACCATTTATAGCATAAACAGTAGGTTCTCTACAGTGCAATGTAGACAATAATAAAGTGTGTACTAAGTCACTGTGAGGAGGCATGTGAAGCTTTTTTTCTGGTGCATTGCAGTGGTACCTGACTAAAGCGGGCCATCAATCAATTTGGTTGAATATGGGCGCTTTCACTGATTTCGATTACAATAAAAGTATTGGATGTGTGAAGCATTCGTTGAGCCTCATACAATCCCGGACAACGTCGGATCGCCCTGCTAGTTATCTAATAAGAATACTTAATTGTGAAAATCTATAGATCTAATTCATTTAAAGAATTGCTAATAATATTAACTAATACGTCGCTAAAATATACCACAAGTGAAAATATATTTGCCCCCAAAAGTCTTTCAATGCGACCATCTTAAAATAAGGTTTGTTACATCTTTAAAATCGAAACATAATTATTGTAGATTCCCCCAAGTCGGTCCTAAGTGATAGGTTTATCTCTCTCCCACGGCTAGAAGATGTGACAATAGGATCGGAAAGTGTGATTGGAAAGTCAGCACCCCACTCTGGCCTGCAAAACATGCCTGGGCAGCCCTGTCCGCATTCCTCGCTAGAGACGCATAAGGCGATTAGCAATAAACTAACTGCTTCTCAAAGAGAGAGGCAAAGTCTGGAAGGATGGATGTCTTAGAACTTCACGCGACGAAAACATCTAGAAACAAACAGGAAACAGGTCATATCTGTAATGATATAAGACTGTCTATTGACATCTCTGTAATGATATGACGCTATTGACATCTCAGTAATGGAATAAGTCTGTCTATTGACATCTTAGTAATGATATTAGACTTTCTATTGACACCTTAGTGATGATATAAGAGTGTTTAATGCCATTTCAGTAATGATATGACTCTCTATTGATATCTCATTAATAATATAAGGCTATGTATTGACACCTCATTAATGGTAGAATACTATCTATTGGCATTTCAGTAATAGTAAAGGAATGTTTTTGACATCTCATTATTGGTATAAGACTGTGTATTGACATCTCATTATTGGTATAAGACAGTGTCTTGATATATCATTAATGGTATTAGAGTGTCTATTGATCTTACTAGTGGTAAAAGAATATGACACTATCGTTTGCCGGGGATAATTACTTGGTTGAGAAATGTCCTAGGAACGGCTACCAGCTCAGCAAGTGCTAGACACGATCAAACGATAGGCACATCCTTTACATAAAGGGGTCGATATGGCGTCAGCTATAACCGGCTGGCATACATTCCGTCTTTACGTCTTTGCCAGCAGGGTGTTATCATCATTGTTGATAACAGGACTCGTTGGACTGAAATTGAACGATGCATAGAATAAACGAACAAGACATCTTTTTTATATAAAAAATAAAATCATGTATTTTCAACAATTAAAATGAGTATTTAACTTTGAAACCCAATATCGACCGATCAGCGCAAACTACTATATGCGTCCCCGGCCTGCGACCGTCCGTCGCGCACAACATTGTTTCAACTGTTTAACATTAGAATTATCATTCAATTCTCTCTTTCTTCATTGAATGAGAGAGAAATATATACATATATATACATAACAGGCTCGGTGACTTGTTTGAATTTTGATAAACAGCTCTCAATCTGATTACGTAAACAAGCTCGTCATCTGTCAAACTGTTTAGTTAGCAAGCCCAACATTTTTGAAATATCTGCGCATTTCCCCACAAGTGCAGAACTAGTTTTTCACAAAGTTTAATTAATGTAGAATACTCTAGCTCCCTCAAAAAGGGAGCTTCGTCGTGTCACATTTTGTTACATCCCCTTTTTTGCGACGGTCGCTCTCACTAGCAAAGGTCATAACAGCGTCAGGTTGCTGGCACAATGGTTACTATAAAAATTCGTTTACTCTTCTTTAAATTATTTTTAATAATTATCCCTCCTTTTTTGAAACGTTAATTCTTTTCATCTTTTTTTGTACCTAATAATTGTTGTTTTTTTTTGTTGTTTTTGAAAAACGTTCATCTTCCCCTGTTCATTTTTATAGTCATTTGATGTTATCGATTTTTTTTATATTTTGTTGTTCTTTTTTGTTTTATAGAAAAAAAAACATTAATTATCCTTATTGTTTTCGACGATGATTATTTTTTTATAGTCATTTGATTCTATTAACATTTTTTAAAATATTATTTGTCCTTTATTTTTCGACAATTCTTTTCAGTTGGTGACAAAATGTATCGTTGCCCATGTGACAGTTTTCAAAAGCTCTTTGTTTTGTAGTCGGTCGCTATTTATAATGTGGATGGGAGGTAAATTCGAGATTCGTCTGGCCTGGGGTGTTTCCAGACATTTTCTACGGATTTGAAGGTGATTGTTTTTTGTTTTTTATGTGTGTGTGAACGGATTAATCATTTTAAATCCCTTCTTCGCCCGACAAGAAAAGCCCTGTGGAAAGATGACATTTTTTTCTGAGGCTCTTACGGTCCACATGCATTTGTTGTGTGGATAGGTAACGGCATACTTTAATTGCCTCTGTTACAGGCTTCAGTTTTTGGATTGGGGGCTGATGTTGGCGGGGTGGATTCTTTTTCTGTTTGTTAGAAACTGCTCAAACAGTGTGCGTGAATGCGGTGCATGACGGTAACTCGACTCCACCCCTGGTACTACTACCAAGTGGAATGTTTACCCCTCTAACCGTGAATTGGTTAAGGTAAAAGCTTATTTATGCTCGGTTCTTTTGCAATAAATCTGCCCCCAAGATAAATCCTGATCCAATTTTGAAGTGATAAAAAAGCTGGAGGAAGCCTTCACCTTCTTCCATTTTGATGGGCAAATGGGTCATGTTTTTTAGTGTCATCTTTTGTCCGTTTGCGAGAGTAATCGTAAGGTTAAAGTTTCTTAGGTCCCCTTTATGGGGTTTAACTCCTGAAAAACTGATGTTTTGATGCACGTGACTTTCGATCAGGGCTTCTATTTGTCTGCTCCTTATTTTAACTATACACCCAATTCCAGAGCCTTGCTTGGGGAGTTTATTTCTCCGTGTCTCTCTATTTTCCCGAGTTTTCTTGACCGACTTATTTTTTTAATGGCCCCGTTTAGGCCTGCTCTCACCGCCTTCTAAACATCCATCATCTCTGATGTATACCCCTGCCTGAGTTCCTTCTTTCTTTGAAGGTTTTACATGGTTGCATATTCGTGTATTAGGCCACTGTGGCGGCCGCTGGTGTGTGGGTTTCGAGGATAACCTGTCTTTTTTTTTCTCCTGGAATTAATATTACTTTGTCATGTGTATTACATCCCTGATCCGGTACCGAGCGTTATATTTAACTTCAGTCCTAGCACTTTGACTTATGGTTAGTTTTCTCTGCTCCGGCTTGTTCAAAGTGCAAACAAGTAACCTAACCTGTTTCTCCTTTCCCAACTGTCTCCCGTTAAATGTTAGGCCCCTTGCGGTGAGGGCTTTTATATGATACTGAGTTGGGTATAGGCAAAAGAAAGAAACAAATACCTGCATTCTCGTTAGATCTTCCGTGCATACGATTATCGACTGGGGCGAAGACGTTAGAGAGTTATCAGGCAAGCAGGAAGCAGAAAGATTCAACAAAACGAGAAAAATTCTAAAGCGGAACTCGTAAATAACATGACAAAAGTCCGATATAGCAGGTATTCACTGACTCTCACCAGGAGTGTAAAATATCCACTCTCATAAAGTTCCTCAAATGACAGGTATAGTACTTTCATCTGATGGCCTTGTGCCGTCCAGTTAAGGAAGCAGACGTCTTCAATAATCCCATATGCGATCGTTACAGGGTTTCTTTGCCACGCCGTTCGACCGGCAACTTTCTATTGCAACCAGCATATTCGAACATGTTCGCTCACAACGGATTCAAATCAAGAAGTGTCTTAAATCTTTTTTTTTTTTCTCTTTTCAGGTGCGCATGTGACGCGTGGCGCGTGGACGTGTATCACTCATACTTCCAGCGCGTCTTTATACGTGACACGCTAGCTTTTCGGTATGGCTGCCGTTCTTACATCCCATCTCTCGCACGGTGCGCACGCGCCACCGTGATATATGATATAATGTTGTTTTTTTTAACTCACATTCACCCCTAACAAGGCATATCACCACTTGGCTACTATTTGGGACCATGCATAGAAACAATATATTAGTTTAAACTTCTGGATATCAGTACACTAAGGGAAGCAGGTAGCAGGAAGGAATTCCAAAGTCAAGCTATTCGAGGGAAGAGTAGAAAGCTTTCTGGCATTTAGGAATCTCAACAGTGAGGGGTGAGATTTTGCGGCATATGTATTCCTATAAAAACATTTATTTATCCAAGAGTTCAAGAAATCATGTGTTCAATCTACCATCTACTATAAGCTTGAAGAGCGCCAGGCTTCAAGCTATAGGATAGTCCAGTGCTGCATCTTGACCCAAAATTGTTTGTAGATTGTGGTCAACAGGGCAACTAAAACAACGAAAAAGTACTAGCTTCTCTGTCTACTTTTCTATATAATATTTCTGTCAGTCTGTTTGTAGTCAGCTTGTTCTTTTTCTCAGAAACTACTGGTTCGATCTCGTTAAACTTTTGTATGGAGCTTTGTTATGATAAGATTCTCTGAACTAAGTATTATGACATCCGTAAAGGATTAATAAGGATTAATAGGGATTAGTATTTAATGCAAAAATGATCAAAAGTTTAATTAAATTCAATCATCAATTTGACATGAAGAACTAATTCTACGTCAACATGCCATAACTTTTGCCCGTGATTCCATAATGATTCATATTTTAATATTGTAAACTTGGCCGTGTTTGAAGCAGTGAAATATAATAATTGGAGCTTTTCGAAGGTTTTACCTACGCTAGTGCATTAAATGGTTATGTAAACCATCAACTCGTCCTTTGAAGTCAGACTGTCGATAGCCAATAGCACAAACATCAAACAGCCTGGTTTCTTTTATTGCTGATATTCAGCGTTAAGTCTTCCGTATTACTAAATGGAGAAATTCACGATTGTGAATTCGATTGCACGAAGGAAAGCATAGAACATATTTAGTCTCTCTTTCTGGTGAAAAGTTTTCAGTAGAATATTGTGGATTTTCTTCAGAAAGTTTTAAAAGTGGATTTTTTCGGAAAATTTAACAATTAAAAAATAAACATGTTTTTCTCGCATTGTAGGGGTAAAAATATTTTAGCATTCAACGGTTTATTTATGTATTTAATTAAAATAATAATATGCCGCTTATATTTTTATTGAATGACATATGGATTCTTGTTTATAATTGGCTAACGTAGTCCTAATTTCCGGTGTAGCGCTACCGGAAGTGGCAACAAGAAAACCAGTCACTTCACTTTTATTGGTCTTCAGTATTTCTATTGTGAAACGATTTATTGAAATAAAATATAAGGAAAGGACATAAGTGAAAAGTATACAATAAAAATTTGCGAAATCATACAATATAAAATCAGCACAATTTGTTTTTATTTGCTCTTTTAATAACAAAATTTAAAAAAATAAAAGTTGTTGTTTTTTTATTTGAAATTTTATGAGAAATATATGTTTATAAAGTTATAAAAGTTTGTTTTTTTTATTTAAAAAATAAAAATTTCTATTTGAATCTATATATTAAATATATGTTTTTATGACGTAATAAAAAGAGTTCATGAACAGGGGAGACATAGGCGCCAGAGAAAAAAGCAAGAGGACTAATTTACTTTATCGCCATTTTTGGTAGCTGGTTATAGTCAGCTAACGTACCTCCTAAATTCCGGCATAGCGCTAACTACCGGAAACGGTGACAACGCAAATCAGTCCGTTCACTTTTATTGTTCTTCAGTATTTCTATTGTGAAGCGATTTATTAAATAAAATATAAGAACAAGACATTATTGAAAAGTATACAATAAAAATTTGCAAAATTATAAAAAGATAAAAATAAAACAATTAGTCTTTATTTGCACTTTTAATAACAAAATTTAAAAAATATAAGTTTATATTTTATTTGAAATTTTATAAGAATATATATATATATATATTCATGAAATTATAAAAATATATGTTTTTTTTTTATAATTTCAATAATTCTTGATTAAAATAAGACCGAAAATCTTTTCAATGATTATTTAAATAAAAAAATAAAGATTGGAAAAACGTAATAAAAAAGAGTACACGCACAGGGGAGATATAGGCGTGAGAGAAACAGCGAAGGAACTGATTTGCTTTTTCACCGTTTCTGGTAGCACTACGCCGGAAATTAGGAGGTACGTTAACGGACTATAAGCAAGATGCTATATGTCACTCAATAAAAACATAAGCGCCATATTATTATTTTATTTATTTATTTATTTTTTTACAATAACCGGCATCTTAAAATAAAGACAGGAAAACTTAAGAATACAATTACTTATCAAGGAATTATATTAGCGTACACCAAAAAGAACAGAATAATAATTATACAATTGTAATAAATTTTTACCATTCATACTACACCTAACCCGAACAACATTCGTCTCAACCCAATCTTGTTGCAGAAGATTACCTTCCCTATTCTAATATGAAGGCTACATGTTGGTTTATAATTTGGCGTTGGTGGACTTTGAACGATAAATAATTTTATCGTGTACTTGTTGAGATAAAGGCGAAAGATCAATTTTTAAAGATGTAATTTTAAGCAAAAAACAATATTACGTCCTTGTTATGTCAAAAATTGTTATATATCCAAGAATCACGAAAATTCATCGAGTAGAAAGTTTTTATAGTTAAAAGTAATTTTTACGGTTAACTGGGAAAATTGCATTTTTCCTAGATGTTTTAAAATAAACCGTGAAGAGTGCAAAAACAGGGGGCATAAATCAGAAAGCATATTTTAGATTACATCGTAATGGCTTCCAACCTGTGTAGCGTATAGCGGTAGGCTTTTTTTTACTAGAAACAATAGCAGTTTATCTACTCGAGGGATTTTCGTAAGTTTTTATACATATTACTATTATCGATCTGACAATGAAGTAACATTGTTTTTGCTCAACATGACATTTAAAAAAATCGATCTGTTACCTTTCTCAACAAACACCTTGTATTGTTTATTAAAATTCTATTTTTTGTGATGTCTGGTAGGCACTAATATTTTTCATCGATAATAAGTTTATTCATAAGTTTTTCTTCTTTTATTATAACCATATTTAACATAATCTTAAGAAGAGTAAACACCTACATGTATTATCTATATGCCTATAAAGTTGAGTTTTTTTCCCCCCTCGTAAATTAATGTTAAAAGATTACTTTTTCTATTTAAAAATTATCAAAGCGAACTTCTTAGTATACTCAGTTATGGATATGCGATCAACCTCATAAAGATTAACTAATTTGCATATTCCTTTGAAAAACGATCATTGAACAATGATCAACGAATGTTTCACACTCCCATATTATTTTATTGTCATCGAAATTGGTGAAATCACGTATTTTTATTTTCAATCAAACCAATTTGTTGCCTGCACTCGCTGAATGCACGGGAAGGTAATTGCATATCCTTCCCCGCAACGACTAGCTCAACAATGCACTGTAATCTATATTGCACTGTAAAGAACCAATTATTGATTTTATAAAAAAAAATGTTATACATACTGGTTTAAATTAAAGCTAAAAATGCAAAAGCAAGTTGTGTTCTAAACAGAAACATCCCTTTCTAACGCGCCTCTGTCATATCAAAGAGCCTACTGTTGATTTTATATGCCTGGCCTTACTGCTTGTGCGTTGATGATAGTTTGAATTTAAGTTTAAAATGAAAAACTCAAGTGTCATGGTGCAATTATGTTTAGAACAGAAACATTCATTTCGAACGCGTCTCTGTCATATCAAAGAGCCTACTGTTGATTTTATATGCCTGGCCTTACTGCTTGTGCGTTGATGATAGTTTGAATTTAAGTTTAAAATGAAAAACTCAAGTGTCATGGTGCAATTATGTTTAGAACAGAAACATTCATTTCGAACGCGCCTCTGTCATATCAAAGAGCCTACAGTTGATTTTATATGCCTGGCCTTACTGCTTGTGCGTTGATGATAGTTTGAATTTAAGTTTAAAATGAAAAACTCAAGTGTCATGGTGCAATTATGTTTAGAACAGAAACATTCATTTCGAACGCGTCTCTGTCATATCAAAGAGCCTACAGTTGATTTTATATGTCGGGCCTTACTGCTTGTGCGTTGATGATAGTTTGAATTTAAGTTTAAAATGAAAAACTCAAGTGTCATGGTGCAATTATGTTTAGAACAGAAACATTCATTTCGAACGCGCCTCTGTCATATCAAAGAGCTTACAGTTGATTTTATATGCCTGGCCTTACTGCTTGTGCGTTGATGATAGTTTGAATTTAAGTTTAAAATGAAAAACTCAAGTGTCATGGTGCAATTATGTTTAGAACAGAAACATTCATTTCGAACGCGCCTCTGTCATATCAAAGAGCCTACAGTTGATTTTATATGCCTGGCCTTACTGCTTGTGCGTTGATGATAGTTTGAATTTAAGTTTAAAATGAAAAACTCAAGTGTCATGGTGCAATTATGTTTAGAACAGAAACATTCATTTCGAACGCGTCTCTGTCATATCAAAGAGCCTACTGTTGATTTTATATGTCGGGCCTTTCGGCTTGTGTGGTAATACAACTTCTTTAAACCACTTCTGATGTTAGGCTGTGTAAAATCTTACTTTTGATCAAAATCGTCTGTTTCCTTTTTCAACAGATTTATTCTATTATCGATTATCAATACTTATCGAAAGTCATTCCGATAAAAAAAAAGCATATAAGAACACTGCCAGGCACATAAAGCACCTTCGTGTGATTTTTTAATAAAAATTGGCCAACCGTTTAGGAGGTCATAGGAAACTTTCTCTTTCTCACGCACACAGACACACAGACACACACAAAAATTTCCATTTATATAATAGTAAAGAAGAGATATATATCTGTGTGTGTTTGCGTGTGTGTATATGTATGTATTCTTATGTATTCATTATTTACAGGTGAACTGTTGCCTCAATTTGATTACCACCATTTTTCAACTCTTGCATCTCCTGTTTTTATTCCGATGCAAAAAAAAAAAAAATGTTGTAACTATGCGGACCAAAAATCACTAGACCGGATTTCAAATCCGTTAATTAATCCGTAACAAAGTAAGTTACATTACTTTCTATAACAAGTCTAAAATGTCGATAAAAGCAACAAAGCAACTGTTTATCTAATTTCATTGATTTAAACGAAAGCAAATGCCACACGCGCTTCCAATGAGAAAACTGCATTGTCTACGAAGATAATTCCAATTATGGACGAGTTAAATAATCATTTTTGAATTGAGAGAATTCTATACCGTCAATGAGTCAGAGATTAAATTGGATACCGCGAACGCAGATCGCATTAAGAATGTTAAATTAAATTCAGTCAGGCGCTTTAAATATTAACTTAATTATTAAACCGATGAGATTTTCAGTTCTTAAGTTTTTATTTCTATGTCACGATGATTAGCGTTCAGCAAATGGGAACTATTTCTAATTCATACGTTTTAACTTCTGAGAGTCGTCTTGACACCATGAAAACTTGCATTGGCATAAGTTTTACCATTAATTGACGAATTATTATTTTAACCAAGTTTTAATTCTACAATAGTATTCTCTAAAACTAATATGAATCCATGTCTCCCAGTCGTTGGTAGAATTGTCAATTAAGTCCAATTATTCTCTAACCCTAACCATTATATATATATATATATATATATATATATATATATATATATATATATATATATATATATATATTAGTTTTCACTTTTAATCCTCATTTTTCGCACTTTTACTTCAACACCTGAAGATGATTCTTGGACGAATCGAAAGCGTTCGTGACATCAACAATTATGGAACTTTTATTAATATTTTTGACTTTGATATAAAAAAGAATATACGAAAAATCGAAAATTAAAAAAAAAGAATCATAAAGCAAAGTATCTCCGTTACATTTAATATTTGCTTGAATATATATAAATATATATATATATATATATATATATGTGTGTGTGTGTGTGTGTGTGTGTGTGTGTGTGTGTGTGTGTGTGTGTGTGTGTGTGTGTGTATAGATGTATACCTATCTCTTCCTCTCTGTTTATATATATATAATTAGGAAGTAATACATATGTTTTACCTATTATCTACATTGTGTGACGACTTGTCTGTCTTTCGCACGATTCAAATCCCCGAACTTTGATTAGCTCAAATACAAACATGTCAACCAATGTGACTAACTTCACCAGCTTTGCGGGAAAAAGAATAGAAACTTATTTCATGTCACTTTATATATAACAGTATATATAAAATGAAATAGACACGTTAAAATACCTTATAAACGCAAAGAAACAAATTAAAGCCGTTAGAAAAACACTCATCCTCGAGTGTCTAAGGCCTCTCTGTACAGGGGTTTGTCAAAACAACATGGCATAAGAATACTTTTCCCTAGAAGTAAACCCTGACCAAATATTCAAAATCACAAAGTATTCGCAGCCCAAATAAGATGTCCTCGCTGTGGCTGACTTACATTAGCTTCTACGAGGAATGGTGCACCGTTCTTCAAGTTATGTTACCTCAAGTAATAACACGAAGCTGGATACTCCATTATAATAGATGAATTCTTGTCCTGGAATCCAGTAAGATCAAAAGACCAAAACGAAAGATATACTACAACATATGAAAATGGTTAATTGGAGAAAGGAAAATTAGGTTCTTAGTTTCTTAACCCAGTGTTTGAGAGATAAAGAACTTTAATGGAACATTGGAATAATAGCTATGTATATCATATAGAGTTCAAGTGTTAGCCCCAGGTAGTGGGCCCCTTGATTTCTGAGAACTTCAACTGAAGTAGAATAAAACAAAAAAAGTATATAGATGTGTTTGTTTGTTTGTTTGTGTGTTTGTTTCGGTTAAATGGACTTTTTCAATACACTTTTCAATACTTTTGTGTATACAACCCTCTTACCTTAGAAGCTCAATTTTAGTTTAAGATAACCACATAGCACATATAAAAAATTTTAGTCATGGCTATTAAACTAAATACGCGATGCTGGATCTTCTATGGAATTCTTCTTTTCGACATTATATTGTCATGCATTTTTCTTTCTAAGCAAAATATTCTTTTTTTTCTGAAGAGTATGTGCACGAAAAGAGTCGACAATAATTGATTGTTTCTGCGTAACTTAACAGATTTGCAGAGCATGTGCTGGAGTTTTGAAATGCTGAAAGAATTGTTTGGTAAGAAAATAAATATTTGGAACTTGGAATATAGCTGTACTATTTTATATACATACATATATATATATATATATATATATATATACTAGCAGAAGTACCCGTCGTTGACTGTGTTCAAAAACAGCCTACAGAAAATGGACTGTGATTGATGAAAGTATGATAGGTTATGAAAAGGAGGGGGTTGTAAAGAGATAGGTTTTGATACTAAAAAAATTTTACCCTAAGCAAAATATGATGAAAGTAAAGATAATTTTCGCGAAAATATATTTTTATATCAACTTTGTTTACATTCGTAGCCAAGAGTGACCAACAAATGATGTTTCCTTACAAAGAGAAAATGTTATATATATAATAATATAAATATACAAGAAATAAATGTTACCATAGTCAATAAAAGTTACTTTTATGGTAGAAAAGTTCATTGGTTTGTATATTTAAGTAGTTTGTAAAAAAAAAGTTGTTGTTTTTTTGTTCATCCACTCTAGGATTCTTCAGGCTAGAGTGGATGAAACGCGGAATATTTACTGTAGCTTAATCGCCATATATATTTTATAACTTACTAACTAGCTCTACCTACATATTGAGCACTGTTGAAGTAAATACTTAAAGTTTACGCATAAATCTATACTTTCGTATATTAATTTTATGTGAGTAAATGAGGTATATATATATATATATATATATATATATATATATATATATATATATATATACACACACACATTCAGAGCAGACACACAGCTGTTATGGACAAGTAATCAGAGGCTTGTAAAGCTTTTGGACTTACCATTACCCTCAAGAAAACTTATGTATTCCTTTCCTATAGGAATGCCATATCTTGAACCAAACATCTGACTTGGTGGTAAGAAGTTAAATGTCATGGACAATTTTGTATATGTGGTTAGTAAGCAGAGTAAGGACTGTACGCTTGATGCTGAGATTAATCACAGAATAGTCAAAACTAGTTCTGCTTTCGGCAAACTGGGGAAACGTGTCTGGTCAGGGCGAGGAATCACATAAAAAAACAAAGCTAAGTGTTTACGAAGCATTCGTTCACTGCTATATGGGTCAGAGACTTGGACAACATATAGAAGGCATCTCAAGTTATTGGAAAGATTTCATCAAAGTTGTATTCGGAGAAGACTTGATATAAACTGGAGAACTCTAACGCCTGACACTGTAGTTCTTGAACGATCAAATAGTACTAGAAATGAAAATCATTCAAAATCAGATGCGCTAAACTGGACACCTGGTTAAGATGTAAAACTAGACTTCCTAAACAAGTGATAGGGTTAAAAGACCACAACCTAAACCAAGAAATAGGTTTAAGGGTTCTCTGGGAAAAATAGATATATCTAAGGCTTTTAATAGAGTATGACACGATGGTCTTCTCGTGAAAATCAGAACCTATGGTATTACTAGACGAATACTTTACATAATTAAATCCCTTCTAAATGAGAGAAGAATCCAAGTTGTCCTCGATGGTAGTACGTCTAAATAATATAATATAAATGCGGGTGTACCTCAGGGGTCGACCCTTGGGCCTTTATTATTCCTCATATTCATAAATGATCTCCTTGATAAAATTGTCTCTGAGATGGGTATATTTACTGACGACACCACGCTCTATAACAGGCACGAGGGGAAAACGAATGAATACGTATCCAAGGCAATGACGGAAACCTTAGAGGGAGACCTTCAGTATGTAGTGGAATGGGGTCAAAAATAGATAGTAACGTTTAATGCTGCCAAAACTGAGCTCGTTTCCTTTAATAATTTCAAGAAACCTTCCCAACTACAAATAGCTATGGCGAAATATACTACTTGAATCTACATTCGTTCAAACTTCCTCGACTTAACGTTCATGAGCTGGAACAGGTATGTCGACGGCATTGCCACGGTTGCTGCTAAAAAGATGGGCTCTCTCTACCGTGCTAGAAAGTTACTTATGCCTAAAAGTATCCTGTACCTCTACAATGCCACCATTCGCCCAGGTATGGAGTATTGTTGTCACATTTGGGCCGGTGCATCGCTATTAGTTTTTCACTCCTGGACAAGTTCAAAACAGAGTCGCCAACCTGATAGGTCCTGAACTGTTCCATCGACGAAATACAAGCCCTTATACCCCCCTCGACGTAAAATTCTTTGAAGCTCCTGATTTGAAGCCGGGATTAAGGGAAATCCTCTGGAAATGAATGGCATCCCTTTCCAGAGAGACGTTCATAAACGAAATCAGAATTATTATTATTATTATTATTATTATTATTATTATTATTATTGTTGTTGTTGTTGTTGTTGTTGTTATATTACTTCATTTTTTAAAGAAATTTAACGTAACGTTTAATACCTACGGTATTTATGTTTATTATAAATAAGAATTCTGAATTAATTAAAATATAATATTTACGCGTATTTTACGACCAGGCAACGCTGGTCGATCTGCTAGTATATATATATATATATATATATATATATATATATATATATATATATATATATATATATATATATATATATATATAATTGATTAATTACAAAATTACAATAATTTTTTGTAATACCTACAGGAACTAGTGTTCGTCCTTTCGGGAATCATCAGTGCAGGGTGACAATATTACTGCCGGTCCCGAAATTCGGACTAGGCCACTAAGCCATGTTTGACTCCATTAGCAAGAAATAGAAAATCTAACCACCGAGCTGAGTGTAGCCGGTTGTTGTAAGTACTCTACTTTTCATCGCAAGTCACAACCCGGTCGAGAAACGAGTCGTTCTTTTTGCCTTAAAGAAAGTAAGATGACTCTTCATAACGGCGTTTCTTTTGATTACGTGCAATTCCTGAGTCACCAATTTATCAAGTTTTTTGTCTTTCCAACCTCTCTCAAGTCGTTGGAAATCGTCATATACGTTACGTCTAATTCAGAAGAAAGTTCTCGAACAGTTGTGTGTGAATTCACTTCGGCTAAGGCTCTTAACATTGTCAACATACGATGACCGACCACTACGTTCATCATCTTAAAGACTCTCGTCGCCGCCACGAAATTTCTTAAACCACCATTGTGCAGTGCATTCAGCAGTGGTTCTTGGGTCAAACGCTTCGTTGATATCGTCAGCTGTTTCAGCAGCTTTTTGGCCTTGCTTGAATTAAAATAAGAAAATCGGGCGAACATTTTCATATGCTATTCAACGTTCTGAAAAAAATTGTTTTAAAATGATTATGATGGAATTAATACTATCGAAAACGCTCGCTAAAGAAACTTATGGATCTAAACTAAACAATTTGGAGTAAAACGCAAAAAACATTATTCAGATTGGAGAAGATAAAAAAAATAGTGAAACAGAAAAATTCGGTGCTTTTCAATATCTCTTGTCTCAATATATATATATATATATATATATATATATATATATTTATATATATATATATCATGATTTTTTGGGGGGTACAGAACTTTATTAAGGCAATCATGAAGGGAATACTTATTCTTTCGAAATTCATTTTATATTGAGTCGACTCAATATCCGTATATCATCTAAAAGTCTTGGAGACTGTTCACGTTCGCCTTAGGAAGCCTTCCCCTTTGTAAGCAAAAGGACTGCTTGTTGGGTTTGAACGTGATCAGCCTCTACAATTCATCCCAATACGATTGCTGTTGCTCCCGTCTCTTTTTTAGATTTTATCATTAAGGAAAACAAATTACTAAAAAATAAATCCCTTGATTCCAATTTTGATGAGTGAGGGCGAAACATGTCAATTGACTCGTTTTTATTTATTTTTTCCTCTATTTCACTACTTTTATGTTTTAGTCTTTATCCATTTTCCTTTTCTCCTCAGCCTTTTTTTTTTATATATAATGAATTCCGAAGAAATAATTCTTCCCTTCATGATTGCCTTAATATATATATACATATATACACACAAAGAAATAATAGAAAGATAAAATATATAGCAATACATATGAATTCATTTGTCAGTTCAATAAGGAAGAAATATCAATCGGAGGGGTATTATAAATGTTCTTTATAACTACGCATTTCAAAAACACATGCTTCTCATCAGAAGAGGACAAAATATCAAGGTTACACATATAGGTAAATATTACATAGCTTTCTTGGCATTAAAAAGGTAATGTTAAAATACATGATATAGAAAGGTGATTATAGAAAGAGGATAGGAAGGGGCACCGAGAATTTTTTTAAAAATACAAGGTTATAGATAAAGGAAAGTGTATATCGAGCTTAAGCGACATTAGAACAGAAATGTTAAAATGCATGAAATAGAAGGCGGATAATAGAAGTAGGGTAAGAAATGTATTGGGGGTAATAATATCAGGAGAGAATATATTAAGGCTAACCAAATTCTTTAGTTTCTCTGTTCTTCTGATGAGAAGAATTAGGCTTCGAAATGCCTAGGTATAAATAGTATTGATAATAACCCCTCGTATTGATGTTTATTTCTTATTGATAAATCTCAAATTTAAGAACGCATTATTAATTCTTTGACCTCTCTCTCTCTCTCTCTCTCTCTCTCTCTCTCTCTATATATATATATATATATATATATATATATATATATATATATATATATATATATATATATATATATATGCGCGTGTGTGTGTGTAAGGTTTGTGGAAAAGAACCCCAGTAAATTATCTATTATAAAGAAAATATCAAAATAAGAGTGTCACATCGGTACTGTCAGTTTTAACTATAAAAGTTTTAAATGTAACTATATATATAAATATGTGTGTGTGTGTGTGTGTGTGTGTGTGTGTGTGTGGTTACATTTGAAAATATATATGGCAATTAAGCTACATAGAATTTTCTGCGTTTCATCTAGTAATGATTC
Organism: Euprymna scolopes; assembly: GCF_053919585.1. Taxonomy (NCBI): domain Eukaryota; kingdom Metazoa; phylum Mollusca; class Cephalopoda; order Sepiida; family Sepiolidae; genus Euprymna; species Euprymna scolopes. Next base: position 43,180,297 of record NC_136505.1, read on the forward strand.
TGAATGAATCTAAGAATTAAACGAGGAAAATCCTTAGTAATTTAATTGGCATATATATTTTCAAAACTTAATTCCTAGTTCTACTTACGTATCGAGCACTGTTAAAGTAAATACTGAAAATATTTACATAAAATTTATATATATATTATGTATATATATTTATATTTATTTTATATCATATATATTTATTTATATTTATTTTATATATTATATATATATATATTTATATAAAATAATAATAATAATAATAATCCCTTTATCTATCTATCTATCTCTATATATATATACATATGTATATATATACATATATATATATACATATATATAAACAGGCAGAAATAGAGAGAGAGAGAGAGAGAGAGAATGCTGAACCTGAATTGGAAGCATGTCGTCTTTTGTTCATTGTGTCGAAAAAAAGGTGAACAACCTGGTGTGACATCTACCCGCATTAAAATACGAACATTTGACATTTGAACCTGTTTACAAATGTGCCAGCGGCAACTTTCATATTACATTGTAACATAGTAATGACAATCGTTCAAATCAAGCCGAACAAATGCACATGAAATGCAGCGTGAACCCAACGTTACGATACTATTTTTAACTTTTAGTTTCCTCCTAAAACAGTTTTTTTTTTTTCAGATTGTTAAGCGCTTAAATCTGGGAAACGTGTATTGGCAACATTAGGCATCACAGGACCTTTTTATATACATATAATAGAATTTTGTTTTCAAAATCAAAAGTTTTTGGTCGTTTTTATAGTTTATTCCTATAGCTTTATACTTAATCCGAAATTCGTGCCCCCCCCAAAAAAAAAATAAATGAAGATCTATCTAGTGGGCTATTTGTAAGGAGAGGTCTTCATGGATTATTTCTATTGCTAATAAACCCAAAAAATTAAGACCTGCATTATTCAAATCATTGAGCAACAGGCACCAGAGTCGAATTGATGCTATTCAACAGACCCTCCTCGTAGTTATTTAGCAATCTATTCATTTATTCTACATTTATTCTCCCTTTCATATGAACGAAGGAAAAATTGTGACAAAAACTTTCTGGGCATATTTATACTTGAAAAAGAGATTTTACCACGGAATATAATGGTAACTACTTAATATCTGAATTTTCTTTTATTTTCATAATACACACAGCTACGACAACTTTCTAAAATATGGCATTGACAATTACATTAGAAGTGTAGTTTATAAGAGACTAGCCTGGGTGTCCGGCGTTGCCCGGGTGTTTGGAGGTGTGCGTTGAGCAAAATAAAAGTGGTAGCAGGCAGGTAGGCTCGAGCCCGTACCTCGTAGGAAGAAAAAAACGTGTAAAAATCCATGACCTCTTTGCTGTCGCGCCCATCGCCAAACCGGAAGTGACGTAGGTTTAAATCAAGGTTAGTCAATAGAAAAGAGGGGATGACTTTCGGAAATATCGGCGAAAATAAACGATCCCTCCCTGTAGAAATGTGCTTAGTTGATGATGAAAAATTAATATTTTTAGCCAATTTTTCGATATTTGTTGTCCGAAGGATTAAGTTTTAAAATAATTGCAATTTCGTGAAAATCGATCGCCTCTGTCGAAAGTTTGGGCATACATACATGCATACATTTAAACAGATTTTTGCCCTTTATATTATAGAATATGATAGTGACTTTCGGACTAGAGACTACAATTTTTGAACTCAAGTACAATTCAAAATTGAGTGTATTATTAACAAGGTCCAAGTAAATTATTTTATTCTTTATCTACGGTATAGTCTTCTGAACAGTTGTTATTGTCGATTACTTATTAAGCATTTATAATCTTTCTTCATCAATTTCCATTGGGATTCTTATAATGAACCTAACGGAGGACTGCTTGAATAATTATTGTCTTTTGTATTTAAATCTTATTTTTTACTCGAGCGAAATGTTTCTATCGTAGAGTTTGGAGCCAACTAAAAAATGGCGATAATTATTTCAGTAATGATCATAGTCTCTGGGGAATGTCGTCAGCCATTTTCTGGGGACAGATTTCTTTCTTCTATTTTGTTTTCCCTTTCTTAATTATTTACGTTGAATCAATTACATCATTGGCGCCAATACAGTCTCCCAATTCAATATTTACCCGTTCTATGCGTTCAATAATTAATTGTATTCCCTTAATATTTCTATTACTTCTTATCTGCATTTTTCCATCTGATTGCAAGTTAAATGTCTAATTTCGACGTAATTTTTCCATCACCATTTTGATATTCTCTTTGCCTTTCAATTGATGTGAAACAGTTTTACCTTTTTTTCGCATGATTAGGACTACAGTCTTCATCCTGAGAATATAGTGATAAATAGTAAGGTTGTATATCGAAAAATAAAAACAGTTTTAAGCCTTCCAAAACTTCTACTAGAATTGTCCACAATGGCGTGGCGGATACTTGGTAAAAAATTCAGTTGTAAATTACACTCTTCTAGAAGTAAACAGTTTAATCCTCACTGCGGATAACACTCAAAATATTATTGCAAATTAATTAGGACTTTGTACAATCATGACTGGCACAAAGAGAGCATCCTATCGAATGAAGGCTTCGTTCGTTCTTTTATACAAAAATACTTGGAAAAAAAAAACAATTTTGTTTCCAGTTTAAAACAAAAAAAAATGGCAATATATGTGTTTATTTCCGATCTCGACAGAAAGATTCCCGAGTTCCGCTACATATACCTGAATTATATCGGATATTAAATCGATGAAAACGGTGTGAAAAATAACACCCATGATAAGAACAGTAGTCCGAAGAATCCAAATAATACGAATTACCAATCCTCAATCTTTTCTTGAACCGCTAGACTTTGGAATTTCATTCCTGCTACCCGCTTCCTTGATTGTAATGATATGCAGATGTTTAAATGTAACGTAAACCAACATCTTTCTAATCTTTCCAAGGCATGGTCTCAAACAGTAGCACCTCACTTTCGGGGTGAACGTAAGTAAAATATATAAAATAAAATTATTAAATAAATTATTCTCGAAAGTAGCCGGGAGAAACATGAACGCATTTGTCAAAAATGAAACCAATACTCTACATCAAGTGTACGTGATGATTTTTAATATGAAGTGCATCATAAAATGATGAGTTTTATTTCGTTTGGTTTGGTTGTTGTGTTTTACGGCGTATCAACCTTTTTCGGGTAATTTAATGCCGAATCGAGTTATTTTGGAAACAGTTTTTATGCTTCAAGTTCGTTATATCTTCAAATATTTATTTGTAGAGTTTTGTTTGGTTGTTTTGTTTTCGGCATATCAAATGCCGTATCCAGTTATTTTGGAAATAGTATTCATGTTGCATCCAGTTATTTTGTAGAATATTTTTATTCTTCAAGCTTTTTTCATCTTAAGTCGCTTGTTAGTAGTGTTTGCTTTGATTGTTTTATAGTGTATTTTTATCGTTTTTGTTTCCTATCCTGCAGAACATGAATGTGTTTTGCAATGGAATAGAGAAAAAAGGGTTACAGTATTAATGTTTGGTATATTTTAAATTAGGAAACCAGTCAGGAAGTTGGGGATATACAAAGAGAAAGGGCAAATAGGAAGAGGGAAAAGGGGGGGTTGTTTTGCTTTTGCAGAACATGATTGAGTTTTATAAAAGGAAGTAGAAAAACAAAAAGCATCAATGTTAGGTGCATTTCGTCTCAGGGAGCCAAAGTTTTTATTTTAAAAGAAAAATCTTATACATATGAAATGAAGTTAGAAAAAAAGGATCCCCTGTCTGAATCTTTTACGGTATTATTGTAACATGGTACAGGATTACAGAGTGTTAACCTGTATGCCCAACACGTTGTAGACTATGTCGCAAAGGAGGTAAAGATAAGGAATGGGAAAGAAATTCAACTTGCTGTTTTAAATTATAATAAAAGGCCTTTATTCACCCCTTTCTTCCGTCACGCATGACTTCTCATTACGGCTGTGACATCACCCATGTCTTTCTGATGTGATCCTGATGCTTTCGAACGTTATCCTCGGTCTGAACACACGTTCTTCTTTTTATATGGTTTTCTTTTTTTTCCTCGCCGTGACGTCACTTCGCACACGGCTCGGGTTTTGCATACAGCCGTGATACGCGCGTCCGCATTCTGCTACATTATTTAAAGTTATTCTGAGTATGTTCAACCATACTTGACTCAATTTTATTTTCAAATAGGAAAAAATCAAACATTTGTCTATAAGCCTTTAGTCATCCTTGCCAGCTGCGTCATCACATGATCTCTAATATAGAACATAATGCACAAGACACTATTAAATTATGTAACTAACAGTTTTACCTCCAATTTAGAGAGCTGGTTGAAAGTCACCTTTTCTCAAATCCGGTTCTTGTAAAGGTGGCGCTAAAGAGAAATTCACTAAACACAACGTTATCTTTTAAACATTACCGGTATGAAAAGAGATGCCTCCTTCAAACAGCCGGATTCATTGTATATAAGAGTAGGTTGACCTTTAAATGTTGGCTTTATTCGTGCGTAAAAATGGAATCTATATTTTCTCATCTATATTTGCGATTTTTAAATGAGATTTTTTTTTATTTATCTCGTGTTTTAATTTTCTAATTGCGTTGCTTTTTTATGCGATGGGGAATCCTACCCGATGCCAAATATTCACCCACTATCTCAGTCACTTCAACCGAGAAATCATTTTAAAATTCTAACCGTTACTTTGCGTGTGATTGTTAGTATTTATCTTCCAATATATTCGAATCCTTTTTTTATGAGTCTGGTTGTTCCTATAATTATTGGATTGATGGAGATTCATGTCGTCATATAGGAGGTCATAGTAACTGACGTCATATATGATGCCATGTATGACATCATAGCATATGACGTCATATATGTTGACGTCATATATAATAAGTTCGACCAGGCAATGCCGGATATATACAATATATATATATATATATGTGTGTGTGTGTGTGTGTGTGTGTGTGTGTGTAGGTTATGTTTGTGTTTGTGTGTGTTTGTGCATGTATGTGTACGTATATGTATCAATAAACTATGCGATCAAATAATGTGTGTGTTTTTTTTTTCTATATTGGAAGTTTAGATTAATATTTCTATTTTTTATTATTCATCGATTATTAATTTAAATAAAAATGAGAACAAAACATAAAAATATAAGAAACTAAAACATTTGACTAAATAAGACATAAAAGTATGTAAAATTAAATACAAGGTGACCCAAAAAGAAACAAAAGAGGCCATCTAGAACATATGCTGTAGAACGGAGAAAAAAAGAAAAAAGGCCAAAGGCCATAGTGTTTTGATGTGATGTTTTGAATATAATAAACTAGTTATGACCAAAGTTTAATTTCACTCGGACAAAACAGTAAAAAACGGGGCCTAATTAGAGCTGGGTCCGTTTTTATGGGTCACCCTGTATTTGTCAATATAACATCAAAATATGAAATAATAAAACATTTGTCTGAATAAAACATAAATTATGAAAAAATAACTAAAAATTCTATATAAAACTGAAATTATGAAAATAAAATATTTGTCTAAATAAAACATAAACGTATGAAAAAATAAAACATAAAAATATGAAAAATAGTTGTCTAAAAAACATACTAATATGATAAAATAAAATATTCGTCTAAATAAAACAGAAAATATAGGAAAATAAAATATTTATCTAAATAGCACATGAAAATATGAGAAAATAATACATATGACTAAATATATAATAAAAATGTGAAAAATAAAAAATTGTTTGAATAAAACAAAAACTATGAAAAAATAAAACATTTGTCTTAATCAAACATAAACATGAAAAATTAAAGCATTTGTCTAAACATGACATAAAAAGATGAGAAAATAAAAGATTTGTCTAAATAAAATATAACAGTATAGGAAAATATAATATTTGTCTAAACATATCATAAAAAGATGAATAAAAAAGATTTGTTTAAATAAAATATAATAGCATAGGAAAATATAATATTTGTCTAAATATAACATGAAAGTATGAAAAGATAAAACATTTGTCTAAATAAAACATAAAAATATGAGAAAATAAAACATTTGTCTAAAGAAGAGATAAACGCATGAGAAACGTAAACTTGTATCTTAATAAAACACAAAAAACATATGAAATAAAACATTTGTCTAAATAAAAAATATAAAATATAAGAAAATAAAACTTTTCTCTTAATATGACATGCAAATATGATAAAATAAAACATTTGTCTAAATAAAACATAAAAATAAAATAAAATAAAACATTTGTCTAAATAAAACATAAAAATAAAATAAAATAAAACATTACCCTAAAAATATGAAAAAAATGAAACTTTTGTCTTAATAGAACATCAAAATATGAGAACTATAAAACATTTTTCTAAATAAATAAAAATGGAAATGTATGTTTCTTACTTACCTATAATCTAAAAAAAACTACTGGGCCGATAGCTTCGACATTTTGGTATAGCATTTTCATCGTACCCATGCTTGTTTTTATATGGATTTTTTGCTTATAATGTTCTACTTAATTATTATTTATTAAATTAGGTGGTTTTCTGTGTAACGATGTTGCCATTTAATTACGTGGGTAACTCTCACCACCGGTTATTCACCGGTCAGGTTACACGGATTATACTTTTAGACATTTTTAGGGTTCATGCTGAATTTTCACAACAATAAATATCAGTAAACCGTTTTTATTATGTTTATTTACTTTATAAATGCATCGTATATGGTCTATTTTAAATAGATATGTTCATAAAATTAGTATTAAAAATATTTGGGTACTAAATATCTCAGCGTTCGCTCGGCTTTGGCCGGAACATAATGTCAAGAGCCGGATGTTCCCGTGAAACAGTTCAGGTTTAGCTGCTGTTTGACGTAATACACGTATCAGCCAATCACAAAACGACGCGCTGAATTACAAGGCGGCGAATATAAGATACATATTGGAAGAGGAAAAAGAACAGTTGTTAGATGAAAATGATGGACAGTACGTCTTCCAATTTAAAACAGACAACAAAAATAGTTTATACAAAAATACTTTTAAAATACTTGGAAAAAAGTTTTCTTTCAGTTTTCATAGACAAAAAAAGTTGAAAACAAAAAACATGACAAAATATATTTGAATTTTTTTTTTCTTTGAACCTTTTTTAAAACCTTTCCTTAAAATTCTCAGACCCTAGGAACATTTATTTTTGCTTCTTTTAACCTTTTCTTGGCAGTTATTAAGAAAAAATGAATAATAAAACATCAAATTACGGTAGGTTGTTTTTTGTTTGTTTTGGTTTTTGGTTTCTACATTTTACATTTGTTCATTTTGTTATTTTCTTTTACGTAGCCTTGTTATGATTTTATCGACAACTCTCGACAAAATCCGGATGTTGACGTCATATTCCGGCCACAGCCGAGCGAACGCTGAGATACGTCACAATATCCACCAGGACCATTTTTTTTAAATACATATGTTCATAAAAATGAATGGTAAAAATATTTAACATAAAAATCGATAAAAAATTAATTGCTAAAACAGTTTACCTGTACAATGAACATGAGCATTATATTTTTCTTCTTTCAATTTTTTTATTCTACCGAAAGAGAATGCAAAATAAACAAAAAAAAATAATGACTTTTAGAGGGTTCTCAGTTTCTAATAAAATCTTCTTGTAAACCTATCCCCCGATATTGGATCTACTCGACGGATAAGTGAAACTGATTTATTGAAGAGTCTGTTTAATTGTTTGCTATTGTTTGAGGATAATTTTACTAATTTCGGTTAATTCCTATTTTAGTCACCTAAATTACTTAGAGTAAAATGAGTCTTGGAATTTATATACAAATAACATAAATTTTTACTTTAAAAAAAATAACATTAAGACACTAAGTTATAACAAGTTTCATCGTGAAAACACGATAAAACTACTTCTACTTACGTTGTATTAGAAACCGAGCGACTCGTAAAAATCTTTATATATTGATATTTGAGCATATTTTTTTTTATTTTAGCAGAATATGGTAAATGAGTGTCTACTCAATAATAATCTACTGAAAATATTGGAAAATGCAAAGAGAACCTCCTATTTATACGGACAATAATTCCGATTCAGGTTTCTGTTGAGTGTTTCTAATAAGGGGGATCGGTTTGCTAGAACTTCGTATTAGAAACTGAGAACCCCCTAAAATTCTTTACATATTGAATTTTTGAATTTAGTTTTGGATCGTGTAGAAGATTAATTTCCAATCGCTAAGAACTCACCCAAAAAATTGAAAGTAAAAAACGTATATCAAAAAATATATATATGAGTTTTGTTTTTTTTGGGGGGGTTCTTGTTTGGCTTATTTTTTATTTTTTTTTTTTGTACAGGTTGGCCTATAAAAAAAAATAGGTGCTTCTTCGTTTTTTTTTTTTTGTAGCGAAATCTGACAGCCGAAAAGTTTATTTTCATTTTAAAAAAATGATAACTACTTACATTTTTTGTCAATTTCAACAATAATCAATGTTAACTACCTAATTGACATGTCACAGTTAGTTAAGTATGTTTGCATTATTACATAAAACATTTACTTTCATGATTCAACGAAAAAATGATTTAGGTTATGGTTGTTTAGTATACGACATACGACGTAAACACACGGGAAATAGCTAAAATTTCTCATTTCTTCGTTAACTATTTTCTTTGATAATTAAATTTCTACCTAATCCTTTTTCGTAATTTATAGATATTTTCATTACTGCGACATGGCAATTTAGTAGATACCATTAGTCTCACTTTAAAAAAGTCACTATTTCTATTTTCGAATTTCGCTACAACAACGAATATGCACCAAAATATAAAAGATGGCTTGCATTTCTCATAATGCTCTAACGGCCGTATTTTAAACACACACACATATATGCGTGTGTATATACACACATACAGACACACACACACACACACATATATATATATATATATATATATATATATATATATATATATATACCTCATTTACTCACATAAAATTAATATACGAAAGTATAGATTTATGCGTAAACTTTAAGTATTTACTTCAAAAGTGCTCAATACGTAGGTGGAGCTAGTTAGTAATTTATAAAATCGTCATATATATTTTATAAATTACTACATATATATATATATATATATATTATATATATATATACATATATATATATATATATGTGGGGGGGGGCGTGTGGCGGGGAGTTCTGAAATCTTACCTTGGATTTAACAGTACCCGAAAAAACTAAAAAAAAAATAACATAAAAAATGATAATATTATTGGAAGGATAATCACACGTGGTAATCAAGTATTAAATTTGAAAACAATATTTTTTCACAAACAAAATCTACGAAAATAAGCATATGTATTTCAATACAAACACAACAGTTTGCCAAATTATTTCCTTTTTCTAAAACTTACCCTCAAACACTTTTACATTCTTTTCTCCTTTCTTTCTCCTATTGGAATTATCATCGGTCTCCCACTTTGTTGTTTTTATTTATTAAAAGTTTTCTTTTCTTTTTCCCCTCCATTTATTATTGATAATACTTTCATTTTAAAAAAATCTGCTAAATTTTAATATTTAATATTTACCAGTGCGTGCTCACAAACATGTCCATAGTAAACTTAAACCCTCGTATTTTTCCTTCTATATCCCCACGAAGAACATGCATTAGCGAACGTACATAGGATGATTTCAATGAATATATCATTTTAATTAAACATATTGCACTTAACCATTCGCTTGGCGTTTGCGATAACATTAACAAAGTTAATAATTTTTACATGTGTGACTTACATCTACACTCTGATTGCTTCTCTCATGAACAAGTACATGTTGCATGTTCTACGCTCGGTAAACATACACTAATTATATCTGCACAGAAAATGGAACACCACAAAATATTGCGTAACCACAAGTATTAAAACATAAACATATAAGAAGAATGTATTTTTTGTTTGTTTTCATTTAATCAAACTGAGCCACAGCAACGTGCGGTCGGGTACAACTAGTAAAACATAAAAATATGAGAAAATAAAACATTTGTCTAAATAAAACATTAAAAAATGAGATAATAAAATAATTGTCAAAATATGACATGGAAATGTAATAAAAAATTGTCTAAATAAAACATAAAAACTATGAGAGAATTAAACATTCGTCTTGTTACATGGAAAATCGAACGCCCCCCCCTTTCCATGTAAATAAGAAGAATATTGGATAAGTAAAAATGAGATTAGGATAAGCCTAGAATCGAACCCTGTATGCAAGGTTAAGAAAGGGAATGTTAGAAAGTTAGTCTATTGTTAAATTCTGTTAGAATAGTAAAATATTCTTTACATCGGAAAAAAGAGTTAATTGTCCATTCTTTTAGAAATCTGAATATTAAAAAAATGTCAGCAAAAGAATGAACAATGCAAATTAAATTATATTTTTTAAAAATAGGTTAGTTTAGAATTTAGGATGCTTTGTTTGTCAAGAGTGTGTTGGACAAACACGTAAAGCTACATGAAATTGGTCACGTTTGAAAAACACACATTTGACGTCATAGACAAAGGGCACTTCTCCATATTATGGGTTCGGATTTTATTTGGAGAGGAAGAGAAAAAGGTCAGTCATCAGAGAGCCATAGAGTTGGTCAGTTTATCCTTAGGAAGCGAAGAGAGAACATTTAGACTATGTAGATCAGAATTTGAATTACTGACGTCATCGACCGGTCGATCAGATGAATAAAGAAGTCATCATTATGTTGTAAGTCTTGTCTTGTGTCATCCTTCATCACGAACGAAAGGTAATTGTGTTTATCATCTTATAATGAACATTGTAAACCCTTCCAATTATGTATCCCATCTCCTCCATCACAAGTAATGTCTATAGATGCATCCTCTCCTTAGTGTTAAGAACTGTGCATCATATCTCCCTCTCCTCTGATACGTGTTAAAAGAACTGTAATATAAATGTCTTCTCTACCTCATCATCACTATCCTTATGTCTGTATTACATGCGTCCCGTTATATATGTGCCCCAATATGAACTCCACATTATCATTAAATATATACCCCTGCTATTCAACAGTCTAAATAAAACATAAAATATGAGATAATAAAACATTTGTCTGAATAAAACATCCGTCTTATTACATTTTTTTCACTAAAACCAATGTTAAGAACAAATAAGCCAGATATATACTTAAAACGTCTCAGTTTTAAAGTTTAAGCGTAATAGGCCGCCGAAAATGCGATTTCAAACTTAAGCTTGATAGATCGACGGAAATGCTATTCCAAATTGAAGCTTGACAAACCGACAAATATGTTATTTCAGACTTAAGCATAACAGACTAACGAAAATGCTATTTTCAAACTCAAGGTTGAAGGACCAATGAAAATGCTATTTCAAAAATAAGTGTGGCAGACTGAAGATAATACATACATGTGAAATACCGGCAGACTGAAGATAATACATACACGTGAAATACCGAAGAAAATATAATTTCAAACTTAAGTGTGACAGACCGTCAAAAATATTATTTCAAACTTAAGCGTGGCAGATTTGCAACAACGCTATTTCATTCTTTCATAAACACATTGGACACACCGATCCACATTCAACTTTCATTCTCACCAAACAAAAGAAAGCTGCATTCACACCCAACAAAATAGCAATCTCCATACACATATTGAAATGTGTTCGTATATTCCATTTTCGGAAATTCTTCTCCAAGCCATTTCACACTTTATTTTAAAGAATATTAATTTTGTATTAAAATAAAAAAGAAAAGACGAAATGAAAAATAAAAACGAGAATAAAAATAAGTTTGGAGTTTCGGAACAATATATTCCCGTGCTAAACGAAATCGATACGAATTTTCGGTCTTCAATGTTCATATCACGTTTTCATCGCCTCTTTGATATGTTAAAACGCAGTCTTAACAAAAACAGCGTGATGTCGTCTTCTTTTTCTTCTCTTCCTCGCCTATGCTTTCGAACAAACGAGACCAAAGTGACTCGCACCCGTCTCTACGATCTTTCCTCGTTCAAGACACAATCTATTATATAAATCATACCTGTCTGTTTAAATGTATGTATGTATGTATGTATGTATGTATGTATGTATGTATGTATGTATGTATGTATGTATGCCTAAAACTTTCGACAAAGACAGGTGGCCAAGGTCTGGTGTGGACGTGTGTTAAAAGCACGCAGATGCCTTAGCGTCTTTCTGTGCTTCTCCCAGACAAATCAACCCCACGTTCACGTCGTGACCACTGCCACGCAGACGGGGCTCTGATGAACGGCGAGTGTCCTGCGCTGTATAACTGGACCTCCACTGCCTTGTGGGGCAAGGTTATTTAATCAAAGGCTAAGGGCGAGAAAAACCTGACAGAAACCTCCAGGCCCTGTAAGCTGCGGCATATATGACCCACCGGCGTGTGGAATATGCTCTAGTGCCCAGCAACCTAAGTTACAATCATGGATCAAATGGCATGGTGAGTGGAGAGCACTCTGTAAGCCGTGGTGAAGGCAACCTCTCTAGGAGAAGGAAAACTCTGATATAAAACCTGCGATGACTGCTGTATCCAATGATGTTGACTTGCTCTTCTTTTTGAATCAATGTGGCAGTTGTTTAGAGAGTCGGATTGTCTCGGTGCAAAGTCTTTCCTCACTATAAAAAGTCTCAAGCACAGGCATTGCTCGATATAAATTAGATACACTTTTTACAATCTCGTGTATCTTGATAGCAATAAGGCTGGCTATAGCCTAAAACGGCAAAACATTCAATGAAGTTGGCAAATATGTTTATGAACGTAAATGAAACTTCCAGAGGCTTGCCCGGCAAGTTTTTCGGGGCTCCACAGCCTGGAACCAGTCGTCATTATGCTACTGCGAGGAAATATATGATAATGACCATCGGCTGTTGAAATGTGCTGACGCTGCTTGACCTGTCGTCAGCAATAACGCGTCCAGAGCGTAGATCTGCTCTTGTATCTAAGGAACTTCAACGTTATGACATGGGCATAGTTGCTCTGTCTGCGACCAGGCTGGCTGATGAGGGACAGTTTTCTGAGTTGGCTGAGGCCTACACCATTTTCTGGAGTGGTAGAACGGATGGATGTAAGAGAGAATCAGGCGTGGCTTTTGCTATAAAGGCGTCAATTCTTTCTAGCCTGGAAGAACTTTCCTGTGGTGTAAGTGACCGGATCATGACTATGAGGTTACCTCTGGTAAATGGTCGTTATACAACTTTTTGAGTGTCTATGCACCCACTATGGTTGCAACAGAAGATGAAAAGGTTACTTTATACCTTGCCTTGTGCAGTGTAGTTAGACGCATTCCCTCTGCTGATAAGATCCTCATTCTTGGAGATTTTAATGCTAGGGTGGGAAGAGATTTTGAAACCTAGGATTTGCTGGGTAAACACGGAGTGGCAATGGTTTGATGTTGTTGCAGTTTTGTTCAGAAATGGGTTTTAAAATTGATTACACCGTGTTTCAGCATAAGGACAAATACAAGACGACCTGGATGCATCATGGTTCTAAACAATGGCACTTGATGGGCAATGTGTTAGTCAGAAAACGTGAGATGAGGGATATCTGCAGTGTTCATGTGTGCAAAGTGCTAGGCCAACCATCAGTTGGTCCGTGCAAAGATTAAGTGTGTTGTGAAGCCCAAGATGAAGGGACCTGGTGTGACTATCCCAAAGCGACTTAATGTTGCCCATCTAAGGGACAATATTGTGAGGGAGAAACAAGTTAAGGAGATGGAAGAGATTGACTGTGAAAACACTTGGCCTGATTTTAAGGAGTCTGTCTATGAGGTATGTGAGAGAGTATTAGGTTATTGTGAGCATAAACATCAGGATTGATTCAATGAGAATGATACTGAAATTCAGTCTTGCTTGATTCAAAGGCCAGGGCATTGCATGATTATCTCGGGGGTGGTTTGACGAATAGTGAGCAGGATCGATTGAGGGACAAGTTTAAGGCAATCAAGTGCGAGGTGCAGAGGAGGTTACGAAACATGCAGGATGAATGGTGAAGGCAGAAAGCTGGGGAGATACAGCTTGCCTTGGATTAAAACAACACCAAGGTCTTATACAGCCTACTGCGTGCGATTTACGAACCATCCAGATCGCCTATCACTCCTTTGCGCTCAAGCGATGGTAGGGATCTTCTTCGAAACCCTACCGATATTGTTCAGAGATGGAAGGAGCATGACCTCCTGAACAGACCTTCTTACGTTGATCAGGAGTTTCTTAGGTCGATTCCTTGCAATCCGGTCAAGGATATTTTGGCAGAGGTTCCTTATCTCCAGCAGGTTGAAGCAGCTGTCCATAGGCTGAACAATGGAAAGTCTCCTGACCTAAATCATTTGCATGCAGAGATCTTTAAATGTTCTGGACCCAAGATGATGCAATACTTAGCGGACTTGTTGCAGACTGCTTGGCGGGATGAGTGTTCCGCAGGATTGCTGGAATACATTTATGGTGGGGCTATACATGGGAAAGGATAGCAGAGATGAATGTGGTAATTATCGGGGCATCTCTTTGCTGTCAGTAGTCGGTAAGGTGCTCTGTAGGATCATGCTAGACAGAATGCTGGAGCATATTGCTGACGATGTTTTGCCTGAGTCGCAGTGTGGTTTCAGAAGATGTTGAAGGACAGTGGATGTGATTTTTACAGCCAGGCAACTACAGGAGAAATGTATAAAACAGCAAAAGGGTCTGTATCAGGTGTTCATCGATTTAACCAAGGCCTTTGATACTGTCAATAGGGATGCTTTGTGGGAGATTCTGAAAAAGCTTGGCTGTCCTGGCAAGTTTGTAACCATCTTAAAGCTCTTCCACGATAATTGTGATCAACGTTGGGGGAAAGCTGGCGGATCCTATCTCAGTAGAAAGTGGTGTTAAGCAAGGAGACATTCCAGCACCCACATCCTTTGCGTTATATTTCACCATGGTCTTTCGGGTGGCACTTGGGAGTTGCTCTGATGGTGCCTATATTCGTTACCGGGGGGGGGGTTGTTCAACATTCAATGCAAGTACAAAGGTACTCACCAACACGATCTGTGACTTGCTCTATGCGGATAACTGCGATCTGGTGGCTCATACGGTGGCTGATATGAAGCATCTTGTGGACGCCTTTGCGGTTGCCTTCAACGCATTGGGCCTGTCTTAATGTATCAGCCTGCTCCGGGCATGCCATACTATGAGGCATCAGTTTATATTTGTGGATCAAGTATAGCGGTTGTCACTATACTTTGTATACTTTGGTAGCACACTGAGTATGCCTGGTGCCTTGGATAATGAGGTATCGTTACGGATCAGCAGGGCATGTGACGCCTTCGGTAGTTGGACAGGCGTTTGTGGAGCTGTCATGGGACCCTGCTGCCAACTAAGATTAAGGTTTATACCGCATGCGTTCTCACTGCTCTTCTCTATGCCTGTGAAACTTGGACAACATACAGGAAGCATTTGAGACGTCTCGAACGGTTTCACCAGATGTGCTTACGGCGAATCTTAGGCGTGGGTTGGCAAATGTATGTCAGTGATGTGGAGGTGCTTGAACGGACCCAATGTCTAAGTATTGAAGCTCACATTATCAAACATAGATTGAGATGGAGTGGAGATGTTAGATAGTCGACTTCCCAAACTTCTCCTTTATAACGAGCTCGCCGAGGGAAGACGTCTGGCTCAAAAGCCTAAAATGAAATTCAAAGATTGTTTGAGGTCCACCTTAAAAAATGTGAGAGAGATGAAAGAACCTGGGAGAGTCTTGCTTTGGATCGCAGAGAGTGGAGAAGGACCTTGCGGGAAGGTGCGGGCAAATTTGAGGCAGATCGAATCCAGTATGAGTGGCTGAAGCACGATATCCGGAAAGGGAGGATGAAAAGAGTCGTAGATGGGCGGGGGTGCCAAATTGTTCTGGAGTGTGAGGTGTGGGGAAGATTATGTCTGAGCCGAGCTGGGCTTATAGGCCACCGGACTACTCTTCGGCGCAGTGGGCCACAAAGCAGGCTTGTGTTGCCAGAGCTAACCTGTGTCAAGTGCGGGCGGACGTACAAAACAGCAGGTGGTTTGAAGCGGAATTTGATTATACATAGAAGAGAACATCAAGAACGTGCTGCTAGTGGCGTACATGTCTGCACAATGTGTGCCAAGGAAGGTCAGAGTTTGGAAGGGTTTAAAAGCCACCTTCGTGCGGCCTATCACTAAATGTTTTCGTGTTTGGGTATATCTTTTTTTGTGTGTGCTATATCAAGTAATGGCAATGTTCGAAAACGAATTTACTGCTATCATGTATGTATGCCTAAAACTTTTGACAGAGACGAAGGATTTTTACAAGATTGGTATCATTTTGAAGCTGGACTCTTCGGACGACAAATATCGAAAAATTGCTTAACACATTAATTCCTTCACCTTCAACTGGCTACTTTTCTACAAGGAGGAATCGCTTTTTTTCGCCAATGTTTTCGAAACTTATCTCCCCTTTTCGATTGACTAGCCTTAATTTAACACTTCGCAACTTCCGGTTTGGCGATGGACGCAACGGCAGAGATATCACGCTTTTTGTTTGTTTTTTTTTCTTTTCACATTCTTTTCCTCCTTCGCGGTACGGGTTCGAGCCTACTCGCCTTCCTACTACCACTTATAATTTTTGCATAACATCTCAAATGCCGAGCACCCAGGCTAGTTTTATATATAAGGCAAATATGTCGGTTATAACTGGTTATTTCACGATCACATTCAAGGGTATTCTACGAATTTTCATTAACTGGTTCGGATGGATGCTATTGGTGTTTGGGTTATCGATACAGCCTCCACAATTCTCATATGCATTAAAGTCTGGTATTTACAGATACAACCCCAGGGAAATTATAAAACGGAATATCTGTCTAGCTGTATTTAACACATCGACGAAATGTTGCATCCCTATGCCTGTTCTACAAGTATTCTAATGGCGAATGCTCTGACGAACTGCAACCACTTGTGCTCCCACGACGTAAACACCCTCGACAAACTCGACAGGCAGCTAAATCCCACCGCCACACAGTAGAGATCCCTAGATGTAAAAGATCTTTCTACTTCAGTAGTTTCTTCCCCAGAATCACTAGACTTTGAAATTCCATTCCAGGTCCCTGCTTCCCAAAACTGTACTGACGTGCAGAAGTTCAAGTGCAACGTGAAGCGACATCTTGCTGCCCAAATCCCTACATAGTACCCCTGTAGTTGTTGCCCCTTGTTTGGGGTGAAAATGTAATTTAAAAAAAAAAAACAGAGTACTGTAAATACACCTGCATAGATCGTTTACAATAAGCTGCCACATCCGGCGTTGCCTGGGCATAAATGAGGAGCCCTGCCTACACCCGCACTTTATATTGTTATTTTCGTTTTATTATTAATGTTTTTTATTAACATCGCTATCAAAATGAGAACAAGAACATATTAGAAAGTTTTCTATGATTAAAGTGGAATTCCGCCGAAAGTCACAGAAAAAATTAAATAAAAATGATTTTTATTTTTAATCGAACAACGAAAATGATAGTATTACTCTTTTTTTAATGTTGTTTTATTTTTAACTTTATGAAAAAAATCTTTCAGAATGTACTTGTTCCAATTCCAATTCATATATAGGTCGGTCTATGGGTGTATCGATTTCTGGTCCGAAAGTGTAAATACAATATTATTATTAATAATACTAATGCGAATCGAATACCAGTCGATATTACTTTTGAAAGTTGCGCTGGATCTTGTTATAAGGCTTTGTTTATTTTATTTCAAATAATGTTATACATTAATTTGATTTTCCATTGATAAATATGTCTACAATGCCCAATGTTGATTTTGAAAGCTTAGTCTATGAAGTTGCGTATTTCATGATCTTCCGTAAAACTAATTCTTTTCTACATATATTGTCAGAAACTATTGCCTAGTACCGTTTTCGTATTATTATTATTATTATTATTATTATTATTATTATTATTATTATTATTATTATTATTGTTGTTGTTGTTGTTGTTGTTGTTGTTGTTGTTGTTATTATTATTATTATTATTATTATTATTATAATTATTATTATTATTATTATTATTATTATTATTATTATCATCATCATCATCATCATCATCATCATTATTATTATTATTATTATTATTATTATTATTATTATTATTATTATTATTGGCTCACAAGGAACTTCCACACAGGTCATAAATGATTTCTCCTCGAGAACAACCTTTGGTGTTCCCTGGAAGTTGAATGACAAGTCTCCCCAGATTTCCAGTACTTTCCAGCTCTTTCGAAAACATTTGCAAATAAATTTGCATTATCTCAATAGCCGCTTACCAATTTACTTCTCGCTAGCAGCGGCCATTGGTCCTTACTGGAGTTTGAGTGGCAATAAGCCTCCTTGTCCAGCGGAGATCTGGTCAGCCCTCTCTCCTCAGTCATTTCAGCCTCCTTGAGCCTTATCGACTATTTGGTTTCATATAACCTTTCGTGTTTTGTCTCTGCAGTAGCTCGCCTGGCCCGCGCATGTGGCTCATATATTAGTCTTCGCATTCCAGGGTGTTCCAGCTGTTTTTATTATTGTTATACGTTGTATATTTCCCGCCATTCCTCTGATTCCAATTTCTCCCATTCTCTTTTTCGGAATTGTTCCTAGTGCTCCTACTATTATAAGTACTATCTTGATTTTTTTTCATCACCCATATCCCTTTCAGCTCTCTGACTAGGTCTGTGTATTTGCTCCATTTCGCCTTTTCTATTATATTTATCCTGCGGTCAGCTGGGACAGCAAAGTCTACGATTATTATTATTATCATTATTATTATTATTATTATTATTATTATTATTATTATTATTACGTTCGTTAACTTCACAGTGCTGTGATGCATAACACAGTTTATTTTTTCACTCAAGAGAGGGTTTTAAACCAAAGCTAGTGAGCATATTCGAAGTGTCAATTAGATGGAAAGCATCTTGCCTCGGATGCTTGCCGTACCAAGCAGAACCGACTGTTAAAGAACAGCCGTCTGTTCTTGTAATTGAGTAAATATGAGATGAGATAGCCGGGGATTCGAACTTGCGAAGCTAGATTTGGAACTGAGAATTCCGATCATAAGTTAAAATAATTAATACAGAATGTTATTGAAAATGGAATGTAGAATTACCATTGTTTAGTTCACATAAAATAGTTAGATATTTTTGTTTATTGAAAAAGAAATGTAATGATGTAATTTTGTTTCTGTTAAGAAATGAAATTAAAATAAGGAATCTAGATCACAACAATAGAAAATATTAAACATATTTGTAAAAGTGAGTTAGGAAAATTAGGTTAGACAAATCGGCTTTGTAAAAAACATGTGAAGAGCGATACATGCTTGAAAACGTGCGGCGTGTCATATATATGATATGCACTGATATGCACGTGTTAGTCATGCAATGACGTCATGAGTCTCAATAGAGAGAGAGGTTTAGAAGTCAGTCAGGGTCAGTCAGTCAGGGGAGAAGAGAGGAGACAGAGACAGAGCTGACATGGAACCTTGGAAGCGAAGGGTAGAAGAAGAAAGAATCATGTAAAGACTTGAATTCCTTAATGCAAAGCCATTGACCGGTCGAAATGGGATAAACAAACAACTTCATCTTTTTATATCTGCGTTTTCGTGTTATGTTATTCAACAGAAAAGGTATTGTCAATTTATATCATAAGAACTTTGTGAAAATAATCATCTAAAAAAAGAAATATGTGTCTCTATCTCATAATATGTTTCTATCTTCACAACATGGACACGCAAGTACAATTAAAATACTAACAACAAATATATAAGTCGTCATCTTAATAAGACAATACATAAAATATACATAATTTGGCGTCGTGTACCAGTCCATTCATACAAAGGTTGGGTTGAAAATAGAAACTTCGGTTACCACGGATAATCACAACGTTTTAGGGTCTATATTAAAAATACCATGGAAAAAAAATAGTAGACAAAATGAAAAGATAATTAAGAAAAAAAAAAGAAAAGAAAAACGCACACACATACACACAATGGAAAAAAAGTATACAAGAAAAAATAAAAGGCCGATATGCCGCAAAAGAAAACAGTTGTAATGAATGGAAAAAGATATATACGAGTCGATTCAAAACAAACTATGTATAATTCATTCGGTGATGTTGTACTTGATTCCCAAAGAGTATACGTGTTTCTCAATAGTTTATGAAACTGAACCAAGCGCACATATAGTGATTGGCAGGATGGAAGTTTAGTAGTTCTATAATCTAGCACTCTACACCCTCAGGTTCTGATAGTTTCGTAGTTTCACATTCTTCTTGCCTGCTAAGTTGATGTCGCTTGGGCAACCTCGCAATAATAATAATAATAATAATAATAATAATAATAATAAAGTTAGTAGTAGTAGTAGTAGTAGTAGTAGTAGTATTTACTCACTAGGAGTAGTCGCACAGGCTATCATCAAAGATTTCTCTTGGAAAACAACTTGCGGCATTTTCTGGACTCTAAGTGACAACAAGTCTCCCAGATTTCCAGTACTCTCCACCTCTTTCAATAACCATTGCAGATTTATTTGCATTATCGCAACAGCCGCTTATCATTGATTTCTCGTTGGCGGCGACCATTGGTCTTCACTGGAATTTGTGTGGCAATAATCCTCATCAATGACCCAGTCCTCTTTGCACTCATCCAGCGGAGTCTGGCTAGTGCTTTCTCTCCACGGTCTTTCCATCCTCCTTGACCCGACTCGCTTATTTGGTGTGGCTTCAATTTTGGAAACTCACACAAAAAAAAACCGGGGTTAGATAGGGGGGGTAACTTACAAATACTCGGTTCCAGTTTTTATGATTCCATATGATGCTCTTTTGCTTTGTAGCATTTCTTGCATGTTTAGTTTGCGCCTGTAGTTCAAGTACTTGTCTCCGCATTCATTTGTTTTCCTTAATATTTCAGCAGTTTTCATTATCCGTTGTACGTTATTAGTCATCCCAGTGATTTCAATCTCTCCCATTTTCTTTTCAAAGTTTTTCGTTCTTATTATTAGTGGTGTCCTTATTATTATTAGTAATAGTAGTAGTAGTAGCAGTAGTAGTAGTAGTAGTAGTGCTGTTGTTGTTGTTATTATTATTATTGTTATTATTATTGATATTATTATTGTTGTTGTTGTTACTATTATTATTAATATAGTTGTTATTATTATTATTATTATTATTATTATTATTATTATTATTATTATTATTATTATTTACTCACTAGGAGCATTCACACAAGCCATCATCAAAGATTGATCTTTGAAAACAACTTGTAGCGTTCCCTGAAGTCCAGTACTCTCCACCTCTTTTAATAACCTTTGCAAAATAATTGGCGTTATCGCAACAGGCGTTTACCATTGATTTCTCGTTGGCGACGACCATTGGTCTTTACTGGAATTTAGGTGGTAATAAACTTTCCAAAGGTGTCAGTCCTTTTCACACATCTCCTGCGGAAGTCTGGCTAGTGCTTTCTCTCCTCGTCCCCCCTCCTCCTTGACCCTCATTATTTGGTGTGGTGCCTTTTTATTGTGACACTCACAGGAGGCAGAAGAAAAAAGTGGGGGCGGTTTTTCATTTATAAAGTTTGTTTCCATGATTTCATGTGATATTTGTTGTTGTTTTTTTTTTTTTTTTTTGCATCTGTGGCCGTTTCTGTATCCAGTTTGTGTGTATTTTGGTCTCCACATAGCTTCACACATAGTGCGGTGTTAGTCTCCACATTCAAGGGTTTTCCTTAATATTTCTGCAGTTTTCATTATTGAAATTCCTCGTATTTTCTCGGCAATCCTTCTGATTCCAATCTCTCCCATTCTTTTTTCAGAGTGTTTTGGTATCGTTCGCAGCGCTCCTACTATTAGTGGTGTTATTCATACTTTATTTTCCAGACCCCTTTGAGCTCTCTGGCCAGTTCCGTGCACTTGCTCCGCTTCTCATTCTCCTTGATTTTCGCTCTGTAATGTGCTGGAACAGCAAAATCTACAATCTGGCAAACCTTTCCTTTTTGTATATTATTGTGGCATCCGGTCTTCTTGATTGGATGGGTTTATCCGTTTGTATATCCATGTCCCACAGTATTTTGTGACATTCATTTTCCATTACTGCTGCCGGTCTGTGTTTGTACCATATTATTATTATTATTATTATTATTATTATTATTATTATTATTATTATTAAGTATATATTAATACGATAGCGTCATGCTTTCCGGCAAATTTGATTGGTTGAGATTTAATTCAAGAATATGCATTAATTACAGAATACACCTTTACGAACGCTCAAGGCAGCATTCGATTAGCGTGTTCTAACCGGTATATGTGTTTTTAATTCTATAAAATTTAGGGTTTTATCTTTCAAAAGTTGTTAAGAAATAATTGATTTTAAGTTATTCCGTAATAAAAAACGATAACACAACTTTCTTGGGCAGCGAGGACAAAAATTGAGCATTTATTTGTTTTTTTCATTGTTTATTTTCCTTTAGATTTGTTTATTTAGAGAGCGCAAGAGAGAGAGAGAGAGAGAGCGAGAGACAGAGCGAGAGAGAGACGCTGGTTTCTTCGTTAATTAAAAATATTATTGCTACTACTACTGTTAGAGAATGGATCGTGAGAGAGAGAGAGAGAGAGAGAGAGGAGAAGTGTGTAAATTATATTGTAATCACATTGACCAGAAGTCAGGGTCAGCTGATCGGATTGCGTGTAAGCCACGTGATCAGGTTAGCTAAATTATTGAGATTTGGTTTGGACTTAGAAGGCAACGGACGGCTTTACAGTCGTCTCCTCCCCTTCACTGGGGGGGGCTGACGTGTACCACGCAAGCCAGAGATTCACTTTCCATCATTCTGCGATACATCTGGAAAGTGAAATAAAAACTATAAAACAAATTCATCGTTTTGGAGTGATTGAATCTTCGTCCAAACAGGTACCAGTCTCCCTCCAAGACGAGTAGTATAAAGATGGACATACATCGACGACGTGCGAAGGTATGTTGAAAAATACATGTACTGCACACACACGCACACACACACAACGGCATATGAACATATCATTTAATAGACTGGACCACTAGACGATGACACAACGTTAACTCTGATTAGACGATCACACATAATCCCCTTTATGATACGCCATACTACTAATTGCTGTAACATGTAAACAAAGACCAGATGCATATGTTATGAAACCTCGAACTTAGTCACACGTTATTAGCGAAACCAAACTGGTTTTGTACGTAAAATATTTTTATAAAACATTAAATCTAATGTATATATATATATATATACATAATGAAAATTACAATTGAATTCACCAAAATGATCCAAGATGGTAAAATTAAAGAAAATTATAAATATTAAAGAATTATTATTTATAAAATTATCTCAGCCAGATATAAAGGCTCGATAATATATATATATATATATATATATATATATATATATATATATATATATATATATATATATATATATATATATATATATATATATAATGACGATTCCTTTTTCTAAGTAAATTATTTTTATTACAACATTGTTTCGAATAAAATAGTTTCATGAAAAACTGTTTTGGGTAAATAAAATATTTTAATTTCACGTCTATATATGTTTTTCATTTAATAAAATTTAAGGCTTTATCTTTCAAAAGTTGTTAAGAAATAACCGATGTTAAGTTATTCCGTAATAAAAAAAAAACGATAACACAACTCTCTGGGGCAGCGGGGACAAAAATTGGGCATTTATTTGTTTTTTTCATTGTTTATTTTTCTTTGCATTTGTTTATTGAGAGAGAGAGAGAGAGAGAGAGAGAGAGAGAGAGAGAGAGAGAGAGAGAAAAGAAAGAGAGGGGGACGCTGAGTTCTTCGTTGGTTAACCTGTACGGATAGGGTCCCGAAGTCACGCCTTGTTCTGAGTTCGGGGAAAAGCCGTCTGACGTAAGCGGTGTCGAGGCAGAAAATTACCCTAACCCTAAACCCCCTTTTTCCGTATGGATTTGACAAGCATAAGCAAATTCTGGAGTTGTTACATTGAGGCGAAAATTTTCTTACGAGAAAATAACATCTTACGAAAAGAAGGACCTATGTACGTCATTTGTCAAAGACAAACGACAGAAGTAAAATGGAACCAAAATTATTGTTAGAGGTGCCCTTCACATGAAGAAATTATTAGCAACCCCAACAAAATTAGGGGGCCCCGGAATAATTGTGAAGATAGATGAAAGTTAGTGTCGTAACGAAAGGAAAATACAACCGAGGGCGCATGATACGACAGAAGTTTTTTTTTTTTTTATGCTAATTATTTGAACTGTTTATTTTTTTCTAATTATTTGAATTGTGGAATTTAAAAAATTCAGTATACCAAATATTCTAATTATTTGTGGAATTTATAACAGGGTAAAAAATACGAATAATTTGAACTGTTTCTTTTATTTAATTCTAATTATTTGAACTGTGAAAATAAAAAAATTCTAATTATTTGTACTGCTTTTTTTCTTCTTAAATTAGCAATCCGGCACTTTATTGAAGGGATAATTTTGGCCTCGACACCGCTCACGTCAGACGATTTTTCCCCGAACTCAAATCGAGGCGGAACGTCGGGACCCTATCCGTACAGGTTAACGTCTTCGTTAATTAAAAATATTATTACTTCTACTACTAATTGCTGTAACATGTAAACAAAGGCCAGATGCATATGTTATGAAACCTCGAAATTAGCCACACGTTATTAGCGAAACGAAACTGGTTTTGTACATAAAATATTTTATAAAACCATTAAATCTAAAAATATATCTATATATTAAATGACAATTCGTTTTTCTACATGAATTATTTTTATTGCAACATTGTTTTAACTAAAATAGTTTCATGACAAATTGTTTTTTGTACATAGAATATCTTACTCTATATATTAATAATATATATTAATAATTAATATGTGTTATTTTCTGTATCACATTTTTTTTCTTCCGAGTGTCTGTTGTTTAATTGTTATGCCTTTTCATTTCTTGTAATAAATAATTTTTCCAAGAATTCTTCATCAGTTTTGGTTTCGGTTTCGATTATAGCTGTAAGAACTCAAGTTATATATACATAAATTCTTTTTTTCTTCATAAGTTTTGGTTTCGAGTTCGATTCAAGCTGATGCACCCAAGCCATATGGATATATTTTTATTTTTGAAATCATAAAAAAATTATAATATAAAAGAACGGATCGAAATTTGACTCTTATAATAATATATACGAAATCTGCATAAATTAAAATATCATATTTAAGCATATTTTACGACCAGGCTATGCCGGGCATCCCTGCTAGCTTGGATATATACTTTTGCAGATTTAACAAAAACACTACAATAATATCAGGATGTCTCCATTTACGCTGAACATCCACAAAAATGCCAACATCAATATATTACATATGAAAGAGTCCATTGTGGAATTTCCAATTCCCCCTTCCCCCCCTCCCCGTTCACTCTCCTTAAAAACCGATCTTGTGTCATATTTTGCTTAAGTGGAGACGCAAATAAATACCTACCCCATTTGGAGTCAAAAACATTTTAACAATTTTTATTATTATTATTATTATTATTATTATTATTATTATTATTATTATTATTATTATTATTATTATTTATTTCCGTCGTTGGTTGAAATATGAAAGACGCGCAATGAGATCCGATCATCAATAAGGTCTCTCCTGCAGGAGGAAAAGACGCCTTCAATCACAACGGAAAACAAAACTTTCTCTTCTTGCTTCATGCAAATTGATTGATATATAAATTAATTGATTAATTATTTGATTTGATTTTTTTTTTTTTACTTGGAACATTCTATTCACTTTAATTCTATTGAAATTGCGTTTTATTTCACAAAAACTGATGCTAATCAAGGATACACTTTTTAGCAATCTTTCTTCTATAATGAAAATAGTTTCTCTTTGAAAATCGATTTGGTAAGGGTTTCTTTATTTATCATCCCTTTTTGAAGTTTTTGAATCCAAAGGAAGTCTCGAAATACAGATGAAACTTTGATGAGCACATAACTCAGTTTGTTCTTTTTATCCCCCTCTCTTTCTCTCTCTCTCTCTTTCTCTCTATCTCTCTCTCTCTCTCTCTATATATATATATATATATATATATATATATATATATATATATAAATCAAAACGTGGATTCCATGAACAAAGCTTCTTTTTTAGAACTGCACGCCGGTGGAACTCTGTTCCGTCTGCCTGCTTCCCACCTGACTACAACTTGGATGTCTTCAAGTTCAACGTTAACAAATTCCTAATGAACCGCCCCCTTAAGTAAACACTTCATCAAATCTCCACACTAACGTACTGTACTTGCAATAACGCTTATCCCTGAGTGGCCTCCGGGCCTTGATAAGTGGTGATCACCGTGTAAAAAAAAATTAAAGGAGTATATAATCCTATAAATTCGTTTTTCTTTTGTGTGTATTGATATTCATATTAAAACCCCTCTTTTCTATTTATTTTAAAAGAAAATACAAGTTTGTTATATATGGTTCGATGAATTGCATTCATCTGCAAAAGATCTAGCTAATTTGCATATTTTTTTAAACATTCATTTTAATTAATTCCCTATTAGTTTTTAGTTTTTCTGGTGAAATGATCATCTTTAGTTAACTATTACGTGTAATTATATTCATTCAGATATTCTACTTGATTTATACTTTCATAATATTTGCGTAAACAGCTTTCAGTGAATATAACATTGTTTCCATATATATTTATGTATACGTATATATTTTTGTTTAATCTATTAGTCTATCTATCTATATATTTATAAAAGTTAAAGTACCCGTGTCTGTCTGTCTGTGTATATTTCCCTACGCAATAACTCTGTCGATTTTAAGTCTACATACTCAAAATTTGATATGCAGGGTACTGAGATTTGGAAAAATCTTTGTGATCGGTTTTCGGCAGGAAATTTGGCTGTTAAGGCGTTAAAGTTCAACGATTTGACCTTTGAGAACTCTACCAAACTCCTCCGACATTTTTGGTCTAAACACTTGAAATTTTAACTATAAGTTCTTTGGACATGAATCTAACTTAATAACTTGATTTGAGCCCTCAATAAATGTTAAGGGGTCATAATAGGGTTCAATTTAAAAAAAAAATTGACCTCTGCGGTTACTACCAAATTATTCAGGCAATTTCTGGTCTAAACATTTGAAATTTGATATAAAGGGTATTCAGGGATAGGGCAAGCTTTTTAATCGGTTTGGGTCGAAAATTTTTAGTTACCAATATATAAATGTATGTATGTATGTTTGCATGTCTGCCCAACACTTTCGACAGAGGCGACGGATTTTCTCAAGATCAATATCGTTTGGAAGTTCGACCTTTCAGACGACAAATATCGAAGAATTGGCTAAAACATTAATATCTACACCTTAAACTGGGAACTTTTGTACAGGGGGGGCGCTTTTTTATCCGATATTTTTTAAGTCATCCTCTCCTTTCGATTGTCTAGCCTAAATTTTAAAAAATGTCGCTATCGGTTTGGCGGTGGTCATAACAGCATAGACGTCAGGTTTTTTCCCCCTTTCTTTTCCTCCTTAGCGGAACGGGTTCGAGCCTGCCTTCCTACTACCACTTTTTTTTTTTTGCTCAACAAACACATCCAAACACCCGGGCAACGCCGGGCTGAAATGCTAGTATATATATATATATATATATATATATATATATATATATATATATATATATATATATATATAACTGAATTTAAAAGTGAGTACCCACAAGGTATAAAATAGCCATATTAAAAAATTTATTAAATAGCACTGAAATGATATCATCCACAAAAAGCACTACTCGTTGAAAAAAAAATTAAACAAGTACTCATCAATAATCATTTTCCTCATTACACTGTTGATGAACAAATAAAACGAATGCTAAAATCCCTTGAAAACCCTATATAATAATTTTTTGGAAAATCAAATGAAACCCAAAAGAATCGAAGAAAAATGCAATTAAAAATATCATACGTAGATACTTGACGCCTATTGACAGTAATTCTAAAATTAAATTTATTATTTACTACAAGAAGTTTAGAACACAAAACCTCGTGGTTAGAAACAACTCATCACAGGCTATAAAAAACGTTGAAACAAACCAATGTAGTGTATAAATTCAAATTCTCTATGGGAGAATGTAACTCTGAAAATAATGCATCCATTGGGCATATAACGACAACGTTGTCCCTGCGAAAATACTATGCATCTAAATAATACTAGTTCTATATATAAACATTTGATAAAAGAACATAACTGCCCCCCCCCAATCTTAGAAAGATCTTCGTTGACAACATAAAAATTATACAAAATGAAAATAATATTTAAAAATTAAAAATTCTCGAAGCGTCATATATTAGAACCCTTCAACCCACTATAAATGATATTGCATTCGATAAAAGCAGTAACGTTCTAAAATGTCTTGCGTAGTTCGTATTGGACGGACTTTGTAAACGGTGTCCACGAACTTGCTGATTTTCAGACTCGAATTTTTAATCGACCTATATTTTTAATCGATTTATATTTTTAATCGACTTTTCATCGACTCTATATATTGTAACTTATCACCTAACGCAGTTTACTGTATATTTTAGTTTCCACTTTTAATTCTCATTTTCGCTCATTAGCACTTTTACTTCAACACTTAGAGATGATTCGTGGACGAATGGAAAATGCTCGTGACAGCAATAATTACGGAACTTTTATTAATATTTTGGATTTTGATATAAAATAGATTATACGGAAAATCGAAAAATTAAAAAAAAAAAGAATAATAAAGCAATGGGTCTCCGTTGCATTTAATAATATTTGCTTGTATATATATATATATATATATATATATATATATATATATATATATATATATGTGTGTGTGTGTGTGTGTGTGTGTGTATATATATATATATATATATATATGTATATATATATATATATATATATATATATATATATATATATATATATATGTACTTTATACTTTCACTACACCGATGAAGACAGAAGGATCGGTCGAAAATATGTACCTGTAAAAAAAGTTTTTAAGTTTTTTTTTTCATAATATTATTTTGTATTCCTGCGCGTCACCAATTGAAAACGAATAAAGAAAAGCTTTTATACTTTTCGTATTCTTTTTTATACATTTCCATTCATATATATATATATATATATATATATATATATATATATATATATATATATATATTCATACGCGCAATTATTCCAGGTTAAATATATCCAAAATTGAAAAACAATGAATTTAAAGAGGTGATTGATAGTGGTCAATAAAAAGAGTAAAACATATGTTTTTATTTAATATGTTATGACAATAACAAAGCCACTGTTTCAGTCAGTTAATGACTTCCATCAGGTAATCTAAACTTATGATTTCTAAGAGGCATACTCTTAAAATAAACATGTCTCTTTGAAATCATCAGTTTAAACTGTCTGATAACGGTCATTAATTGACTAAATCAGTAGCGTTGTTATTGTCGTAAGTATGTAATGCGATCACCTAATATATATATATATATATATATATATATATATACATATATATATATATATATATACATACATATATATATATATATATATATATATAGTTTTCCGGTTGGAAGATATCCAAAAATTGAAAATAACTGAATTTCAACAAGGGTCGTAGATAGTGCTCAATCATAAGAGAGCAACTTATATATTCTTTTATTTTTAAGTAAATACAACCATATCCTGCTACGATGTGCAGACCGTTTCAATCATATTAGATATCATCAGGCAAGAAAAATTAAGATACAAAAACTGAAAAAGTAATAACTTTAATTTTGCCCATCGCTACTCATGGCGAATATTCTCTCCTCAAAATTTTAAAAGGTTTTGAACCTTTTTAGTTTTTGTACCTTAATTTTTCTTACCTGGTGATATCTAATATGATGGAAACGGTCTGCACATCATAGCAGGATATGACTGTATTTACATTAAAAAAAAATGTTTTTCAAAATATATATATATATATATATATATATATATATATATATATATATATATTCGGGTTTTTTTATTCAAAATTAATGGACTAATGAATTCAACGAGGTTGTTAGATAGTGCTCAATAAAAAGAGCTGATAATACTTGTTTATTGTTATATAAACATGCTCACATCCCGCTGCTACAAATAGCCACTTGTTTCAATCAAACAACAGATATCATCAGGCAGCGATTTGATTATTCACAAGTTCAATGAATAACCTTATTATTATTCATTGAACTTTTGAATAGTCAAGTCGCTGCCTGATGATATCTGTTGTTTGATTGAAACAAGTGGCTATTTGTTGTAGAGGGAGGTGAGCATGTTTATATAACAATAAACAAGTAATATATATATATATATATATATATATATATATATATATATATATATATATATATATTGAAAAAATGCTTTTACTTCATAGAAAATATGTTTTTTTTTAATATCATTTAATGTATATTAATCATTACTATATATTTTACTATTATTTTTCTTTGATGAACAGATCTATTTTGGAAAAATTATGGGTGAGCTTTCTCGATAGGTAGTAATATAAACACAATATCTTCTTCGTAATTTTTGTTATACATACATGTATTTGTATGCATATTATGTTCGGCAATTTAGACGATTGGTCGCCCCAAACCGCTGTCGTACCGATCTAAAAATAATCCGACTACCAAACCGAACTTCCTGAATATAATAAATAAAGAAAACACGCATGTGAAACTTATGCGCACATTTTTTTTAAACTTAGTTGTTTAAAGAAATTACTCCGGCTATATTATACTTTAAATTCGCATGTATTATTTTTGTTAAAGTTTGTTTGCTTTTGTTTTTCGTTAGAGATATAAAGATAGGTTTAATACCAAAAAAAAAAAAAACTATTTTTCAGAAACATAAAGAAAACAATAAATATTTAATAAAGTAAGATATTTCTATAATACTAAAAACTAATTGCAACCATTGAAACCAACATTGTATTATATTGTTTAATTAAAACAAGAACGTCCGGATGTTAAACGGATTAGTTTTAGTAAGATGTTCGTATAGTTTTTAGATGAGGGTTTATAATTACATTTTTTTTATTATTATTTTGATTGTTCAGACTACTATTCTCATACTGGTTATTTTTCTCACAACGTTTCAGCCGATGTAACCTCCCCCAAATGGCTTCAGGTGCATTCACACTGAACGTTGTTGGTGAAAAATGTTTGCTGTTTGCTTCTCTAACGAACCGTCAGAAATTTAAAACCCAAATAGCGCTAAGTCTATTTCTTTTTCTTTCTTTTTTTTTTTTTAATAAATTCAAGTCTTTTCCTTTTTTATTTATTTTTTTTGGGGGGGGGGTCGGATGACGTTTGTATATTTTGGAGATGAGGATTGATAAATATTTTAGGTTTACTGGAAGCTTTCGCCTAACACCTGTGCCATCGTATTTCGAGTCGTCCAATCTTCTGCTTTACCTCATGTTTTTATTTTTCATTCTTAGTATTAGGTTGGTGCAAAAATAATGTCGTTTTTTATCAGATATATATACGACATTATTTTTGCACCAACCTAATATTATCATTTCGTGTACGGGTGTGTGTGCGCGCTCGCGGATGTGTATGTGCGCTTGTGTGTGTGTGTGTGTGTGTGTGTGTGTGTGTGTGTGTGTGTGTGTGTGTGCGCGTGTGTGTGTGTGTGCAATGCCTGTGTGTGTGATGCGTTCATCATGTACACATAAGATAGATGTCAGTAGAGGGACACTTGTTCAATGACAATTTTAACCAGTCTTAGTTTTCTTGCGGGCCAGTCGGAAATAGATGGCAGTTTTTTTTGGGTTTTATTATTATTATTATTATTATTATTATTATTATTATTATTATTATTATTATTATTTAAAACTTGCTGTTCATTCTGAAGTGATATAAGGAGAACAAGGGCAGAAGAATAAGCAAACACTAAAATGGTGAAGGCGCCCACTTTACTTCGTAGCCGAGCAATCATCATGAAAACAGTTAAGCTCACTTCCGTTCCCATTCTCTATTCATAGTCAGTCAACTTCCTGTAAAACTCGAATCGTGGCTCTATTAATGGCAGCTACAAACGCTGACAGAAACTGCATTTCCGGCCGTTCGGCTTCTATAAATGGCCTTTCTTAAGAAGATGATTAGGAAATTATATTTAAAGGACTTATTTGACATTTGTAGAAGTTAGTAAAACAGCCGGTATTTATTTGCGTGAACATTATCCAATAGAAAATGGTAAATATTAATGTTGGAACGATTAATCGGAATCGGGAATCAGAAAAAAAACTAGCCTTTTTGCGGTATCGGAATCGGAAAATTGTGCATATTTTCCGATGACCAAAACGATTCCCTTAATTGTTTGTCTGTTTGCTTATTTGTTTGTTTGTTTGTTTTTTGTTGTTTTTTTAACACTTTACTTCCCATTGCTGGTACTAACGATAAAATAAATATGTATTCATTTGAAATTACCAGTGAAGTGAAAATCTATAAGTAACCACCACCCCTGGAACATACAAGTTAAATATTTACGTTTGCGAAAATAGATGCAGATATTGTATTGGGTTTTATGTTAATACGAAAATTAAAAAAAAATTTCTTTCAAAGACAACTCTACAACTAAATATTTAAAGATTTTTAAAAAGTCGGTTATTGTATCGGAATCAGAGAAAGTATTAGAATCGTCTCATCACTAGTAAATATTTCTTATTTTGTGGCGCTGCTGTTAGCTTCAGATAATGTATTTTGACGAGCATAGCGTCTCTAAATAGTAACAAAAACAACGATAAACAATTAATATAAATTAAATTGACCAATAAAAATAAAAGATGAATAAAAACATGGATGTTATGAGTGGGTCACCAGTTAGAAAGTGCTAACATAAAAACATATTTTTGTGAACGAACCCGGAAAAAATCATGAATTAATGAACGAAATATATAACAGCTTCACAAAGATGCAAAATATACTTTTACAGTACAACGTTCGTTGAGAAAGTTCGAAGTTATTGAATAAGAAATAAACACAAGTTTTAAAACGTTCGTTTCTATGTCTTATTGTGTGTTTATCTGCGTATCTGTGTATAGTTTTATCTTCTGCCTGGTTGAGATGTCAATGGAGAGATATCAGTAGGCGTAAAGGAATTTCAGCTTGGGACACTCCAGTAGTTGTTTCTTGAACGGGCGTAGTTGATGTTGAAAGGCGAGGAACATCGCAGGTGCCACGTGAAAGAATTGTCATTTCGTTGAACACGTTACTGTTTTTATTTTTATATATAAGCTTGTTTATTTTTACATAGACCTTTTACTCTTGAGGGTCAAAATGATTTTCGTCGATTGAAAAATATTGACTTAAATCGTTCCTGTTAAAATATTCACTTGATTGTGAAAGTGAATAGGAAAGCGTATTGATACCACTCGGAGAAAGAAATAGGGTGGCTATTCAAGCCGTTCGCTTTTTGACGTGCGTTTAAATCACAGTTGGATGTCGAAATCCGACGCTCCATTGTTTTCGAGTAATTAAATTTATTAATGACTCCCTCTGTCAGAAGAAAGAGAAAAATGAAGAGAAAAGAATCAGCCGATCAAAAAAAGAAAAAGAGGTTGTGTAATATCTTATGCCTGTTCGTCTTGCACATTAATTTCTAATCTATCATAATTGCTTCCGCACAAAAAGTGCTTATAAAAAACTGTACTGGTGGCTTTTGGTAACGCAGTCGTTACATTTTACATGTCAACACTCGGGACCCACACGTTGTATGCAGACACTGTCGCAAAAGAATAAATAAAAAAAAACAAGCAACGAATTCGACTCACTTTTTTTCCAGTTGAAACACCAGGCATTTATTTACAGGTACTTCCAGAATAACGTCTTGTTTCTTGTTTAAAATTCTTCTCGTACTTCAATGTGCTTAATAAAACTCTTCCTTGTCAAACACGTGGTATTCTGTTTTTGTCCAGCCATGTTTAGGATACGTATTTCCCTGTCACTCTCGGACCGCGAGTGTAACACGTTTATTTTTCTCCCCTTTTCAGGGTCACGTTTTTCGTTTTTTATAATATTTTTCTTTTCTTCTTCCTCGCTGTACGTCACATTGCGCATGGTTCGATCATTTGCATACAATGGCTGCCGTACAGCTGTTGCTGTTGCTATAATACGCGAACCTGTGCTCTGTTACACTTGTTGTAGGATAAAAATTGATATGCGAGACGAAGGAGCATAAAGAGAAAGTTATTAGCTTATCTCAGTTACCCAATTTCTTGCTTTGTTCATTCCTGCCAGAGCCTCTTGCGGATAAAACCTGTAGTTAAACCTGAAACCTGAGAGACAAAATGTTTTCCGAGATTTCCAGCACACTCTTCTTCTTTCTATCATTATTATAGCTCTGTTGGTAACCTCACATCAGTTGTTTACCATTGACCTCTTGCTGATACAAAACCTTTTCCTGTTTACAGTGTTCTACGTGTTCTTTCAGTCGAGGCCTGGATTGTGCTGTCTCTGTTCGGTCTTTATATTCTACTCCCCCCTCGAGAAACAGCTTTTGTATCATGAACAGATGGTGGTCCCAGTGCGTGTTTGAAGGAGATTGTGTTCAGATTATAATATTTGGGTTTGTTTTACAATAGACCGAGGTACGAAAAAGTGGTAACGAAACAAATATATAACAAATAAATGTTACCAAAGGAAAAATAAGTTACACTTCTACCTACCTGAATAAGTCTCTGGTGTTTTAACTGATTTTTAAGTGTATCTTCTTAAGTGTGGAGCGGAAGTTGTGCTGAGCACTTAACTGAAAACAAACATGACGTCATTCTGCTCTTACCCTTGGAGTCCCGAGAATCGGTACAAAAACCGAGAATGATTTACTGACAATAATCCACCGAATAAATATTACCGTGACATTTAGGCGAGAAGCAATAAACTAATCTCGTCTCAAAGAGTTCAGGCTTTCATAATTTAGCATTTGGGTAGTCGAATTTAACGTAAAATGATCTCCCACTTCCAGACCACTAGACGATTATCATAATCCGTCCTTTGGCGTTGTTAAAGTCATATAACTAAATGTTTGAGTGTTTATGTACATGTAGGCGTGTGGCCAAAGAAACGGTTAAAATTTTAGACATTCGTGTTATTTGGATTCATCTGACTACTGTTGTCTTCTTGATGTGATTTTTCACAACGTTTCGGCCGATGTAACTTCGAACCTTCTTCAGGTTTATCCTGTCGAACTCGGAAATGTTTCTGTCGAACTCGGGAATCTGAACGGAATTTAGAACGGAACCATTTATTTACTTTCAAGATAGGCCTGAAGAAGGTCGGAGGTTACATCGACCGAAACGTTGTGAAAATCACACTCAACATGAGAACAGTAGTTCGATGAATCCAGATAATACGAATAACCGATCCCCATTTCAAAAATTCAGAGGCGTTAAATTTGAGACATTTTTTTTAATACTGGAAAATGAATATAAGTAAAAACAAAAGTCTTACTTTTTCATCAATAAAAAAAGTAAGTATTATTGCCGAAAGAATTATTTTATTAAAAGGAAACTTGAAAAACCTCTGTTGGATTTCTTTATTTATTGTATAAGAACGTGTAGATCGATTCTGAGTTCTTCTTATGCACACTGGGTTCTGCCTCATGCGGAAAATGCAGATGGTTTTATCAGAGCAAATCTTGACATAAAATGTAAGACAAAAAATTTATAATAATTTGTAATTTAAAAAAAAGTTAAATGACAGACAAATAAACTCTTTCAATAACTAACAAAGGATACATTTATTTAAGTGGCCTACACCGTTTGGTGTAGGTTTCCAGAAATTGATACAGTGAAGTAATGAATAGCAGTCTGGTGCTACCATATCAGGCTGTCTGAAGATATTGGCTTCCTGACACGAAATATTGATGCCTTTTGTTTTTCTACTTCCTTTTGCAAAACTTAATTATGTTCAGCAAAACAACAACCCCCCCCCCACCTTTTCCTTCTTCCCATTTTCCCTTTCTCTTACTATCTCCCCAACTTCCTGACTGGTTTCCTAACTTAAAATGTACTAAACATTAATACTGTAACCATTTTCCCTCTCCCATTGCAAACCTCATTCATATTTTTCAGGTCAGGAAACAAAAATGCTAAACTACCCTATAACACGACCAAACCAAACACTACAGACTAGCGATTGAAGATGCAAGGAGCTTGAAGAATAAAAACCTTCTACAAAATAACTGGATGCAACATGAATACTATTTCCAAAATAACTGGATTTGGCATTAAATAACCCGGAGAGGTGGCGGCTTTCTTCGGATGTGCCTGAAAGCTTTCAGGCTGACTGAAAGTAAAGATGTCCGGGAGTCGTTCCAAAAGTAAAGTTTTCTATTTTCTTATCAACTCCAAATTTGTAGATCTTCTAAGGCGAGAGTGGTTCCATTAAAACGACAGAGATTGTTTTGTTAGAGTTTCACACTGTCAATATCTGCAACAGAGATAAAACTTTCGGGGCATTAATGCATAAGTTCAGTTATCACAACAATGACATCTTCAATACCTTTTGATTCATTCGGGTGTAATAAAAAAATATGAGGCATTTCTTTTGGAACAACTCTCGTACTTCAAAAGTCCGGCTGAAACTAATATGCATAGGCGTCTGATTGGTCATCATGCGACCATAAAACCTCACTTAGATTGTTCTCCGTGAGAGGAAAGAAATGTTAGTGTTTATAACGTGTACTTCACTTTTATACTGGTCTTTTCTGTAAAAGCAGGAGTTACAGTTGGGTAGTGGACTACTACTACTACTACTACTACTACTACTACTAATGATGATGATGATGATGATGATGCCCCCGACGACGACGACGATAATGACGACGACGACGACGACGACGATGATGACGACGACGACGACGATGATGATGATGATGATGATGATGATGATGATGATGATGATGATGATGACGACGACGACGACATCAACGACGACGACGACGACGACAATGATGATGATGACAACGACGACGACGATGACGATGACGACGACCACGACGACCACGACGATGATGATGATGATGATGATGATGATGATGATGATGATGATGATGATGATTAGCAGGGGCGTCCGGCGTATCCCGCTCGTAATATATGCGTAAATATGATGTTTTAATTTATGCAGATTTCATATATATTGTTATAGAGTCGATTTTCTATCGATTTTCTATCGATTCTTATCTATTATAAAGTTGTGGTTTCAAAAATGAAAAAAAAATATCCCCATGTTTTGGGAACGTCAGCTTGAATTGAAACTTAAACTGAAACCAAAACTCGTGAGGAATACACACACACACATACACACACACACGCACGCATATATATATATATATATATATATATATATATATATATATATATATATATATATATATATATATATATATATATAATTTGAGTTCCTTAAGCTATAATCGAAACCGAAACAAAAACGTATGAAGAATTCTTGGTAAAATTATTTATTAAAAAACAGATGAGTTGAGCGCATCAGCTATAATCGAAACCAAAACAAAACACTTATGAAGAAATCTTGATACAATTATTTATTACAAAATGAAATGAAAGGACAAAACAATGAAAGGACACTCGGAAAAATAAACGATGTAAGCATGACACAGAAAATAACACACACGCTATCGTATTAATATATAGATGATAATAATCATAATAGTAATAATAATAATAAGAAGAAGAAGAAGAAGAAGAAGAAGAAGAACCACAACAACAACAACAACAATAATAATAATAATAATAATAATAATAATAATAATAATAATAATAATAATAACTAGCAGGACCCGTGGAAATTCCACGGTAGTTAAAATCTTTTAAAACACATCAGTAAGAAATTCCTTATTGTTATATTACAAAAATGAACGTATGGAAGCAAGTATAACAAAGAACTTTAGTTTAAACTTTTATTGAAGGTCAATGCGATCGTAA
Source organism: Euprymna scolopes (assembly GCF_053919585.1). Taxonomy (NCBI): domain Eukaryota; kingdom Metazoa; phylum Mollusca; class Cephalopoda; order Sepiida; family Sepiolidae; genus Euprymna; species Euprymna scolopes. The sequence goes on from NC_136505.1 coordinate 43,218,372, forward strand.
CTGATGTGTTGATATTGTCAGGAAGTGCTGGTGATAATTGAGGCGGTGACAGGGACGTCGATCAGCTGCTTGGAGTGAGAATAGTGGTCAGTCAGCAGGTTCTGGGGAGTTAGACTGTGAATTTAAAAAAAATGTGTGACATTGTTGACATCGATTTTGTGCAAGTTCTGATGACCCCAAGTTGTTTAATATTTTAGGACATCTTGGATTACATGTATAGGTATGGAATAGGTCTGGCTTTCCATATTTAAAGAAAACTGTCATTGCATCTTGATGCAGTTGTTGAAGATTCCTAGGACTTCCTGTAAATGAAGATGGTCGAATAACTGGTACAATAGAATCGCCATCTTCATTCCTTGCTAAATGATCCATTAAGCCAGAATATTGAGCAGCTCTTGGTTGACTTTGATAGCTTTTAATGAAGTTAAATAACCAACCATCAACTTTTACATATGCAATAGACTTTTCTATTTATTTTGAATTTTATTCAATGAAGATTTGGAAATTCACAAATATTTTTTAAGTCGAATTATTGATATAGATTTCAATTAATGCATCACAACTTCCTGATAATATAAATAGAACACTTTGAATTTTCTGTACAAAAGTTTTTTTCCATAGAAACATTGTAATTTGTTATAATATTCAGATTCTTGTGTATTACATGCATATAAAATGAAGTGTTTCTGTAAATCTTACGAAGTACAGTTAAATTTTGATTTTTCGATAATCAAAATGATGTGAGGTAGGTTGTACCTATCAAATTTATGTCAATATATGTTATATAATTAAGTAAAGTTAAACAAACTGTACACTACTTTTTTATCAAATTATGAGTTTTAAACATAAGGAAAGCAATTTAAAAAAAATTTTTTTCCAAAATCATATTTACATCCAAGTTAATTTTTAGATTCCATAGCTGTTCCTGATTGTTTTCATAACACTTCACGGTAAACAATATTCTTAGTATATGTTACACCACGCTTTCTGCCCTGATTATCATCTCTATGCAGTTGCATTACCTTAAATTTCACACTGTGCTTAGATCGAGCTCTTGAACATGCCACATACAGTTGACCATGAGAAAATACAGGTTGTTGAAGATATATACCAATCTTATACAAAGTTTGGCCTTGTGAGTTATTGGTGGTCAGTGAATATGCTAATCGTATTGCAAACTGTATCCGATGAAATGCAAATGGAACATTTGTATCACTTGGCTTTAACTTAATTCTTGAAATGATAACTGTGGAACCTCTATTAGATCCATTAATTAAAATAGCAATGATGCTGTTTTGATGACATTCTTTTATTTTCATCCTAGTTCCATTACAAAGTCCTTGATTTATGGATAAATTTCGCAGTCGCATTACTATTGGCCCTATTTTCATATTAAGTCGGTGAGATAACATTCCAGATGGAGTTAATGAATTTATGAACTCGATAGGATAATTTTGAAGTTCAGCATCATCATCGGAGATGTAATCTGTACTTAGATATGTATTTATGCCTCCGGGAAGATTATTTAGAATTTCTACATTTACTGTTAAACTTTCTGTAGTTTTTGGAGTCATGATGATTCTATTTTCCATTTCTTGAGGGCTGCAATCAAATATTTCTGAGATTAGAGAACAATTACATACCGAATCATCAGGAACATCTATGGCATCTACAGGAACATCATTAAGACTGCTAGTTAGTGTACCATTACCAAGATGAAGGAGCCATCTAGAAAACTCCTGTTCATTTATGTTAGTTCTGACGTTTTGTGTTAGTTGTAATTTACTGAAATGATGCCACAATGGGCATCTTTTAAGGCAGGTTTTATAATAGATGTATGTTCTCCATGTGGCACTACTGACAAAATTTCCCTGAAGTCACCACCAAATATTTTACCGTTACCCATTATATCTTGTAAACATCTATCTATAGCAAGCAGTGCATGATTAGGTATCATAGAGGCTTCGTCTATGATGAATACCATTATCTTTCTCAAAAAAGAAGCATGATCTGATACAGGAGAAACGTTACAGACACTGGTTTCTGTCAGAGGAACAGGTAGTTTGAATATACTGTGGAGTGTTTTCCCTGAAGTTAGTAGCATTGCAGCAATGCCGCAGTGGCGGTTACAGTACTGCTGGAGGTGAAGTAATCATATAACATGTTGAATAAAAAGGTTTTTCCTGATCCGGCTGGGGCATCTAAATAGAAGCAATTGTTGTGTGGGGCTACTTTTTCAGTTGCCATGACAGCCTTGATTATAGTATTAAATACCTCATTCATTGTTTAACAATTCAACATTAGGCCCGTTTGTATTTCGAGTCATATTATCTATTGGAGGATCACCTGTTGGTTCAGGTAAACCCATTGCCTGGCAAGAAGAACCATGCTCATTAAATATCGCTTTTATCAAATGAATAACTGGGGGATATGTATATACACTGGCCCCCGCCCTTTGCGGCCCGGGCGACAAGATCAAAGTGTAGTATCTGTTCCGACAGATACTGCAAGCAAAGACCATATGTGGGGGTAACCCCACATATCTACCTTGGTCAATGTAGGGGCAACCCTTCATACCAACAGTTCCTATCAAACTCCCATTTCCCACTCATCAAGAGCTGGTCCCGATCCCCCCTTCTCTCTCCACATTAAAAAACGGCCGTGTGCCTAATTTGCTCAGTGGGGAAGCAAATAAATACAAACTGGGGGATATGTATAATATATCCACCAGCCCACTACACTTTACCGTAAAATTCGGCTAAAACAATTGTTGACGAATTACTTCCTTTGAATCGATATCGTCTGCCTGTGACAATTGAAGCGAAAACATTATTAGGTATTAAATGCTAAAACAATTTAATACAGCTAGCTAATTGGCTATAAAGTAAGTTATTCCGAACTTTGATCTAACATTTTAATTAAAAAAAAAAAAGCTTAACATTTTCTTGTATCTTTTTTTTATATTAAGAAAAATGTAAGCATCACGCTGAAATAATAAAAATGCCATTCTTAATAAGGGGAGAGGGTTTGACTATTCTAAGCCTTCACCTAAATAACCATTTAATGAAAAAAATGTTTAAAATGTTCTTGTATCTTTTTTATAATTTTTGTTAAATAAGAAAAATCAATAAACTTTGATAACACTATTGTAAGAATCATGCTGAAAGCCATTCTTAATATGGGGAGGGGGTTATGTATGAACAATAAATATTTCTTCAGTTAAATAAAATATACTGAAAATCTTTAAATAGGAAATAAATATTTCTTTAAATAAATTAAATCGTAAGTAATGAAACAAAGTGTTTAAAAAAAAATTGTTGTGTCCATTTTTTATAGTATTTAAATATGTATGCCCTGTCGGTGGGCATTAGAAGATGATGACTGCCTGTAAAAGAAGCAAAATAAAACGAACAAAACATGAGTAATAACTATGTAAACAACGTGAAGATGTATAAATGTTACAAAATTACTCGATTCGGCATTAAATAATACGAAAAAGGATTGATATGCCGTAAAACAAAAGCAAAACAGAACAAGACGTAAAATATGTTTTAACTCTGTGTTACTCGGTGTATGTGCGAATGGTGACTTTGGTGATTTAGGGTTTGTATTACTGTACACATAGATTCGAAAAAGTTGTCAAAAAACAAATATATAACAAATAAATGTTATCAAAGGCAAGATAAGTTACTTTTCTACCTTACTGGGTATATTTTTTGTGTTTTTATTCAGTGTAACATGTTTATTCAGCTCGAAAAACATGCAGTGTTTACCGATGTATTGGAAAATTCAAAATGGCGGCCGACTCTCTCTCGGAGAGGGTACGTTTAGGAAAAGGTATTATAAATAATAAACTAGACAAAATACTGTTAGAAATTCGCTCAATATATGTTACCGTGACATCAGTTGATATATTCGGTGGGTTTTTAATAGTATTTTGTCTAGTTTATTATTTACTAGCGGGGGTACCCGGCGTTGCCCGAGTGTTTGTTTCCGGGACGGGGGGGGGGAGTTTTAAAAAATGTTATGGTAGGTAAGTAGGAAGGATCAAACCCGGAGTCATGAGTAAAAGTAGGAAAATAAAGTGTGAAAAAAAAATAAATAAATAAACATCTGCAACGTTAACAGTTCGGCCACCAAGAAAAGTCCATTCCAGTTGTTTAGGAAAAAAAAAAAAAACGACTACGGTAGGTCGGCGCGAACGTGAAAATATAATTTGAATTGTCCAGCACGCTAACCACTACGCCACAGAGCACTGCGGCTTAGTGTAGTGATTTTAAATAAGTTCACATGAAAGAACTACGAAGCCAAACCGGTGTTCTCTTCTCAACTGTTCCTTGTGAACGATCCCCAAACGGTGTTAAGTGGTGGCGGGGGGGGGGAATTTATAAGAGAGAAAATATTTTACCACTTCCATTGATCTTAACCGATTTTGGCCGTGACTTCTCAACAGAAAAAGTATAGAAATCTAAGATTATCGAGGAATTTGAGAAATAATAAGCCTATAAAACATCTCAGATATTGTTCTGCCGTTTGTGCATATTATATTTGCATGAAATATCTTGATTTTTAATCCTATTAAGGTCAAAATCTGACGGGAAAAAATGAGTTCATTTTATTTGTATAGAGATAATACCTTTTCCGGGTTTGTATTGCTGTACACATAGATTCGAAAAAGTTGTCCAAAAACAAATATATAACAAATAAATGTTATCAAAGGCAAGATAAGTTACTTTTCTACCTAACTGGATATATTTTTTTGTGTTTTTATTCAGTGTAACATGTTTATTCAGCTCGAAAAACATGCAGTGTTTACCGATGTATTGGAAAATTGAAAATGGCGGCCGACTCTCTCTCTCGGAGAGGGTACGTTTGGGAAAAGGTATTCACTACAATAATAAACAGAAGACATCGTTAAAAATGTAAGTAAAATACTATTTAAACTGTGGAACGATACCTTCTATGCATAATCGTCTTTAAAATAATCCGGAACCATAAATAGACAGTTCATATATACAGTGATGATCATATTTATTGGCACGGTAAAATAAAAGTTAAATTTTGTCTAATAAATTCTAAAAAAGGGATTAAATTAAAGAAAATAACAAAGTATATTATGTATTTTTAACTGGCCTTTCCGATGCAGCAATCGGATTTTAGAAAAAATAAATAACAAAGGAACAACAAACATAATTGCAAAAAACCCTTGTTCAAAATTATTGGCACGATTTATTTAATAATCAATTGTATAGCCTTTGGCCTTGATTACCTTCCTCAGTCGCTTTTCATAGTTTACAACCAAGTTGTTGCACTCTTCAGTAGTAATTTTAGCCCACTCTTCCTGACAATAATCCTCCAATTGAATAAGATTCTTAGGCTTCCTTTGCATTACCCTCAATTTTAATGTTCTCCATAAATTTTCAATTGGATTAAGGTTTGGGCTTTGTGATGGCCACTCCAAAACATTAATATGATTGTCCTCAAGCCATTTCTTAGTCAGTTTAGCCGAATGCTTTGGGTCATTATCTTGCATGAACCACCAACGACGACCAAGTGAGAGCTCTTTAGCAGAGTCTTTCAGGTTTTCATCCAATATTTTAACATAATCTTCCTTTTTTATGCTACCTGTGACCTTAACAAGTCGCCCTGGTCCAGAGGCAGCAAAGGATCCCCAAAACATCAAACTGCCTCCACCGTGCTTCACTGTGGGTATGGTGTTCTTAGGCAGGAAAGCTTCGCCAGATTTTCTGTAAATATAAGACACTTTATTATGGCCAAATAACTCTATTTTCGTTTCGTCAGTCCATAGAACACGTTTCCAGAATGCAACATCTTTATCAATATGACGTTTTGCAAAGGCTAGCCTTGCTTTCAGGTGCATAGGCTTCAATAAGGGAGTCTTTCTCGGACGACATGCTTTTAAACAAGCTCTCTTCAAAACTCTACCAACTGTATGTCGAGATACATTCACTCCAGAGGTGCTCTGTTCATCAACAATCTCCCCAACAGAGATCCTTGGGTTTTGTTTTATTTGTCGAACAATTTTCCGTTCATCTCTTGGGGAAAGAATTCTTTTTCTCCCTCTACCCTCTAAACTCATAACGTGGCCTTGCGATTTGAACTTGTTTATTATGGCTCTAACAGTGGATTTGGGAAGGTTTAGCTTCTTTGAAATCTTATCATAGCCCTCCCCATTGGTATGGCATGCTACAACAAGCTTCCTGACGTCTTCGCTGTGTTCCTTAGTTTTAACCATGGCGATTGAAAATTATAATTTAGTCACTTATAATAGTTTAAATAAATCGCTATCTAAAAATTATCTGAAAAAAATTATTCACTGAATTAGCGTTAAACAAGCATAATATGGCTATAAAAAAGTTCAGAAAGCACGTAAACCGGAAATTGATTGATATTATACTGATACTAAAAGAAAAACAAAGCCGTGCCAATAATTTTGAACAAGGGTTTTTTGCAATTATGTTTGTTGTTCCTTTGTTATTTATTTTTTCTAAAATCCGATTGCTGCATCGGAAAGGCCAGTTAAAAATACATAATATACTTTGTTATTTTCTTTAATTTAATCCCTTTTTTAGAATTTATTAGACAAAATTTAACTTTTATTTTACCGTGCCAATAAATATATATATATATATATATATATATATATATATATATATATATATATATATATATATATATATATATATATATATATATATATATTTGTTGTTGTTGTTGCTGTTCGGGAAGTTTTGGAAAATAAAAGGGTTTAATGATTTTTTAACTAATAAAGAGTGAACAATAAAGGGAGATAATTAACATTAATTAATGTTTGCGATGATGATGACGCGTTTCATTAATTAATGTTTGCGATAATGATGACGTGACACCGTACGGACAAGCATATTAATATATAGATAATAATAATAATAATAATAATAATAATAATAATAATAATAATAATAAAAGATAAACTATCTATGTAAAATTTTATTTTTTACTTACTTAGTTAGTCCGTACGTTACACTTTTAAAATTGTCAAAATCGAAATAAAAATTTTGAAAGCCAAACTGCTTTTTAAAAAAAGGAAAAATTTGCGAAATTTTCCTTATAAAGGCTACTCTGGCGACCCTGTGCAAGAATATAAGAATGGTCTCCCTTTAATCTTTCCTCGTTTTCGAATCTCATTACAATAATATTATTTTGATAAAAATGTTAATTAACTCATATTTGTAGTGTTATCCAGAAAAATATGAGCTTTATCAAAATATATTTATTAATTAAAAATTGTTCTCATTCCATGGGATTTTCACTACCGAATACTAATAAGTGTCAACGAAGATGAGCAGAAAAAGCACTAACCAGACCTCCACTGAATTAGTGCGGAGAGAATTGCGACCTTGAAGAGATTTGTTGTCACTCAAATTCTAGTGAATACGAACAGTCGTTACTAACGAGAAGTGAGTTGCTAGCGGCTGTTGTGATGATGCAAATTCATTTGCAAAGATTATCAAAAGAGTGTGGGAGTGTAGTGAAGCCAAGATCACTATTTCTCCATTACATGTCCCTTTTTCTCCACTCTTCCCTTTCCCCCTTCCTTCCTTCCTTCCTTCCTCCTTTCCTCAAAAATGTGACCAGAGGTTGTAACCAATCAGGACGGAGAAGAGTTCTGGTGGGAAAGACAAAAAGAGAGATACAAAAAAGTGTTGGAAGCAAAAAGACGGAGACGCGAGTGGTTCCAGAGTCAGGGGACAAAAATGAAAATCACGAACTTTCTATAACCCGATACCACTTGTACGCTGAAATGAATATAAAACCGTTTCGTTTGGAAGTTCCTTTGTTTCTTTATTATTATTCCCAGGTCGGTTTCTACTCCCGCCTTATTAATTTCGACGACTCCCCAAAAGGGGGACCCGCCGAAATGGTGACCTACCCAACAAGAATTACAGTATGGTTACCGCCATAGAAGTACTAGACATTTGGAGAGACTTGTTGTCGCGCAGACTCCAAGAAACAATACCGTTAGTTTTCAGTGGATAAACTTTGATGATGACGTGTATGAACACTTCTAGCGAGTACAAATAATAATACCCCCTTCAAAACAAGGTATCAATCTCGGCTAATATGACACAACGTAGTCATGATGAGTCAAGGATGATGAAAGAATTGAGAAGAGAGAGCACTAACCAGACCTCCAATGGATAAGAGCGAAGAGTATTGATTTCTTGAGGTGGTGTATTCTCTTCAAATTTCAGTGAAGACCAATGGGCATTGCCAGCAAGAATTTAACGGTAAGTGGCTGTTACTATAACGCAAAATAATTCATGAAGGTTATCGAAAAAAATAGAGAGTACTGGAAATTTGAGGAGACTTATCACTCAGCCTCTAGGGAATAATATCGACTATTATGAGTTAATAATTTCTGGTGATTACCTGTGTGAGAATCTAATATCGAATGGTAAATATCGAAAGGTTTGCTCAAAATGTTGAACCTACACACGAGACTATGAGGTGGTCATTATTGACACTATATTAGAAATGGCCGAATCCGAAATGGTACGTGACCGCCTGTTGATGAACTAGGAATGGCCTTAGGGAAAAATAAACAAGAACGGCATGCCCTGCAGACATCGGAAGTAAAAGGATTTCGTTGCATATGAGATCGATATAATCAATTCAACACATGCAATTTTGTGCTGGATAGGCAATAATTCTCGTGGGGCAACGGGTTGCTGGATAGAGGCAATAGTATTCATTCGCACAAAAATGTAATTATTTCATGTGTTTGTGTTATGTATACTTACAGTAGGAGCTTACCCTTCACACACATGCACACGCACGCACACACACACACACACACACACACACACACACGCTCACACAAACAGACGCATGCACACACACACACACAAATATACGCATGCACACACACACACACACACACATACACACACACATGGAATTCTTCTCCAATAAAGTATTAAAATAAAGAATATTTAAAACAAATGTTCAAACCTCACCCTAAAATCTAATTTTATTTATTTATTTATTCATTTATTTTACTGAAAAGATTTTAGGCTGTTTTACGTGTATCACCTAAAAAGTAGAATCTCATGTTATTTCGAGATGAAGCACGACAGGGTGCAAGGTTCCAAAATACCAACAAAAATGAAACACGGTAATTTGAATGATAACAGAAAAAAAAACAAAAAAAACATCTCATCACATCAGATTTAGTATGGCCGATCTAAATATGTGGTGCAAGACGAAAGGGAAATAAGTCTATTCGAATTAATCTGCAAGGGAAATAACTCACGTGTTTGGGAATTATTTCCCTTATGACATAATAGGAACAAATTGGTTGCTCTTCCGTTTTTGCACCAGTCATTTATATCGGCCATAATAAAACAAACTCTATACGACGAGCTGGTTCTTCACTATTTTGCGTTTCTTTCTTTTTTATTGTTTAAATGAACAAAAGCAAAAACTGGGCGCACGTCACGTATGGAAGCGATACCTTCCTATGTATTTTTTTTTTTTTATATTTTAGCCTTGTTTTTGGGGGGTTTTTGTTGTTGTTTTCTATTTTTTTCAACGGATTATTATCGAATTAAAACTCGTCTACCAGATTATCTAAAATGTGGGGGGGGGAGTCAGTGTTTAAATATTTGTAACGGGTACTCAGTTTCTAATCCAACTTTCTAGTAAATCAATCAACCAATTTAGAACCACTTTACGTTTTTAGGCCAAATGTCGTAAATGTAGCCTTTTTTGAGTGTATTTTCAAAAACGAAAATTTAAAAAAGACTAAACTCGCGAAATTTTACCTAATAGGTTACTTATATTTACTTACTAGAACGTTGCATTATAAACTGAGCACCCCTTACAAATATTAAAATAGTGACTTTTTCATTTTTTTTTTTTTTTTTTTTTTTTTGTAGACTAGCGTCCATTCAATAATAATCTGCTGAAAAAAAAAATGAAAAAAAAAGACGAATATAAAAAATGCAGAGGAGTGACCGCTTTCGTACGTATGCTAAAAACTATTTCAATATTATGTTTTTATGCGACATTCGCTGTTTTAGCGACTTTTTTTTTTAAGATTATCGAAAAGTTGATCAAGATTGCTTCATAAAGCCAGGAAGTTAAAATAAAATCGATTTCAGTGGATAAACTTTGATGATGACATGTGTGAAAACTCCCAGTGAGTATAAATAATAATACTCCCTTCAAAAGAAGGTATCAACCTCGGCTAATACGACATAAAGTAGTCATAATGAGTCAAGGATGGTGAAAGAATCGAGGAGAGAGCACTAACCAGACCTCCAATGGATAAGTGCGAAGAGTACTGAATTCTTGAGGTGGTTTATTCCCTTCAAATTTCAGTGAAGACCAATGGGCATTGCCAGCAAGAATTTAACGGCAAGTGGCTGTTACTATAACGCAAAATAATTCATAAAGGTTATCGAAAGAAATAGAGAGTACTGGAAATTTGAGGAGACTTCGATCAAAAATAATACCAAAATGTTTCATTAAAAGGTAAACGCGTCTAAACTTTTTGGTAGGATAAAACAGGTTAATAAACGCGTTTCTATATCAATTTTACCACGTTATGTTTATCTAAGAAAAAGATTAGTTAACAGACAATAATATAGTTTCACAGCATTTATACCGTGAGTTTACACATAGTTATAACTAACAAATACATTTTTAAAAAGAATAGAAATGGCTATAATAATTTTGATAAAATTTGTTACTAAGGGAGATAATACCGTTCAAATTATCTTCGAGTTATTTCCCTTGAATTGTTTAAAAATGTAGCGAATTAATACTTATTGATGTTCCTATTTACTTGCCTCCTAGCGAGGGCAGAGTTAGACACAAGATCGGTTTTATATGTGGGAAAAATACAACTCCCCAAAAAGGGGCACTCTGTATAGGTACAAAAAATCAACATTGTCTCAATCATGAAGGATTTCTCCTCCACTGATCGTGGGCAGAAAGGTGAAGAAGTGCAGACACTGTGATCTTGGCCCGAAGGCTATTTGATGTTGCCACGTCAATCAATCGTCCCACATTAATTGTAATTAACGGTTGGGGCTTTTTTGGAGGGAAGGTGAAAGCTTGTGCTTTTATCAATCTTATATAAAAATTATTTAAAAACCATTTTTGTGATCATACGTTTTATTAATTTTCAATTCTTTTTTTTTTTTTTTTTTAGGACTTTGTATTATTTAGATTATTCAGACTACTGTGTTATTTTCACGTTTCAACCGATGTAACTGCCGACCTTCTTCATGTTTATCTTGTCAAATCCGGAATTTTTTCTGTCGAACTTGAGGATCTTTCTGCCAGACTCGGGAATCTTTCCGTCGAATTTAAGGATCTTGCTGTCGAAATCGAGAATCTTTCTGTTGAATTCGAGAATCTGATGGAAATGAGTCCGACGGAAATTTTCTCGATTTCAACATAATACACCTGAAGAAGGTCGGCGGTAAAATCTGCCAAAACATTACAGAAATGACACTTAAGATGAGGAAAGTAGTTCGAATATTTCATGTAATACACTTTATAAATCATCATCTAAAAAAATTAAGAAACATGGAAAAAAAAAAATAATTGCTTTCCAGATTCCAGTAAAAAAAAAATGAGGCTAAGCACTAGGTGTGTGAGAAACTTTGTGAAAAATATTGAATAATTCGACCACCCCCCTGTGTTTCCAAGCTTATAACTACTCGAAAAATGTAATTCAAACCCTTTTTTTTTTTTCAATTCAAGGAGCAAGGACCAAAGTTTCATTTAAAAAGAAAAAAACCTGATTAAAAAAAAAGGGTTTTAAACTTCGGACTTTACAGGTAAATTGCTAAAGAACACTACTTTTTTGTTTTAAATTTGAATATATTATTTATTGATCTTTTATCTTCAATTTGTGATATATAAAACTTTGGTGAGTAAATTAATTATTTACTTTTTAATAGACATTTAAAAATGGGGGGAGGCGTGAATTAAAAAAAATGTTTGTCTAAAATTCGGTTCAAAGAGCGTAAAATTTCACTTAACCCTGAAAATATCGTAAAAATAGAATCAACAGAAAAATTTTGATAGATTTTTGAAGTTTAAAAATTGAAAAATACTGAACTCGTAAAATTCAATTAATTTCATTACTGTTTTTTTTTTAAATAAAAAAATATTTCTATTACTTTTTATACAACTTTAATAGTTTATTTTAGGGGTATAATCAATAAAGAAAATAAACAACCTACTTTTAAAAGAAAAATTACGAGTTTTTTATATTTTATTCGCAGTTTCGAGTTAGAGGTGTCAAAAATTCCTACAAAAATTCTGATATACCTAGCTAAGCACAAACTTACTATATACTCTTCCGCTTAAATGTATGTAACTAATCTATTCGTTAAAGAGAAATACTATCATTATTAAGAATCGATTTCAGTTTAAAATGTCATGGTATTTTTTAATACTCAATTTTGCCATTCAATATTGTATATGGACGTTTCTTTATGTTTTTTTTTTAACTGAAGTAATGGTGGTTTAGTTCATTTTCTTTCAAAAATAAAAAAACAGTGTAATTTTAACTAAATTTTTTAAAATGTTATTTTTATTTAAAATTGTTATACACTCCTTTTTTTACTTCTTTCTTTTTTTCTTTTTTTGTGTTGTTCTTTTATTTATTGTTTTATTTAAGGAAGGAAATATGCTAATGAATGCTTTGAAGACCGTACAAGTTAAGTTATCCTTTCCTGTTTTTGCATTTTGAGTGTCATCTTGCTGTTGTATTTATAGAGAACAATGAAATTGCTGTTGTATTTATAAGTAACAATGAAATTGCTGTTGTATTTATGGGGAACAGTGAAATTGCTGTTGTATTGATAGGGAACAATGAAATTGCTGTTGTATTTATAGGGAACAATGAAATTGCTGTTGTATTTATAGGGAACAATGAAATTGCTGTTGTATTTATAAGTAACAATGAAATTGTTGTTGTATTTATGGGGAACAGTGAAATTGCTGTTGTATTTATAGGGAACAATGAAATTGCTGTTGTATTTATAGAAAACAATGAAATTGCTGTTGTATTTATGGGGAACAGTGAAATAGCTGTTGTATTTATAGGGAACAATGAAATTGCCGTTGTATTTATAGGGAACAATGAAATTGCTGTTGTATTTGTAGATAACAGTGAAATTGCTGTTGTATTTAGAGGGAACAATGAAATTGCTGTTGTATTTATATAGAACAATGAAATTGCTGTTGTATTTATAGGTAACAATGAAATTGCTGTTGAATTTATAGGTAACAATGAAATTGCTGTTGAATTTATAGGTAACAATGAAATTGCTGTTGTATTTATAGAGAACAATGAAATTGCTGTTGTATTTATAAGTAACAATAAAATTGCTGTTGTATTTATAGGTAACAATGAAATTGCTGTTGAATTTATAGGGAACAATGAAATTGCTGTTGTATTTATAGGTAACAATGAAATTGCTGTTGTATTTATGGGGAACAGTGAAATAGCTGTTGTATTTATAGGTAACAATGAAATTGCTGTTGAATTTATAGGGAACAATGAAATTGCTGTTGTATTTATAGGTAACAATGAAATTGCTGTTGTATTTATGGGGAACAATAAAATTGCTGTTGAATTTAGAGGGAGCAATAAAATTGCTGTTGTATTTATAGGGAACAGTGAAATTGCTGTTGTATTTATAAGTAACAATGAAATTGCTGTTGTATTTATAGGTAACAATGAAATTGCTGTTGTATTTATAGGGAACAATGAAATTGCTGTTGTATTTATAGGTAACAATGAAATTGCTGTTGTATTTATGAGGAACAGTGAAATAGCTGTTGTATTTATAGGGAACAATGAAATTGCTGTTGTATTTATAGGGAACAATGAAATTGCTGTTGTATTTATAGGTAACAATGAAATTGCTGTTGTATTTATGGGGAACAATGAAATAGCTGTTGTATTTATAGGGAACAATAAAATTGCTGTTGTATTTGTAGATAACAGTGAAATTGCTGTTGTATTTAGAGGGAAGAATAAAATTGCTGTTGTATTTATAGAGAACAATAAAATTGCTGTTGTATTTATAGGTATTAATGAAATTGCTGTTGAATTTATAGGTAATAATGAAATTGCTGTTGAATTTATAGGTACAAATGAAATTGCTGTTGTATTTATAGGTAACAATGAAATTGCTGTTGAATGTATAGGTAACAATGAAATTGCTGTTGAATTTATAGGTAACAATGAAATTGCTGTTGAATTAAGAGGGAGCAATAAAATTGCTGTTGTATTTATAGGGAACAGTGAAATTGCTGTTGTATTTATAAGTAACAATGAAATTGCTGTTGTATTTATAGGTAACAATGAAATTGCTGTTGTATTTATAGGGAACAATGAAATTGCTGTTGTATTTATAGGGAACAATGAAATTGCTGTTGTATTTATGGGGAACAGTGAAATAGCTGTTGTATTTATAGGGAACAATGAAATTGCTGTTGTATTTATAGGGAACAATGAAATTGCTGTTGTATTTATAGAGAACAATGAAATTGCTGTTGTATTTATAAGTAACAATGAAATTGCTGTTGTATTTATAGAGAACAGTGAAATTGCTGTTGTATTTATAGGGAACAATGAAATTGCTGTTGTATTTATAGAGAACAGTGAAATTGCTGTTGTATTTATAAGTAACAATGAAATTGCTGTTGTATTTATAAGTAACAATGAAATTGCTGTTGTATTTATAAGTAACAATGAAATTGCTGTTGTATTTATGGGGAACAGTGAAATTGCTGTTGTATTTATAGGTTACAATGAAATTGCCGTTGTATTTATAAGTAACAATAAAATTGCTGTTGTATTTATGGGGAACAGTGTAATTGCTGTTGTATTTATAGGGAACAATGAAATTGCTGTTGTATTTATAAGTAACAATGAAATTGCTGTTGTATTTATGGGGAACAGTGAAATTGCTGTTGTATTTATAGGGAACAATGAAATTGCTGTTGTATTTATAGAGAACAGTGAAATTGCTGTTGTATTTATAAGTAACAATGAAATTGCTGTTGTATTTATAGGGAACAATGAAATTGCTGTTGTATTTATGGGGAACAGTGAAATTGCTGTTGTATTTATAGGTAACAATGAAATTGCTGTTGAATTTATAGGTAACAATGAAATTGCTGTTGAATTATAGGTAACAATGAAATTGCTGTTGTATTTATAGAGAACAATGAAATTGCTGTTGTATTTATAAGTAACAATAAAATTGCTGTTGTATTTATAGGTAACAATGAAATTGCTGTTGTATTTATAGGGAACAATGAAATTGCTGTTGAATTTATAGGTAACAATGAAATTGCTGTAGAATTTAGAGGGAGCAATAAAATTGCTGTTGTATTTATAGGGAACAGTGAAATTGCTGTTGTATTTATAAGTAACAATGAAATTGCTGTTGTATTCATAGGTAACAATTAAATTTCTGTTGTATTTATAGGGAACAATGAAATTGCTGTTGTATTTATAGGTAACAATGAAATTGCTGTTGTATTTATGGGGAACAGTGAAATAGCTGTTGTATTTATAGGGAACAATGAAATTGCTGTTGTATTTATAGGGAACAATGAAATTACTGTTGTATTTATAGGTAACAATGAAATTGCTGTTGTATTTATGGGGAACAATGAAATAGCTGTTGTATTTATAGGGAACAATTAAATTGCTGTTGTATTTATAGGGAACAATAAAATTGCTGTTGTATTTGTAGATAACAGTGAAATTGCTGTTGTATTTAGAGGGAAGAATAAAATTGCTGTTGTATTTATAGAGAACAATAAAATTGCTGTTGTATTTATAGGTATTAATGAAATTGCTGTTGAATTTATAAGTAACAATGAAATTGCTGTTGACTTTATAGGTAACAATGAAATTGCTGTTGTATTTATAGAGAACAATGAAATTGCTGTTGTATTTATAAGTAACAATGAAATTGCTGTTGTATTTATAGGTAACAATGAAATTGCTGTTGAATGTATAGGTAACAATGAAATTGCTGTTGAATTTATAGGTAACAATGAAATTGCTGTTGAATTTAGAGGGAGCAATAAAATTGCTGTTGTATTTATAGGGAACAGTAGAAATGGCTGTTGTATTTATAAGTAACAATGAAATTGCTGTTGTATTTATAGGTAACAATGAAATTGCTGTTGTATTTTTAGGGAACAATGAAATTGCTGTTGTATTTATAGGGAACAATGAAATTGCTGTTGTATTTATGGGGAACAGTGAAATAGCTGTTGTATTTATAGGGAACAATGAAATTGCTGTTGTATTTATAGGGAACAATGAAATTGCTGTTGTATTTATAGGTAACAATGAAATTGCTGTTGTATTTATGGGGAACAGTGAAATAGCTGTTGTATTTATAGGGAACAATGAAATTGCTGTTGTATTTATAGGGAACAATGAAATTGCTGTTGTATTTATAGAGAACAACGAAATTGCTGTTGTATTTATACGTAACAATGAAATTGCTGTTGTATTTATAGAGAACAGTGAAATTGCTGTTGTATTTATAAGTAACAATGAAATTGCTGTTGTATTTATAGAGAACAATGAAATTGCTGTTGTATTTATAAGTAACAATGAAATTGCTGTTGTATTTATAAGTAACAATGAAATTGCTGTTGTATTTATAAGTAACAATGAAATTGCTGTTGTATTCATGGGGAACAGTGAAATTGCTGTTGTATTTATAGGTAACAATGAAATTGCCGTTGTATTTATAAGTAACAATGAAATTGCTGTTGTATTTATGGGGAACAATGAAATTGCTGTTGTATTTATAGGGAACAATGAAATTGCTGTTGTATTTATAAGTAACAATGAAATTGCTGTTGTATTTATGGGGAACAGTGAAATTGCTGTTGTATTCATAGGGAACAATGAAATTGCTGTTGTATTTATAGAGAACAGTGAAATTGCTGTTTTATTTATAAGTAACAATGAAATTGCTGTTGTATTTATAGGGAACAATGAAATTGCTGTTGTATTTATGGGGAACAGTGAAATTGCTGTTGTATTTATAGGTAACAATGAAATTGCCGTTGTATTTATAAGTAACAATGAAATTGCTGTTGTATTTATGGGGAACAGTGAAATAGCTGTTGTATTTATAGGGAACAATGAAATTGCTGTTGTATTTATAAGTAGCAATGAAATTGCTTTTGTATTTATGGGGAACAGTGAAATTGCTGTTGTATTTATAGGGAACAATGAAATTGCTGTTGTATTTATAGAGAACAGTGAAATTGCTGTTGTATTTATAAGTAACAATGAAATTGCTGTTGTATTTATGGGGAACAATGAAATTGCTGTTGTATTTATAGGGAACAATGAAATTGCTGTTGTATTTATAAGTAACAATGAAATTGCTGTTGTATTTATGGGAACAGTGAAATTGCTGTTGTATTTATAGGGAACAATGAAATTGCTGTTGTATTTATAAGTAACAATGAAATTGCTGTTGTATTTATGGGGAACAGTGAAATAGCTGTTGTATTTATAGGGAACAATGAAATTGCTGTTGTATTTATAGGGAACAATGAAATTGCTGTTGTATTTTTAGATAACAGTGAAATTGCTGTTGTATTTAGAGGGAACAATAAAATTGCTGTTGTATTTAGAGGGAACAATAAAATTGCTGTTGTATTTATAGAGAACAATGAAATTGCTGTTGTATTTATAAGTAACAATGAAATTGCTGTTGTATTTATAGGTAACAATGAAATTGCTGTTGAATTTATAGGTAACAATGAAATTGCTGTTGAATTTATAGGTAACAATGAAATTGCTGTTGAATTTAGAGGGAGCAATAAAATTGCTGTTGTATTTATAGGGAACAGTGAAATTGCTGTTGTATTTATAAGTAACAATGAAATTGCTGTTGTATTTATAGGTAACAATGAAATTGCTGTTGTATTTGTAGGTAACAATTAAATTGCTGTTGTATTTATAGGTAACAATGAAATTGCTGTTGTATTTATAGGGAACAATGAAATTGCTGTTGTATTTATAGGGAACAATGAAATTGCTGTTGTATTTATAGGGTGCAGGGAAATTTCTGTTTTATTCATAGGGAACAGTGAAATTGCTGTTGTGTTAATAATTAACAAAGAAATTGCTGTTGTATTTGTAGATAACAGTGTAATTGCTGTTGTATTTAGAGGGAACAATAAAATTGCTGTTGTATTTATAGGGAACAGTGAAATTGCCTTTGTATTCATAGGGAGCAATGAAGTTACTGTTGCATTTATAGGGAACAGTGAAATTGCTGTTGTATCTATTGGGAATAGTGAAATGTGTGTTGTATTTATAAGTAACAGTGAAATTGCTGTTGTATTTGTAGGTAACAATCAAATTGCGGTTTTATTTTGTAGGTAACAATGAAATTGCCCTCGTATTTATAGTGGACAATGAAATTGCTGGTTTGTTTATAGGTAACAATGAAATTGCTGTTGTCTTTATAGGCTTCAGTTGTACTTATTACGATGTTAAAAGGATGGGGGTTGCATAAGTAAGGGGTTCAGTGATGACTGATATTACAGTTGGGTTTAGGGTTACATCCTTACCAAAAAATATTTCGTTGTCGTTGTTCTTATTTCTTTTCCTTTCTTTCTTCCACGCTTTCTTTTTCTTTTTTTTTTTTGTTTCGAAATTACTTCCTACATAAGATTTAAATTAAATAAATAAGAAAATAAATAAATAAATAAATAAAAGGCAGACAAAAACAATCAGTAAAATCTGACGAATTTAAGAAAAAAAAAGCAAATGTAAGCGACTAGAATTAGTACATCATAAAATGTTCGAACTCATATGCGTTAGAATCACTAAGAATTGGGCTAAGTGACCAGCTCAGATTTTGGCGCGTTTTTTTTTTTCTTTTTTTTTTTTTTACTTGTTATTATTTTTAACAATCACATTTCCTTTGTCTCTGGAATATTTAAACTAATTGTGTAACCAATCAATAAATACGATATAATTTGGAGTGGATCAATGCAATTTTAACCCGAACCCCAGCACTTAAACCAATAAATAAAAAAAGAAAATATGCAAATTGTTTTATTTTAAAACGCATGTATAAATGAGGAATGAAATTTATTTTATTTTATTTATTTACATAAAAAAATTCCTCAGTTTCCCAGCAATTTATGTTAACTCTTCTTCTTCTTCTTCTTCTTCTTCTTCTTCTTCTTCTTCTTCTTCTCATCACAATTCCCGGTCTGAAAATTTAATACACATCTGACAAAACTCACTTCTACCAAAAACAATGCCCTTTTCTGATCAGTAAACTTTGTATTCAAACCGTCAGCCTTTAATATGCATATTATATGCCCTGAAGTTTCGTTACCTCATGAGATCGTCAGGCTATACGTAAAGGGGGTGCCTATATTTTTCTTTATTCTCCTTGCTTTTTTTTTTTTAATTTTCTTCCTTTGAAGATTATAATGCTGGGTATGGAGCAGCCAAACCAGCTTCGAACATTCCCCTGCTTTTTATTGAGACCAACCGATAGCTCTTTTTAGTATCCTCGCTGTCCCCTTAAGTGCAATTGTGTGGATCTCTTTTGCACTTGGTTCATTAGGAATATTAGTTAGGTAGAACTTTAGGTTCTTCTTCATAAGCCTTGTGGCACGTATAATAACTGGTATGATTGATATCTCTCTAAGATTCCAGTTTCTTTTCATATCATACATGGGACCTTGATATTTGGTCTGTTTATCCCTTTCAGCTCTGTTCATATCTCCATGATTAGGAACACTCACTTCAACCAAGGTTGCAACTCTCTCTGACTTATTCCATATAAGTCTGTCAGGTTTGACAGCAGCATTTTCAAGTTGACTCGAACACGGCATGCTGTACAAAATCAGGTTTGTACTAATTTTTAATCACAGCTAGCAATTAAGTGACCCATCGTAAAGGTAACAATTTATCTGATTTCTGTAGATGAGAACTAATGTACACGTCTTGAAATTAATTCAAATCAATTCAATTGTATCGCAATGATAACATATTTTGGAGTCTTTAAAACTCCTTGCCTTAAAGTTTTATTCTTCTTATTATTTTATTAATAAATGGAAAGATTAAAATCCTCGGGAAAATTCTTCAACATTTACGAATAGTAGGATTATAAGACTCACCAGGAGTTCTCACACAAGTTATTACCAATGATCGCTTATTGACAATAACACGCGGCTTTCTCTGAGTCCTGACTGATACAGGCATTCGAAGATCTCTAATACTCTCCGCTTTTTTAAATAACCATTGCAAATCACATTGCTTCAACGTAACGGTGTTTGCTATTGGATTCTCAATGGCAGCAACTTTCTAAAGGGCCAATTAATCTCCCAAATATTTTGAGGTTCAAAAATGGCGTATTGTAAGCAAATAATAAGGTAATTGCAGTTTATCTTCCAATTTTCGAATTTTTTAATCATGCCCGAGCGCATTTTATTTCCTTTTGGGGGACTGATAGTTGCTATTTCTTCAGATGAGTTAAGGGCAAAATAGATTCATTGATTCATATATTGATGTTGTGCTACGAAACAGATACTGTCAAGAAGTGTAAATGTCGACTGAATTAAAGAAATAAATTGTAAGATGGTCAACATCATGAAATTTGGAATATAGACTTTTGTTCTTTATTTATTATATGCTCTGTAATTACATTGAACGTCTTAAATAAGGATTGGTATATATATATATATATATATATATATATATATATATATATATATATATATATATATATAAAACATATATAAGTGAATAAAAATATATTTTCACAGAAATACGCAGGCGGCAAAAAGAAAGTCCGCACTTGTAACTTTTTCAAAAACTGCAAATTTAAGCTAAATTTAAGGTAACTGTTTAAACAAACTATACCTCATTTTATTGACCTTTTATTCTTTTATAATTTTACCTGTTCATATTTGACTTTTAATTGAAATATTCTAGTGTTCATGTCAATTTTAAAAAAATAACTTCAATTGAGGAGGCAAAAAGAAAGTCCGCACAATGGAAAACTGTTATTTAAATGTAACTTTAGGACATTAATGCAACACAAATACAACAGGAACACAATGAACTAATTATTTAGTAGTATAGCCCTTCAGCAATTTGACAGCCTGCAATCTTTAGAGAATTCCTTTAATTAAACTGCAGCAATACTCCGGGGAAATGGCATCCCACCTTTCTTTAATTTTTGTCCAAAGTTCTTCCAAATTTGAAATTTTATCATTGCGTAGCTGTTGCTTGATATAATGCCATATGTTTTCAATAGGATTGAGGTCTGAAGATTGTGCAGGCCAATCCAAACACGGAATATCATGCTCTTCCAGGAACCTCTTGACATTGCCAACTGAATGAAGGGGAGCATTATCTTACATGAAGATGGGATTATTATCCAAATTCCGACGAAAGTAAGGTAGAAAATACTCAGTCAACATATTAATGTACTCAATCAAATTAATTTGACCTTGCAAGTGAACTATAGGACCTGGACCATTGGTACTAATTATACCCCACACCAAAACTGAACCTCCACCACCTTGCAGCGTTGAAACTGAGCACCTAGGATTAAATTCTTCGACTTTCCTCCGACGGACGTACTGCCTACCATGACTGCCTAGCCTATTGAACTTGCTTTCGTTGTTAAAAAGCACTTTTGACCAATATGAAGAGTCATGATCTTCATTGCATCTGATGAAGTCCAGGCGACGCTTTCTGTTCTTTACAGAAATCATTGGATTGCGTCTTGCAACATATTCTCGCAAATTTAATTCCTTTACTCTGTTCTTGACAGTAGAAAGAGAGCACTTTTTAACAAGATTACAATGTTGTTGGATTTGGGGACCCGTTTCAAATCTGTTTCTTAGGCTGCGGATCTTGATAGCATTGTCTTCCCTGTTAGAAGTAACTCTGTTATGACCAGATTTAGGAACAACCCAAACACTGTCAGTGTTTTGGTGTTTCGGTGTTTTTGCACAGTATTTCGTACTGTTTTCTCATCGAATTTCAATCTGCGACCGATTTCTCGATTGGATAAACCAGAAAGGTGGAGATTAATGAGCGCCTGACGATCACTAAAGGGAAAGTCGTGGTATATGGACTAAATGTTACGTTGTATAACCTGGAACAACAACAATTACGATTAGACATGCTTTGTTTCCTGTTGGTGGATATTTTAAACTGATTTAGGGGCGATAATTTAAGTTGGTTTTAAGCGAATTTATTGCTGCGGATTTTCTTTTTGCCTCCTCAATTTGAAGTTATTTTTTAAATTGATGTGAACACTAGAATATTTCAATTAAAAGTCAAATATGAACAGGTAAAATTATAGAGGAATAAAAGGTGAATCAAATGAGGTATAGGTTGTTTAAATAATTAAATTACATTTAGCTTAAATTTGCAGTTTTTGAAAAAAAATACAACTGCAGGCTTTCTGCGGAATTATATATATATATATATATATATATATATATATATATATATATATATATATATATATGAATAAAAAATCAATGCGAAAAATATATAAATGTTTATATCTTTTCTGTATTTATTTCCTGTGTGTTGACATGTAAGAATACAAAATGTCTTTTGAAAAAAAAAACAATGTTTTCATTCAAAAGCACACATTTTCGACCGATCCTTCGATCTTCCTCAGTGTGAATTATATATATATATATATATATATATATATATAGAGAGAGAGAGAGAGAGAGAGAGAGAGAGAGAGGGAGGGAGGGAGGGAGGGAGGGAGGGAGGAAGGAAGCCAACATTTTTTGTTTTATCCGTTATTCATTATTTGATATTTTCATTTTTATGTTTTTAATTGGTATTATAAGTTTCGAGTAAAGATGTTTAGAGCTTTATAATGCCTTTCGAGCATTTTCTCCCCCTTCAGGTATTTTTTGTGAAAAATATTATTTTGTGAAAATATTATTTTGTGAAAAATATTATTTTGTGAGAAATATTATTTTGTCAAAAATATTATTTTGTGAAAAATACAATTGTGTGAAAAATATTATTTTGTGAGAAATATTTTGTCAAAAATATTATTTTGTGAGAAATATTTTGTCAAAAATATTATTTCGTGAAAAATATTATTTTGTCAAAAATATTATTTTGTCAAAAATATTATTTTGTCAAAATATTATTTTGGGGAAAATGTTATTTTGTCAAAAATATTATTTTGTCAAAAATATTATTTTGTCAAAATATTATTTTGGGGAAAATGTTGGTTTTGGGGAAAATGTTGGTTTTGGGGAAGCCATTGTGACAGTTCTTGTCTCTCTGACATGATAATATTTGTATCTGAAAGTTTATTCTGATCCAATTCCAGTTGGATTCTGTGTCAGTAGTTGGGTCGAGTTAAAGCAGAATTCAACCATTTGATTTTTTTTTCATTTATGTGCATGTAAGGGTGGGCATGTGTGTGTGTGGTGTGTGTGTGTGTCTGTTTCAGTGTGAGTTCTCTATTCTGTGTGTTTTATTGGGGTTGTCATATTATCACCCTCTTATGCGGGTGGGCATCAACAATCCTTAATTTGGGAAATTGGTATAATCTATGATTTCTCTTTTTTAGATGAATGCGTGTGTACGTGTGTACGTATGTGTATGTGTGTGTATGTGTGTGTATGTGCATATGTGTGTATGTGTGTATATATGTATGTTTATGGTGAGAGTGTGTATGAAAGACTATTTTCCCCTTAGAAAAAATAAAATTCAAGAATTTTTTGGGTTCATCGCTATAGTAATCCGAAGAGATTTTGTTCCCTAAAAATTAATTTTTTTCGAGAGTGTTGGAAAAAGAAAATTGAATATCATTTTCAATGGAATCATTTTAAGGTTCCGTAAATTGACTTTTCATGGTCCTTTTCTCTAATTTTGTTTTTAAAATTGTAGTTTCATTTATTTTTGATATTGCCACATGGCGGAAAATCTACAGGAAGATTTCCCTCTGTAGTGGAATGGGGGCAAAAATGGATGGTGGCATTCAATACTACCACGACCAAGATTCATTCTTTTAAGAATTACAAGAAACCTTTTCAACCACTAATAGCCATGGCTATTATACATTACCTGAAAGTACTTCGTTCAAACTCTTCGACTTAAAGTTCACAAGAAACATGAATTGGAACAGATATATTGAGGGCATTGCCAAGGCTGCTGCAAAGAAGGTGGGCTGTCTCAACCATGCTAAAAAGTTACTTACGCCTGAGAGTGTCGTGTACCTCAAGGCCATTATTCGCCCATGTATGGAGTATTGTTGCCACACTTTGGCTGGTGCATCTGCTACGAGTCTGTCATTTTTAGCCATGGTTCAAGAAAGAGTCGTCAACTTAATAAATCACGCTCTGTCAGTTAGGCTTCAACTTCTGTTCCATCGACGAAATGTTGTATCCCTCTGCCTGTTTTACAAGTATTTTAACGGAAGCTGCTTTGCCGAACTTCAAACCCTTGTATCTCCTCGACGTAAACACCCCCAATAAACTTGACAAGCACCTAAATTGCACCACTACACAATAATAATCCCTAGATGCAAGAAAGCGTTCTACTCTAATAGTTTCTTCAGTCGGACGGCAAGACTTTGGAATTCCCTTCCGGGTCTCTGTTTTTCTTATTGTACTGACGTGCAGAAGTTTAAGTGTAATGTAAACGGACATCTTACAACTAAATTCCCCTGATAGTACCCCTGCAAATCATGTCTCAAATAGTAGCCCTGCAAATCATGTCCCAAATAGTACCCCTGCAAATCATGTCCCAAATAGTAGCCCTTCAAATCATGTCCCAAATAGTACCCCTGCAAATCATGCCCCAAATAGTAGCCCTGCAAATCATGTCCCAAATAGTACCCCTGCAAATCATGTCTCAAATAGTAGCCCTGCAAATCATGTCCCAAATAGTACCCCTGCAAATCATGTCCCAAATAGTAGCCCTTCAAATCATGTCCCAAATAGTACCCCTGCAAATCATGCCCCAAATAGTAGCCCTGCAAATCATGTCCCAAATAGTACCCCTGCAAATCATGTCCCAAATAGTACCCCTGCAAATCATGTCCCAAATAGTACCCCTAAAAATCATGTCCCAAATAGTACCCCTGCAAATCATGTCCCAAATAGTACCCCTGCAAATCATGTCCCAAATAGTACCCCTAAAAATCATGTCCCAAATAGTACCCCTGCAAATCATGTCCCAAATAGTACCCCTGCAAATCATGTCCCAAATATTACCCCTGCAAATCATATCCCAGATAGCAGCCCCTACATCGAAGTGGCATTGTGTATTGTTTGGAATAAAAATGTAACAAAAAAGTTTAAGGAAAGAAATGTCTTTTTCCTTTACTTGTTCGAATTAATTCCATCTCTTTTTTTTTATTCTTATTTAAATCGATTTGAAATAATATTTTAGCCCGTCGCGTTGATCACACGTCAGTGACGTTAATAATGCAAAAACCTTTCTCCGAAATAATGTTGGTGTTAAAGGTCATAAAAACACACGTGTATCGGTTAACAATCTTATCCTGGACTGTCCAAATTGAAGAAGCTAAAAGCTCAGTTTCATCATCAATTTAGCCTAAACAGAACCTTTTAATCATGGCTCATTTATAAGAAATGTGGAACTGCAGCTTTCCTATATTATTTCTTCACAATATTATCGATAAATATTTTTTTTAAAAATGTCCGTTTTTCTTCAAATTCTTTCTTTTTACAAACACATAGTTATTCATAGGTTGAGAAGATTATTAATCTTTATTCGCAAATTAAAATAAAATGGAGTTAACTTTTAATTGAAATAAATACTTAGTTCTGTTTAGAATTCCATTAAGTTTATGTATTTTTTTTTATATCTATGCGTATATATAGTTGTAAGTATTAGGGTCGCATTGTCCCTTTATACTTTCCCCCGCACGAGGGCAGAGTTAGACACAAGGTCGGTTTTAAATATGGTAAAAATCCAGCTCTCCCCAAAAGCAGTACTCTGGATATGAACAAAAAATTAAAAATTGGCTCTGTCATGAAGGATTCCTCCTCCACTGACCGAGAACAGAAAAAGTGAAAAAAAAAAAACTTAACAAACATAAATAGCACACAATGACTGAATAGACTAAGCCCAAGTACATAAATATATATTTATTATAAGATCTACAAACGTGAAAGAAAGCAGCAACACTACAATACAGAACGGTACAATAAAGCGGTACTCATTTTCATAGTGGCGTTACCGTGAGTGGTACGTAATATATTTCCTTTCTTTTTTTTTACATAGGCGTCACAACTTATCAAGGCCGATCGGCCACTCAAGGATAAGGGTTAAAGAGTGTAGAGTAGTCAAAAGGACAATATAGTAATCAATAGTAATGGAAGTTCGGTAAATTTGTTAACTTAAGTGGAACGGCTCATCAGAAACTTGTTCACGTTGGACTTGAAGACGACCATATTATAGACAGCTGGAAAGCAGGAAAACGGAAGACAATTCCACAGGCGTGCAGTTCTAAGAAAGAAGCTTTGATCATGGAATCTATGTTTAGGTTTAGGTACAGATAAAGAGTGGGGAAAATTATTGATAATGTTTTCAGCTAGTCTAGTGTTTTTTGTGAAAGTTTGGCGAGGGGGTACCATAGATTGAAGCTCAGTCGAACACTTTCCATGAAAATAACGATAAAGTAGAGACAAACTCGCAACATCTCTTCTGTGAGATAGAGGTTGCAGCGAAGAGAAAAGGACATCTCCCACCAGGCCACGAAGTCTATTTTGAACCCTATCAAGGCAGGACAAGTCTTTTCTAGCAGCTCCTGCCCATATGTGGCAACAGTATTCCATCCTATCTGGCTCTTATATAGATAGAGAATTGCATCAGCAGTGAGATATCTACTGGACCTATAGAAGGATCCGACCATTTTTCCAGCGGCCTTGGCAACAGATTTGATGTACGTATTCCATTTAAGATCAGGAGTAAAGGTCAAGCCCAGAAGCCTGTCAAAACTTGACGCCTCCCCAAGACGAGAGCCATTCATTTTAATTGATGGCAGATGTGGATCAGAACGTTGATGATATAAAGATAGAAGCTTGGTTTTAGATGCATTAAAAGTAACCAGCGACTCCTTTCCCCATTGTACAACGTGATCAAGATCAGGGGAGAGAGAATCGGAGAGAACTTGGTCGTTTACTGCTTTACATGTGCTACCATAGATGGTAGTGTCGTCAGCAAAAATGTCTACAAATGATGTAAGGATGTGATTTGGAAGATCATTAATGTAGATCAGGAAAAGAGTTGGGCCCAGGATGGACCCCTGAGGGACTCCAGCATTTATACTGTGAGCTTCTAATTTTTGCCCATCAACTACTACTCTTATGAACCTATCAGAGAGAAATGATTTAATAACTGAGAAGACATTTCCAGCTGTACCATAGCTGGAGATCTTGTGAAGTAAACCTTTATGCCATACCCTATCAAAGGCCTTTGATATGTCAAGAGCAATTGCCCTAGAAAGGTTGCCTCTGTCGAGAGATTCGCTAATCCTATGAGATATAACTGTAAGCACATTTCATTCTAGAGTCTTACTTTGTTTAATGTTGGTAAAACATGCATTCCCTTCTCATGCCAGGAATCTCTCTCCCAAGGGAAGTAACCCTATGGTGTACTTCGTAACCGGTGTTTTTTTGCCCTTATTCGCCTACAATATATATAAAGCATGTATATTTTTTAAATTTTCGTTTTTCTTTTAAACATTATTATAACAATAGGTAACACTTTTCTGGAGCAGAACCTTCACTAATCTTAACCACTGGAACCTTCTCTTTTTTTCTAAAAACTGGTGTTTAAATTAAACTATTTTGTAATTATTTTACGTAAGCAGTACGTAAATAATTCAATAATTCAAAGAATTTAAAAAAATAAAAATCACCCCAGACAATGCATGAAGCTACTTGATGTAAGAAGTTTAAAAAAAAAACTTCTTCAAGATCAAAAATTTGCCAGCCATAAGTGTTAGATGAAATAGATGCAGACCCCCAAAACAGCAATTTTCCCTCTTTGACATAAATATCGCTTTATGAATGTGAGGACTAAAGGACAAAATAAGGGAAGCGAGAGTTATAAAGCTGCTGAAAAAAAAAACAAAAAAAAACAAGATCCATTTTTTATTCTTCTTAAGTGTAAATAATAATAATAATAATAATAATAATAATAATAATAATAAAGTTATAAATTTTAGAGACGTAATTTATGTCCGCCCACTTGTTTGTTTGTTTGTTTGTTTTGTTATCTTTTTTTGGGGGGGGTACGGACAGAAAAGCGAACTAAAAATTATGGAATAAATATTGACAAGGGGAGATGCTACAAACAAAACGATGAAATGACAAAGAAGATATAAAATCCATTGATCACGTACAAAAGAATCGACGTAAAAATCAGTAAAAACGGGAAACTTTGTTTTCAAAAAAAGTTGGTGCTTGTCCAGAATTCTACCAATATTAATAAAAACAAAAATAAAGAAACCCATGTATAATGTAAGTAAACATCATGGAAAAAATATCATACACCAAAAATCACGTAAATTGATTAACTAGTTTTATTTTTCATATAGAAAATCATTTTAAACGAATAAATTTTTTTTAATGCACCCGACCTATGTTAAAAATATGTAAAATCTCACAAGCTTATAGTATTTATAGTTATCTCCCTTGTTTTTAACCTATTTTCAAGACGGCGCTGCGATGCCTTCGCTGTCGATTTTATTTTTATTTAAAATTAAAACTACTTTATCAGTTTACGTGATTTTTGGTGTACGATGTTTTTGTTTTTAATACAGGAGAATACTAAACAAATATAAAGAAAGTTTTTAGAAATCAGTAACGATGCGTAGAATGACATTTGATTTTATAATTAAAGTTTATTTCTAAATTTTCAATATTTTTTAATCGCAGTATAAATATAATTTTATCCTGTGGTTAAAACAATTGGCTATTTTTTGTTTTGTTTTACTTTTTATTGTTTTAACATTTTTATATACAAAAGTTGTTTTTTTTTTCTTGTTTTTTTTTTTTTTTTTTTTGTCGTATTTACAATCTGAAACAATATTATGGAACATTATTTCAAAATTTCAAATAAGATTTTATGCAAAAAAAAAAGAAAAGAAGACAAATTGTCAACCTCTTTTTTCCAGGAAGAGCGCTTAACAATATAATATATATATATATATATATATATATATATATATATATATATATATATATATATATATATATATATATATATATGTATGTATATATATATATGTATGTATATATATATGTATGTATATATATATATGTATGTATATATATATGTATGTATATATATGTATATATATATGTATATATATATATATATATATATATATATATATATATATATATATATATATATATATATATATATATACGTTTTGTTTTTTATTACCGTATCTTTCTGTTAAGTTACATTATTGTTTCGGCTACACGGCCGTTTTTTTTTTTTTTTTTTGGCTGTCTGTAGCGTCCTCAGACTTTAACAGAAATGTTCGCTATTTTGGGATGAAAGAGTGGAAGAGTGAATGAGGTCAGGGGGCGTTGCGATGCTCTTCTATTCACTCTTCCACTCTTTCATCCCAAAATAGCGAACATTTCTGTAAAAGTCTGAGGACACTACAGACAGCCAAAAAAAAACCGGCCGTGTAGCCGAAACAATAATGTAACTTAACAGAAAGATACGGTAATAAACAATAAAACGCATATTTGCTCTACAACAGTATTGAGCATTTTCTTCAGTTTGTATTAATTACCATCACTATATATATATATATATATATATATATATATATATATATATATATATACATATATATATATATATATATATATATATATATATAACCCTCTCAACACCATGGAAACTAATTAATACATATAATTTCAATCAATAAATTACATAACAAAAACACACTCATTTCATTTCTGTTACACACATATAATAGAATTTTAACAGACATATATTTCCAGAAAGAATATTAATGCGTTCATATTTTTTAAAAACATATTAACGCCTATATGACGTTATTAAAAATCACCCTTTCTTTAACAACGCAGGCTCTTCTGTGTTTTTCCAACGTCTTTTTTCGTTTCTGAAATAGAAGAGCGTCACATTTTGCACATAAAAAATTTTAAAATATTTGTATGGTGCTTTCGAAGCGTGGGTTATTCAAGTTAGTGTTTTGGTAGAAGAAGTCTGTGTTACATATCTGAATTTTTGCTTCAACTGGGCGAATACATTTTCCGTCGATAGAAAACATATGGCCAACCAAAGTCCGTAGGTAGCGTTCAAAATTACGAAAATGATCCGAAGTTTCTGGGAATCGACGGCTGTGGCGACGTATCCGAAACACCAAGTAATCCCAGTCAGGAGACACAGTTTGGCGTTGATGACAATTATCTTAATGTTTCCCTTTCCAGAGTGTTGCACGGCAAACTGGCGCATCCTATAAATGGTGATCGCTGTGTGTAGGTAGGCGGCAAAATTGAACACGATGATTATAGCTAACGGGGCCGCAAAGAATAGGAGGACGCCAGCGCCGTTGTTCAGCCAGCATACGCCGTTGTAACCATAAGCGGGTGCTAGATGAGAGTTTGGCCGATGTTTATCGAGTGCAATAGCTGGAATTAGTATCAGGAATGGTGCCAACCAAGCGTAGAGACTGTAAAAGAAGAAGCGCCTCCAGCTTTTTCTCGATATCGTTTCGCACGGATCCCGGCAGACTGTCAGCCAAATGTTGACTGTGACTACGTTTAGCCAGAAGAAGGAGACTAGGAAGGCGTAGTGCATCGTCTTGGCGATAGCGGTACAGGTGTCCGGTGGAGTCGAGTAGCGTGAGATGAGAAAGAGGATCTGCGCGAGAAACAGAGAAAAGGAGAAAGACAGGTAGATCAAACCGGACAGGTTCCATATTGCGGGCATCAGGAGGTAGAAAAGGATAAGAAAAGCAAGGGCAGACAGAGATATGCACATTCCGATGAGGGTCAAACTCGCTTCCAACGAAGACCCGCGTTGCGTTTTGGTTTCACAAATAAACACAACGCTCTTGTTGTTCATGAAATAACTATGCTCATCATAAACACTGTTTGTGGAATTACGATAAATACTTTGGTTTGCTAGTAGAATGTATTCATTATCCTTTAATTTTTCCAGACTGCAATTGAGCACTTTCGCGTCGTTCGTTGAATTGTTTTCAAAATGTAAAATCCGAATGCATCGATTTTGACGATAATTATACCAGTGCCCGTTGGGGCACGTCGCCATCTTGCTATTACCGTTCAATCGTACATCTCTTCGATTAAAATCTATAAGAATGAAATACGACGATGCCATAAAAGAATACGGGGTAGTCAGTTCTTTCTCGCTCGGAAGGTTTTCGCAAATTAGTTCCTCATCCGGTTTCTTATTGCACTGAAAACATTGGAAGTTCTTGTAGAAAACTCCTAAAGTGCTAAACACGACACCGTTGCTTCCTGTCTCGCATTTCCTGGTCGTAGAATTCCGGCAACTCTTCACCAAGTATTCACTGCAAAGATGAGATGTATTCAGATAAGGGTTCTGCAGACTCCGATGGCATTCAGTCAGGTTTACTTTGGTAATATTCAAATCAGATAAATTGTGCGGGCAGCTGAATTTTGTGTTCCAAAACGTGTAGTTAGTTTCGCCATTACACAAGGCGCAAAACACATTTCGATAAACCAGTTGAATCTTTTGCCCGGTCACAGGTAGCGAATTGATAATGTCGGCGTCATTCTTTTGGCACTTATCAACAATTTTTCGGCTTCCTTTAAAATCAGCTGCACAGGAGACGATCATCATGATTGTGTCATTATATCCCGTTGGAGAGCGACATTCGGTTTTTGGTCTTTTGATGCGGGATGGAGTTCTTGGTTTGTAACCACTACAGCAGTCGTTGTAGTAATTGCATAAATCATCACAATAACAGCCGTGCTTTTTGTAATGTAAGTTCGTATTGGCGATTTCTTTAGCTTCGCAGAAATGATTGCCACAGTCTTTCGGTGTAGCTGTTTTGTTGGCTTCGGGCAGGGCGAATAGGCGTGTTAATAAGACACTAACACATATGCATAAACGAATCGGTATTGTCATCATTTTGACGATGATCGACACGAGGAAAAAAAAATGAAAACAAATAAATCAAATTGTAAGAGTTTTGTTGCTGTTGTTGCTTTTTCAGCAATATTGTATGGAGGAATGGAGGTGCCAGCCGCAGTCCTCGAGCGACACTGATTGCTTTAACACAAACTGAGAACTCAACAGGATATGGAAGTCTGAAAACCGGAATCTTAAGAGAAACATTCCAAAAATCCGATTCGGAAATATTTTTAAAGGATTGACAAAAAAATTAAGAGCCTACAAAACGAAGCACTTATCCCATTAGTCGAATGAAGCGCCGGATCCATCTTAAAACATCAAAAAAAAAGAACTAAACGGAACTAAAAAAAAAAAAAAAAAAAAAAAAAAACTAACAAAACATCTTTATCCTGCCTCCCCCCCCCAAAAAAAAAAAAATCAACAGAGCTTATACCATTTCTGTAATGATCCGGTCCCTCTTGGTTTGGCGCTGGGATTTTAGTTCTGTGCAGTTCTAGGAGGTTCACTCTCCCAAGTTTTGCCTTCTCTGTTTGAGAAAACAGTTAGTTTATTGCTAATCGCCTGATGCGCCCCCACCGGGGGACGCCGACTGGATTGCACAGTCACTTTTTTTGCTGGTCAGAGTGCCCCTCCTCTGGGGAACTTACTTCTCAATCTCATTTTTCGACCCTGGTGTCTAAGGTCTTGCGGTGGGAGAGAAGCAAATATAAACTTAGTATATTTCGGATTTTTTTTGACAGGAGGATTGTTAAGTTATTATCTATATTTTAATACGATAGCGTGTGTGTTCTTTTTTGTGTCACATTTACATCCGGGTCGTTTAATTGTTATGTACTTCCATCTCCTGTCATAAATAATTTTTCCAATAATAATAATTTTTCGGTTTCGGTTATAACCGATGGCACTTAAATCATTTTTTTTATATATATAAATAATTTTATCAAGAATTCTTCATAAGTTTTGGCTTTGGTTTAGATTATGGCTGAAGGAATTCAAATTATATATATATATATATATATATATATATATATATATATATATATATATATATATATATGTATATATATATATATATATTTGTTTATTAAATTATACCGAAGTTCAGAAAAACATTGGTACCGTCGGTTTCAAGCCCAACACAACGGGAAACCGTTAATGGTAACACGTAAATAATGTTCAGCTCTCGTCAGTTTTCTGCCAGTCCCTCTTGATTTTGCTCTGGGATGTTAGTTCTGTGCAGAAAACAAGATGGCTGACGAGAGCTGAACATTATTTACGTGTTACCATTAACGGTTTCCCGTTGTGTTAGGCTTGAAACCGACGGTACCAATGTTTTTTCTGAACTTCGGTATAATTAATAAACAAATATTTAGCTCTTATATCGAAAAAGTTTTTCTTTGTAATCGACCACTTTGTCAGAACTCTTTCCCCAAAATACAGTAAACAAATATATATATATATATATATATATATATATATATATATATATATATATATATATATGTGTGTGTGTGTCTGTGTGTGTGTGTGCGTATGTATGTGTGTGTGCGTGTGCGTGTGTGTGTGTAGAGACAGACAGACAGACAGACAGACAAATTTTATTCATAAGTTTTTATTTCGGTTTCAATTCAAGCTAATGTACTCAAGTCATATGGATATATTTTTTTCTATCTTTGAAATTGCAACTTTATAATATATAAAATTCGATAGAACATGAACTCTATAATAATATACAGGAAATCTGCAAGAATTAAAATATCATATTTAATCGTACTTTACAACCAGGCTACGCCGGGTGTTCGTGCTAGCTTAGATAAATACGTTTGCAGTTTTAACAAAAGAGCTACAATAATATCAGAACTTTCTCCACATTAAAAAACGACCCTGGTGTCTAACTCTGTCCCGTGGGGAGGCATTGTAAATAGGTACAATAATATCAGAGCTTCTCCATTTACACTGAACATCTACAGAATGCCAGAATGCCAACACAAATAAAAAAATATATGTATATCTGTATGACTTGGGTGCATCAGCTTGAATCGAAACGGAAACTACAACTTATAAAGAATTCTTGGTAAAATTATTTATTAAAAGAAATGGAAGCGCATAATAATTAAACAACAGTCACTCAGATGTAAGTGCGACGCACAAAATAAATAAGGCACACGCTATCCTATTTATACATTGGTTATTACTCCTTATCTAAAATATTCACAAGGATTAAATGAGTGTTATTCTCATAATTTGTATTAGCAGGGATACCCAGCGTTTACTGAGATTGAATGAGAAATCATGAATTTTTCACACACCCATAATTTATTGTCATATTGCCATCGAAATCGGTGACATCGTTTCCTTCAAGAATTACAAGGAACCTTCTCTACTACAAATAGCAATGGCCACAAACACATTACCTGAAAGTACTTCTTTTAAACTCTCCGGCCTAATGTTCACAGGGAACATGAGTCGGAACAGATACATTGAGAGTATTGCCAAGGCAGCTGCAAAGAAGGTGAGCTCTCTCTACCGTGCTAGAAAGCTACTTACGTCTGAAAGTATCCTGTATTTCTATAAGACCACCATTCGCCAATGTATGGAGTATTGTTGTGACATTTGGGCTGGTGCATCTGTTACGTTACTAGTCTCTCATTCCTGGACAGAGTTCAAAAGACAGTCACCAACCTGATAAGTTCTGAACTGTCATCTAAGATTCAGTCTCTGTCCCATCGACGAAATATTGCATCGTTCTGGCTGTTCTACAAGTATTTTAATGGTGAATGTTCTGACAAACTACAAGCCCTTGTATCCCCTTGACGTAATTATCCCCAACAAACCCGATAAGCAGCTAAATACCACCCCATACACAGTAAAGATCCCTGGCTGTAAGAAAGACTGCTACTCCAATAGTTTCTTCCCCAGAACTGCTAAACTTTGAAACTCCCTGTCGGGATTCTGCTTTCACAACTGTACTGACATGCAGAAGTTCAAGTATAATGTGAACATATATCTTGCTGCTCAACTCCCTTCATAATATCGCGGCAACTTATGTCCCTGATAATAGGCCCCTACTTCAAAGTAGCACTGTGCCTTGTTTGGGATGAAGATGAGATTAATTTATTTTTTCAATCAAATCGATTGATTGACTACTCTAGTTGGGGACTCACCATGGTGCACAGGAAAGAACCTCACAGGCCTCCCTGCAGTGACTTAGTCCACAATACATTGTAGTTAACATTGCACTGTATAAAACCTACTGTTCGTTTTATAAAATTATTTTATATAATAGCTTGAATTAAAGTTCAAAACGAAAAAAAATCAAGTATCATGGTTTAATTGTGCTCTTAGCAAAAACATTCATTTCGAACGCGCCTTTTTCATATCAAAGAACCTACTGTTTATTGTATAAAATCATTTTATTCATAATAATTTGAACTAAAGTACCATGCATCAATTGTGTTGGAAGCAAAAACATTCATTTTGAACGCGCTCCTGTCATATCAAAGAATATGTTGCTGATTTTATATATGATATATTTTTGATGGCTTGAATTAAAGTTTAAAATGCAAAAGTCAAGTATCATAGTTCATTTGTGCTTTAAACAGAAACATTAATTTCTAACGTGCCCCTCTAATATCAAAGAAGCTATTGTTCAGTTTATATGTTGGGCCTTGTCCCGTGGGGAGATATTGTAAGAAGGAGCTAGCTAGATTGATTGATTGATTGATTGATTGATTGATTGATTGATTGATTGATTGATTGATTATTTGGATTCTTCGTGGATTCTTCGGACTACTGCTATCAACTTCAGTGCTTTCTCAAAACATTTCGTTCGCTGTGAAATCCGACCTTCTTTAAATATATCTTGTCGAACTGAGCAATCTTTCTGTCAGTTTCGGAAACTTGCACGGAATTTCGAACGGTACCTTATTTTTAATCCACGGGGGTAGCATGCTCTCATCTAAAAAGTTTATAACAATCCGAATAATACAAAAGTCTGAATATTTCAAAGAATATCAGTTTAGTACATAAGATGTTCCAAAGTTTAAACATATTTCCAGGCTGTCTTTACTTATTTATTTAGTGTTCCTTTCTTGACAAGTATAATGTGACACACGGCTAGTTTCATGAGGAGCGTCTTGTTTCTGTGAGATTTATTCATTTCCCTTTTACGATGGGAAATGTGACACAAGGTCAGGAAAATGGGATTGAAAAATCAGTGTTCTAGAGGAAGATCAAATTTGCCTACAAAATGCCTATGCAAATCCGGTCGCCATTCCTCAGGAACACCTCAGGCGATTATTAATAAACTAAAAAGGTAAAAAGATAAAACCTGGGAAAGTGGAACTCCCAGAACTGCTCCGTATCATAACTCCATAAAAGGTGAGACACAAGGTCAGCTGTGGGTTTGATGAATGTGGAATGAACTGAATTCAAACCAATCACGCCCAGGGTTATTATAATTTCTCTTATTCATAAATACCATCACTGAATAAAATGTCTCCGAGATGGGTATATTTGCTGATGACACCACGCTCTATGACAGACATGAGAGGAAAAACGAATAAACAGTCTGTATTGGAAGTGAGACATTAATGAATGGTAACAGTCAATGCTACTAAGTCTAAGCTCCTTTCCTTCAATAAATCTTCTCAATCACTGATAGCCATGGCTAATGATACTCTACCGGAAAGCTCTTCGTTCAAACTTCTCCGTTTAATGTTCACAAGGAATAAGAATCGGAACAAATATATCGAAGAAGGTAGATTCTCTCTAACGTGCTAGAAACTTCTTACCCCTGAGAGTATCTTGTACCTCTAAACGGGCACCATTCGCCTAGCATGAAGTAGTGTTGCCAGGTGTGTGCTGATGCATCTGCTACTAGTCTCTCATTCCTAGACAGGGTTCAATAAAAGAGTGGTCTACCTAATAGGCCCTGCACTGTCAGCCAAAATCTCTGTTCCATCGACGAAATTTTGTATCCCTATGTCTAGAAGTATTTTAACAGAAGGTGCTCCATCGACGAAATTTTGTATCCCTATGTCTACAAGTATTTTAACAAAAGGTGTTCCATCGACGAAATTTTGTATCCCTATGTCTACAAGTATTTTAATAGAAGGTGCTCTGATGAATTCCAAGCCCTTGTGCTTCCTCGACGCAAATACCTTCGACTAAATTGACAAGCGGCAACATCTCACCTTTATCCTGTAGAGATCCCGAGATGTCATAAACCCTTCTAGTTAAATAGATTCTTCTCCCGAACTGCTAGACTTTGGAATCCACTAACCGATCCTTGTTTTCTCCGACTGGACTAACATACACAAGTTCAAGTGTAATGTGAACAGATATCTCGCTGCTCAGCTCCCTACGTAGTGTTCCTGCAAATTTTGTACCAACTAGTAGCCCCTTACATACAAGTGGCATTGTGCCTTATTCGAGATTAAAAAAAGCAATAATAAAAATAGCCATCAACGTGTTATGTGAGATACTCAATGCAGTTGCAAAAATACATTAGTTCTCGTTACTCTCCGGGCTCTAGTCCCATTTCAGATTCTTACAGAATATAAGAGAATGCCTTTGTCCGCTGGTGAAGGCCCATTTGTACAATGAATTGATTTAATGCGTATATATCGGAAGGGGATGGAGTCACCTAAGAAACGTAGAACCCGCAAAATATGACATCAGCTCATGTCAATGTGTGTGAGGGGGCGTGGCATCATAGGTATAAAGAAATACCATAAACCTTCCAGTGCATTATTAACGTTGCAGGCTATAAAACTGAGCTATATCTTTGTCGCTAACTACTCAGCCATCGTCACCAACCACCATGACAGCCTTATTTATGCTGTAAATCTACTTCTTTTATTTAAAGGTATTCATGCTTTAGTTCATACTTATTCGCACTAGATCACAAATCAACACAACTCGAGATTTTTGTAGTAATTTAAGGCACAAAATGCCAAATCCTAATTTGAATAGTCATGAATTCATCTCAATGTACATGTCTCATGTTATATATATATATATATATATATATATATATATATATATATATATATATATATATATTAGTGTTGGGACAATTATCAGAATCGGAATCGGGAATCGGAAAAATTATAGTCTAATTGCCGATTCCAAACCGATTCTTTTCAATTATAAATTAAAAAATGAAACAAGCACAAATTATTTTTTTTTTTATTAGAAGTTGTTCCTTTAGAACATAAGGCTGAGAAGGGCCACAGTATGCGTTATAAATCTCATTTACAAATTTAACATTGATTAACAGAGTTTAATTTATTTTATTTATTGGTCATTTATTGAGAGATAACTGGCCTCATCTATTCGCTAATATGTCTATGTACCCTCATCTGAGGGAGTTCATATGATTATTAAAAAGATTTTAAATGCTCTAGGCGAGGGGGGGGGTAAATTTCGTTGGCGCCAGCTGTACATTGGTGTGTCTAACGTCGTCTTCTTCTGAAATAATTAAAGTTTTCTGGCACCTCTTTGGACACAAGGAAATCCTTCGCGGCTGTGGCAATTGTTATTTCAAGCATATTTGAAACCCTTTTCCCAGATGTAGACTCTCGAAACCTAATTTAATTTGTTTTTATTAGGTTTTATTGTAAGTAAATATTCAAGAGTTCACTTACCTATTTAATATCATGGATTTTAAAAAACTTTTCGCACCTATTTGATAAATGGCCATATGGAGTCTATTAGAGACTTCACACTTTAATATAAAAAATTTAATAATACTTATTGTATACTTGATAATATATACATTTTGTTGTTGTTGTTGTTGTTGTTTAAAAGTCATTATGGGGCACTTCTGCAGTGTGCAGACGGCGGCTACTTCTTGGTCAAATAATTCGGCAAATAAGTAACAAACAAGATTTTTTTTCCGAACAGAAAAAATATTTGAAAACCAAAACATTTATTGTATAAAAATGTATCAATATATAATTGTAAAAACATTTATTGTATAAAAATATATCAATATATAATTGTAAAAACATTTATTGTATAAAAATATATCAATATATAATTGTAAAAACATTTATTGTATAAAAATGTATCAATATATGATTGTAAAATCATTTATTTAAAAGTCTGAGTATAAAAATATAATTTTAATAAAACAATTTTGTAATGACAGAAACATTGGATTTTTATAAAGTAAACTAGCTTTTGTTTCCGAACAAATAGATCGTTTAAATGAAACAGGTTTTTGAACTAAAGCAACTTTGAAGGGTCAACAACAAATTAATAATTTCAATGACTTTTGAGAAATGCCACCTGGCGACAGTTTAGTGAAACGAACCAAGAAAAGATCGCCGCCGTCCGTATACTGCACAAATGCTTTTTGTTGTTTTGTGAACACAAAGTGTAAAAACTAAATTAATTTTTCAATAAAATATTTGTTTTATTATTTGATAATACAAGAAGTGTTTTCTTTTTGTTGTTTCGTAATAACACAAGAAGTGTTAAAAACTAAAGTGATTTTGAAATAAAAATATGGTTTCGTTTTTCGTGTCTTCCGTTCGAGTTTGTAACATAATCAACCGTATGACTTCCGGTAGCTTGATTTTTTCCGAGCAGTGATCTTGGACATCAACTAAAAATATACAAATTTATTTCTTTTGGAGGAGGGGGAGCGTTGTAAAATTATATCTACCTCAGTATTTTATTTAATTTTCTATTTTTGAGCGATTATTGAGAGTGATAAGACGTGATCCTCGCATGTCGGACATTTTTTTTAAAAAGAAACTCGGCATTATTTTTTTTTAACTAATACTCTCTTTACAATAAGCTTAAACACTAAAAACTCACAAAGCTTAGAAAAATCAATTTTACTTTTTAAAAACAACAGTAAACAAGTAAAAATATTTAAAAATATTATGGGATGTGTATTCCGATACATAATATTAAACAAAACGAAAAACAATAACAACAAAAACAGGGATTCTCCTTTTGTTTTTTATTATTCTATTGGTTATTTTTCCTTATACCATGCACCCATACATTATTTAAAAATTATAAGTTTATCAATTATCAACATTTATTGTCGGTCTCTCAAATTTTGCAAAATTTTAAATTTCGAATTTAAAATCAAAATAAACCTTCTGTTGTTATTCAATTTGCAATACATCACAAGGAAAACATTTAAGAAAAAATATACTTGGAAATTACCCGAAGGTTTATGTAACAATTTAAAAATTTACAACCCCCCCCCACACACACAAATCTCTAATTAAATATTTATAAATATGAAAAGAATCGGAATCGAGAATCGAATCGGAATCGGAAATTTAGATTGCAATCGATAATTGGATCGGAATCGGGAAAAATTTTGGAATCGTCCCATCATTAATAAACACACACACACACACACACACACACACACACACATATATATATATATATATATATATATATATATATATATTAGACTACCTGTGACCCGTTGGGTCAGTATGATATATTAGCTATGGAATTAATGTATGAGCCGTACGTACGTATGTGACGTAAAAAAATAGTTTTTTTGTGACATAACAGAAACATTTCTATAAAACTATATTATAATGAAAAAAAGAATATAGATACATTTCTATGAGTCGTTCTGTTTATAATTGTTTATTTTTGAAAAAAAAACTTACAGCCATTGAATTATAAGTGGTTTGCCATACTTATAGGTAAATGTGCACGGAACAGATACCATAATACTTAAAGTTAAATTTAATTTTTTATATATCGTTTTTAAATTAAATTGTTAGTTGAAAGTACAGAATAGTTTTAAAAAAACACTCTTCCCATGTTAAAAATGGCTTTTTAAATAGAAAATGAAAATAAAATGTAACTTTTTTCATTTATTTTAAACAAACATTCATGACCCATTGGGTCAAATATTTAATTTATATGTTAATAATAACGCAAATAAAACTTATTAAGGCAATGCGGAAACGAACGATGTAAACAAAATAAAGCAGAATTGTTTATTTGGATGATTTAAACGAAAAAAAAACAATTGATACACTGAAAACGTACACAGTAAAACAATACGTTTTATTGTCGCGTTGATTATTTATTTACGCTTTTATGGGGTTATGCTTATGTACGCATGCACAACCGGAAGTCGTAAACCAGATGTTGGGTTACAATGCCCGTTACAAGGTCATTTGAGTTTTATAATTATATAGATATATTATCTGAGGTTACTGGTTTCCAGAGGTTAGTAACCAATTAAGGATAATGAGGCTGAGGTTAATACAAGTGGCCAATACCGAAGTAGAGCAGGGTATACTCTTTATTTGTTTTTGCATAATCACTAATATGTTACTACACAGTCATGAGCATGTTTCGGTCAACTAGCTATTAGTAACTAGAGATCTCTTCAGACGATACAGTTTATACGAATTTATATTATTATATTATTTCTCAAATAATTAATTTCAACGTCTAATTGCAGTGTGGAACAAATTTCAGATTAAGAAAGTACATGCTGCATAAGACCTGTTTCGATGCAAGAAAAGTATCCGGATACTAAACCTGACCTTTATTTCTCTAGATTAGACACCTTTCTATTTACTATACATCATAGTCTATTATTATTTGTTATGAATAAAAAAAACACAGAATTATCAATGTAAAATAAATGTCCTCTTAACCCTCTTGTCATCCTCGCTTTTTATTTTACAGCAGTAGTCTCCTAACATGCCAAAACGTTGATCCATCAATGAAATATCCTGATGGAATTTCTCGCCATATTTATCAGTCAAATCACTAAGATACTCCGCAAAATTCTCGAAACTGACAATTTTGAAAAAGTAAAAAAGAAAAAAACTACCTAGCTCGACAAAAAAGAAGGCAAGATATTGATTTTTCATTCCATTTTGCTTATAAAAATGGCCACAGATTCCATTTGCTTTTTAAATGTTGTACAGTGTAATATTATTGAATTAGCAGCGGCATTCGTATATATACATTACCCCAACACCTCCACGCACATGGTTGGTTGTTTTTTTTTTGTTTTTTTTACGGCATATCAACCCTTTTCGGGTTATTTAATGCCGAATTGAAGAAAAATCTTTTTAAGAGAATATATTTGTTGTTTTCATGTCGGTTTCTATTTAACCCATAGTTGGGACCCAAACAGGTACTACCACTCCGATCAGAGTGGACCTGGGAGCAATGGTAATTAAAGGGTGGCTCCACACTCCCCAAAGCCCACAAGCTGGGGCCTCACCACTGAATATAGTTTAAGGTCATATTCAGGACCCCCATTGAGGGACTTTTACTCTCTGCAGGGGGGGCAGTCGGCGTATTCTAATGCCCCACCGACTGGGCCTCCACGCACATGCATATATATATATATATATATATATATATATATATATATATATATATATATATATATATATATATAAGACACTGATAGAATTCAGATGAAAAATCCTGATAGATATTACTTTAAGTAATACTTTCAGGTTGATCCTCGCCAAAAAGGAAAAGCTCAATATTAAAGAATAGAGCAATATATAAGTTTGGTGGTGAAATTTTAAATTCTGAAAAAAAAAACAACATATAGACATATATTCGAATTAAGAATTTATTGTTTGACAAAAGGAATATATAGAAGGGGTTATGTTAATTTCCTTAATCCATGAATTTTCAATAATGGCTTATATCATTTCATTTCCTCTGATGCCATTATTGAAAATCCATGGATTAAGGAAGTTAACATAACTCCTTCTATATATTCCTTTTGTCAAACAATTCTTAATTCGAATATATGTGTCTATATGTTGTTTTTTCAGAATTTAAAATTTAACCACCAAACTTATATATATATGTGTGTGTGTGTGTGTGTGTGTGTGTGTGTGTGTGTGTGTGTGTGTGTGTGTGTGTGGAAGTTTTAAAAGCCAAAAACAATGAGAAAAAGACCGGAATCATGAGAGTAAAGAAAAGAAAAATAAAGAACCAAGTAGACGGGTATGTTTAAGAAGAGAAATGTCTAACTATTATTCATCTATCATTCCTCACCTCGTTGTATAATTATTTTGCAACCAAGTTGTTGTTGTCCGGAAAAACATCTCCCCTTTTTCCAAAAGAAAACAAAAGTATATTCAAGATGGCGATGATCGCTATGCGGATTACCCAATATACAACTTGGATCTTATTACCCAACTGCTTTAAAGAACGTTCACCATGAATTTTACCACGCAATCTGGATCTACAATTTTCATATCCTTTTCTTCAAATCCTCTTGCTACATGACTTCTGATTAATTAATTATTTTGACTTTGACTTTCCATATCTTACTGACTTTAGCAAATAGGGTACATACCTTCATAAATATTTGCTAATATTTTCTTCTATGATGAGATGGTAGATATTGAAACCCTATAGGTTAAGGAGATTAAATTTCTAAAGTATTCTTTGTCTTGCTAAGAATAATAAAAAAAATCTTTGATATGAAACTCAAACACTTCATTTCAATAAGGTTTTTTTTTTAATTCATTGAATCACTACAATTAGTGTATATATATATATATATA
Organism: Euprymna scolopes; assembly: GCF_053919585.1. Taxonomy (NCBI): domain Eukaryota; kingdom Metazoa; phylum Mollusca; class Cephalopoda; order Sepiida; family Sepiolidae; genus Euprymna; species Euprymna scolopes. Next base: position 43,262,187 of record NC_136505.1, read on the forward strand.
TATATATATATATATATATATATATATATATATATATATATATATATATATATATATGAGAGGTTCAAAGAAGTATTTAATGATTCTTTAAATGAAAACTTATCGATATATTAAAAAGCCCACTAATGTATGGGGAGCTTAGGTACAAGAGAAAACATATTGACAAGAGAAAAAATATATACTTACTACCCTCTGCTAGTGAAGGAGAAATCTTTTAGACTTAATATTCATGTTGACAAAAAAAAAACTTTACTATTTTAACAACGTACTATTTAAGAGTGTGACTAAGTAGTTACGGATACGGACTGTACACTTGAGTGTACCAGGTTCGAATTTAGTTCGTTCCACAAAAACACTTACATCTAACCCACACCTGACCTCGTAGGAAGTAAATAAATGCCACTTAACTACGTGCATTTTTCTGAATATTTTCATGTTTTTTTTTCTTTTGTCAAGCCTGTAGGGGCCAAGCCGGACAGGCGTCAATACGGATCGATCGGAAACAGGAAGTGTCCTCTGAAGGACTGGTCGATGGTTTTTATAGATGGTAAATTTGAACTCGCTATTATCGTGTTTGAGGGCAAAATTTAGATCGACATATTTTTAGTTTCCCAGTTTTACTCAACTACAACAGACATAAGGGAAGTTTGTTTGCGTGAGAGTAACGTGTAGCACTTATTGACCTTAGCGAAATATAGCGGGCGAGGTTGATGGAGGGCGACGGTTCAAACAGACGCGTGTTGGCAAACACATTAAATGTATACTTGTGCATTCATCTATACTTGTATTTTTACATTTATTTATATAAATGTACTATTACGAGGGGTGTGCAATAAGTAATGCCCCTGACCCACTTCCAGTTGTCTGATCCAGCTGAAATTTTGCATGTGCAATGATTTATATCTCTACGGGTTATGTGGCAAATTACAGCTCTGAACTAATTGTGGTTTCTATTTTACAGGTGTTTGAACTGAGTCAGATGTGAAATGGAGCCTGTTGATTATCGAGCAGTGATCCGGTTTTTGTATTTGAAAGGACGCACAGCACAGGAGACTTTTGATGAAATGAAAGAAACTTATGGTGATAATGCCCCATCATATGACCTTGTAAAACGCTGGCATTGTGAATTCAAATATGGCCGGAAGTCTGTAGAAACAGCTCCCAGATCTGGTCACTCCCGCTTCTGCCATTGATGAGGAATCTGTCCGTCAATTTGAGGCTGCCATTTTGGAAGATCTGTGCGTTACTATTCGCCAAATAGCCCAAGATGTTAAGATTAGTACAGGGTTTGTGGAAACTATCATTCATGACCATTTGCATATGCATAAGGTGTCTGCCAGATGGATTCCCAGGTTGCTCACACCATTCCAGAAGCGAGAACGCGCCGAATGCTCGAGGATGAATTTGGAGATGTGCCAAGAAGATGATTCATTTTTCAAAAGACAGATTACACAGGATGAAACCTGGGTCGATCACTATGATTCAGAGACCAAAGCCCAGTCAATGCAGTGGAAGCACTTCGACTCACCACCTCCAAAGAAGGCAAGGGAGCATCCCTCCGCTGGCAAGGTAATGATCACAGTCATCTGGGACCAGGACGGAGTAGTGATTACAGATTTCCTGGCAAAGAGTACCACAATTAAAGGAGCCTATTATGCTTTACTTCCGAGGAAAGTAAGGGAAGCTATCAAAATCAAGAGGTGGGGCAAGATCAGCAAAGGTACCCTCCTCCTGCAGGACAACGCTCCAGTTCACAACTCGTATGTCGCCAGATCAGAAGCACGGGCGTGTGGTTATGAAATCCTCCCCCATCCTCCTACTCTCCTGGCCTTGCACCTTCTGACTTTTACCTCTTACCAGCTATGAAGTTGTTTTTGAAAGGAACGCGTTTTCCAGATGATGCAGCCTTGATTTCTGAAGTCAGGTCGTGGTTGGAGGACCAACCTGGAGTGTTCTACAAAAACGGTCTCCAGAGCTGCATCAAAGGATGGGAGAAATGCATCACTCTGTGTGGTTTCTATGTAGAGAAAGACTAATAACTGTGCCAAGTTTCGTTGCTCTACTTCTATGGGAAGTTGGTCAGGGACATTACTTATTGCACGCCCCTCGTACATACTTAAAAACAGTTTTTCATGGTAAATAAATGATAATTTATACAATAATATTAAGATTAGCGTAATTTTTTTTAAATTGGATGTTCATCCCCAACAAGGCACTGTGTCACTTTGATGTAGGGGCTATCTAGGACATAATTGCAGGGATACTATGAACCGATTTAGGCAGCAAGAAATCTATTTACATTACACTTGAACTTCTGCATGTCAGTCCAGTCGGGGAAGCAGGAAACCGGAAGGGAATTCCAAAATCTAACAGTTCTGTGATAGAAACTATTAGAGTAAAAGGCTTTCTGGAATCTGGGGATCTCTACTGTGTGGGTGGGATTTTGCTTCTTGTCGGATTTGTCGGGAGTATTTACGTCCGGGGTACAAGGGCTTGTTGTTCATTGGAGCATTCACCATTAAAATACTTGTAGAACAGGCAGAGAGATGCAACATTTCGTCGGTGGGAGAGAGGCTGAAATCTAGCTGACAGTTCGAGATTTATTAGGTTAGCGACTCTCTTCTGAACCCTGTCCAAGAGTGAGAGACTAGTGGCAGATGCACCAGCCCAAATGTGACAACAATACTCCATACATGGGCGAATGTTGGCAGTGTAGAAGTACAGGATACTTTAAGTAACCTTCTAGAGTGGTAGAGAGCCCACCTTCCTCGCAGCAGCCGCGGCAATGTTTCTGTTCCAACTCATGTTCCCTATCGACGTTTAGCCGAAATAACAGATTCATTGGCTTAAAACCAAATGAGTTTACGAACGAAAAGCTTAGGGCTGCATATATATATATATATATATATATATATATATATATATATATATATATATATATATATATATTATTTTAAAAATATTATTATCCACTGACACGTCGTCTACGACTCATCAGAGTGGTGGAATCTAGCGAGATTCGAAATCGGGACCCCACGGTAACGAGCCTTAACCCCTTACCGCTCACCCATCTCGCACGACTGTTTGGATATATCGCGATTTACTTAGATGTTTTTTGTTTTTGTTTTTGCGATACGTTTTGAATGAATTCAATTATTTACGAAAGTGCATTTTTACCTAAATGCGATTAGGGAATAATTTTCACTTTTTAACCAATTTGGTACCCCACAATGGGGAGCGGTACATATATATTTTTTAAGATGTAATTATCCGCTGACACGTGTTTCGTCGTCTACGACTCATCAGAGTGGCTGAATCTAGCGAGATTCGAAAGCGGGACACGGCGCTAATGAGCCTTAACCCCTTACCGCTGCCGATTTCAATACGACAGTAGTAGGTTCGATCCACGGCCGGGGAAAAGTGTATGTCTAGTCGCACTGATGAGTTGTGATACAACGAAACAGTACTGTATGTGAATAACAATGTATATATATAAATTATAGGCATATATTTATAAACCAGAGTTTTATATATATATATATATATATATATATATATATATATATATATATATATATATATATATATATAAATTCCCGTTCACATACACCTTTCAGGATAAAGCTAGAACCCAGAACTAGATAGAATCGAGCAATTGCATCGACAACGGACAACGCCAGACTCAAAGTGGGTTTCGATGTACTGCATCTCATCAGTGACGTGCTCCGACATAGGCGCGAACCCAGGTCGTCGCACTCATGAAGTGTGCAATACTGACGACCTAACGATATGGGTCATGGCGCAATCTATTGACTATGCCTCGATTTTTTAAATTCTTATATTTTCATCCAGTTCTTCATTCTACGATGTGACAAGCAACGCGTCATATACAACTAAGATAGTTACTGCTGGTATGCAGGCGGTAGATATCACATCTACAAACATTAACTGAAATTAGCCGACTCCCCAGACACGATTACGGAACAACCTTATTTGTTGAGGGACATCACGTCCCTACGAAGGATGACCCGCTTTTTCTACATATATTCCATATCGTTAGGTCGTCAGTATTGCACACTTCATGAGTGCGACGACCTGGGTTCGCGCCTATGTCGGAGCACGTCACTGATGAGATGCAGTACATCGAAACCCACTTTGGGTCTGGCGTTGTCCGTTGTCGATGCAATTGCTCGATTCTATCTAGTTCTGGGTTCTAGCTTTATCCTGAAAGGTGTATGTGAACGGGAATTTATATATCTATCTATAATCTCCTCTTAATGTCTAATATATATATATATATATATATATATATATATATATATATATATATATATATATATATATATAAATGTCATTTATTTATTTATTTCCTGATGATTCCCTTGCTAGACGTCACATATTCATTATGTTACCTATCATCTTCTCTACTCTTCTGGTGAGAAGCATTAGGCTTAGAAATACTTTGGTACAAAGAGTATGCTTTATCCTCCAAATAAATGTATATCATTATTAAATAAATGACTCATTCTATATTTTCCAATACATAGTGTTTGTGAATATATTTTCCACTCCTGTTGTCTCATATATATATATATATATATATATATATATATATATATATATATATATATATATATAAGAATGATATAAATAGTATTCCGACGAGACAGAGAGATGAAAAAGGCTAAAGAGGTGAAAAAAGAACAATTTATTCATCTAGAAAAGTCTTACAATAAAGATGAATAAAAACGTAATATTGATAGACATATAACTTTTTCCTTTTTTATCACCCTCTCTTCTTTCTCTCTCTCTCTCTCTCTCTCTCTCTCTATCTATCTATCTATCTATCTCGATATATATATCGAGAGAGAGAGAGAGAAAGAAAGAGAGAGAGAAAGACAGAGAGAAAGAAAGAAAGAGAGAGATAGAGATAAAAAGGAACAAACCGAGTTATGTGTTCATCAACGTTCCGTTTTTATTTCGAGACTTCTTCTGGATTAATGCAATTAAGAAAACAAAAACACCAGTGCAAATATTTGAACATTTTCTTGTGAAAATATGACGCTGCTCCATTTCAGCATCGGAAAAAGACGTTGGAAATTCAAAAACAAAAAAAAAAAAAAGGGCGGGGGAGCTTGCGTTGTTAAAGAAAGGAAGATTTTTAATAACGTCGTAAAGCCGTTAATGTATTTTTAACAAATATGACGCACAAAATATGTCTGTTAAAATTCAAATTTACGTGTGCAACTGAAATGAAATGAATGTGTTTTTTAATGTAATTTTTTTTGGAATGAGATTATATGTATTAATTATTAGAGGAGCTGTACGTTCTATATATATATAATTTGAAAGGTTGTATATATATATATATATATATATATATATATATTATGGTAGTATAGCTTAGTTTCCTAGAAGTACATCCACTGAAACAACATGTGTCTACCAAAAGGTGCTCAATGAGTTAACATAGCTGGTATATTTAATTTATTTATACAAACATTGATGACTACATATGTGCATACATGTTTCTGTAACCATATCCTCGCTTATACTCTCCCATACCAACCCCACTCCCATTCTAAGACAAAATTCTATTTTTGCAAGTGCTATAAGAAAATGTTATTGTATCTTGAGTTTGCTTTTTTGATGGAAATTCTTGGCCTGAAGGCGGCGTAATCTCCCCAATAACGGGTGATTATAGAAACATGTATGCACATATATCGCCATCAATGTTTGTATATATATATATATATATATATATATATATATATATATATATATATATATATATATATATATATATAGTATCTATGACAATTAAGATTAATTGTAAAATATAATTTCATTACTTACTACCTAGCTCTACTCACGTATTAAACATCGTTGAAGTAAATACTGAAAATCGATACATAAAACATTATATATCCTTAAAAAATTCATAATTGTATATATATATATATAAATATATATATATATATAATATATATATATATATATATATACATAAAGTATATATAATATGTATACTTAATTACTATTGATAAAATAGTTATCTAGTGACACGTGTTCCACCGTATCTGCGGCTCATCAGCGTGGCTTACTATACTGATGTTCGATTCCGCAACCACACAGCCAGTGGTCGAATGCGTTACTGTTGCGCTACGAAGCATCGACTTAGATTACGAGCTATTTTATTGTCATAAATGTATGCCTATATTTTTGTTGTTGTTGTTGTTGTTGTTGTTGTTATGGCGATAATAGTATTTCCGTATGAGTTACTTCCCCTGGCAGTTATTTTGGAAGAGTTGTCCTCTTTATATTCTACTCGCCACACATTCTAAGGACTTGTACGAATACATGTGCATAAATATGTACAAATATAAATATAACCAAATCTGACAGTGCCTGCCCCAGTGGTCTGATCGTAGAGCTACTGGGTGTCAACTCGATAGTTTTAGGTTTTATCCCGGGATTGGGGTGGTTGCTGGTCTAGCCATACTGAAGAGTTGTAATATAGCGAAACAGTCTGTCTGTTAATGATGGTTGTTGTCTCCATCGCGAGCTTGAGATGTGTGTTGTTTTAACCATACCAAAAAAAAACTATGATACAGAGAAACGGTCTGTCTGTGGAAAACTGTATAAACAAACATATGCCTATATTCGTTGTTTGTTTTGTGTGTTTCCTTACTTATCTCTACAATTATATAAATGCAATTTTGTCTCTGTGTGTGAGAGAGTTCGTTCCATATAGACTCCGAAAAGGCTGAACAGATTTTCTTTTAATATTTACAGGACTTAAGTGTATGTTTGGGTGTGATTTTAGTTAAAGTTTTGTCTCAGAATACCCCCCCGATAATTACCGATAATCGAGAATCGAAACATTTATTTTAATTTATCTATCATCGGTAAAGCCATTTTCCATGTCGTCGCTTAGCAACAATGATAATAGAACAACGGGACGTGAAAATTCTATTGTGAGTAAGTTGATAGCGTGTTTTTGTTTTTTGTTTTTTTGTTGTTTTTTTGCGTGGCGTGGTCTGTAAGTTCGAACTGCGCACGTAAATTTCTTCATTTTATAAGACATGAAAATTTACGTGTTTTTTGGGGGTTTTTTTGGGGGGGGGTCGTATGACGTGGTATGTAGGTTCAAATCCCGCACGTAAATTTCTTAATGTGATTTTTTTTTCGCTTACTGGAAAGAAGTTTGTATTAAATAATTTTATAAAAGTAAATAGTAGGTTCTCTAGAGTGCAATGTAAAATAACGTATATTTTGGATTAATTTACTGCATAGAGGCATGTGAAGCTTACTCCCGGGCGATTTCACGAATTTCGATGACAGTAAAATATAGGAGTGTAAAATATTTGTGGAGTATCATTCAATGCCGAGCAACGTCGGGTCTCTCTGCTAATCACAGATAAAATAGTTAACCACAGACACTGACAAGACTTTCCCCCGCGGTTTCCGCAATTAACTGACCATGCCAGGAGATGTGCGGATATTAATGACTCACGTGCCGAGTTAATGTCGCATCAGCATTTTAACGTGTGGCGTAAGCGTGACGTCACAGAATAAAATGAATGTATAAGTATTAAGATCGGAAGAAAGAGAAGAGAGGATAGAAAAGAAAAAGGAAAAGACGCGTGGCGATTTGGAAGTTACGCTTGACAAGCACGCGAATCTCTTCCTCCTACTCCTTCAAAAGCGAGCCGGCCAACCCGTCGGTCTTAGAGAGAATATCAACTTTACACAAGCGGCAGTTCGGAACAGAAAACATATTGTAATGTGTTGTAAATACGTGTTAAAATGAATAAAAGTCATATATTTTTTCTTTCATTTACAAAGTTATGTCAAAATTGTTATTTCTTTTGCGACAGTTTCTACGTTTGGATCCATTTTAAAAGTAATAATAACGTTACTCTTGTGTTAATTGATCGAGGTTAGTAAAAGAACGAAATGTCAACTGAACCATGATAAATATATTCTAAAACAAACCAGCTAGTATAAAGTAAAAGATACATATTTTCGTGAAACTTGTAGTTTAAATAATAAGGATTTGACTGATTGTGGGAGGTAACATTTCTATACCGGTTTTTCGTGATTAAGTTTAGGTTCCAATTTCGATTCATTAAGTTATTTAGCAGTAATTGATGGGGTTTTCAAACGGATCCGGTAAATAGCATTTACTTCTGTGGGAGAAGTATAGCAATTCCTTCGGACGAACAAAAATAACAGTTTTAATTTTAAGAAACTATAGGACTCCCCCCGATAATTACCGATAATCGATAATCGAAGTTATTTTAATTTATCTATCATCGGTAAATCTATTTTCCATGCCATCGCTTAGCAACAATGATAGAACAATGGGCCGTGAAACTTCGATCGTGGATAAGTTGATAGCGTGTTTTTTGTTTTTTTGTTTTTTGCATGACGTAGTCTGTAAGTTCGAATTACGCACTTAAATTTCTTAATTATTTTTCATTAACTGCAAAGAATTTTATAAGACTTGAAAATTTGCATGTGTGTTTTTTTTGTTTTTTGTTTTTTGCATGACGTAGTCTGTAAGTTCGAATTACGCACGTAAATTTCTTAATTATTTTTCATTAACTGCAAAGAATTTTATAAGACTTGAAAATTTACGTGTTATTTTTTGTTTTTTGTTTTTTTTGTTGTTTTGTTTTTTGCATGACGTGGTATGTATGTTCAAACCCTGCACGTAAATTTCTTAATGCTTTTTTTTTCGCTAACTGGAAAGAAGTTTGTATAAAATACTTTTATAAAAGAAACAGTAGGTTCTCTACAGTGCAATGTAGAATAACATATATTTTGGGCTAAGTTACTGCATGGAGGCATGTGAAGCTTCCTTCCAAGAATTATTTTCATTGGTCTCTCTACCTAACAGTGTAGCGTTTTCGGGACGAATTTTTTATGCACATCAATTATAATCCCTTGTCTCCTATTAGTATCATCATCATATCGTATGAATCTGAAGATTCTATTGTTAGTATTGGTTTCCCCGATATTTTTATTAGTCAGAATTCTTTCTAGAAAAAACGTCGGTTACTTACGGGAGGGACAATGTGGAAGTTGCTAACATACTAAATGAAAGTGATTTTGTAGAACAGACTGCATTCGAACTTGGAATACCCAGGTTGTCAGTCCATGGCGTTTATCACTAGACAACCGTCATCTTCATTTTCTGGTAGTGTTCAGCTCGGGCCAAATGTTACGTTTTCTCCTCGGATCCCATGATCTGAAATGGAATACATAATCAAATATGTTGGCAAGATCATTGGGAAAATGGTTGGATCATTCTATCGACCCAGTAGGTATCTCACTGCATTAGGAGTGAGATACCTACTGGAGTGATAGATACCTATCTGTATAAGAGCCAAGTACGTCCTAGAGTGGAGTCCTGTTGCAACATCTAGGCAGGAGGTTCTCGGCGCCCCCTATTTTGCCTTGATAGAGTTCAAAACCGGCTTCGAAACCTAATATGTAATGGCCTTTTCTCTTTCCTGTAACCTTTTTCCCACAGAAGAGACATCGCCAGCCTGTCTAAAGTCTCTCGTTATTTTCATGACAAACTCGTCTAAGCTCCAATCTATTGTCCTCTTTTGCCAAACATACATAAAACAGTCTACAAGTTACAATCACTGTCTACAATTTCCCTCACACTCTATCTGTGCCTAAATCTAAACGAAAATTCCATGAACAAAGATTCTTTCCTAAAACTGATTGCCCGTGGAACACAGTTTCACCGGTCTGCTTCTCGGTCGATTACAATATGGTAGCCTTCAAGTTCAATATAAACAAGTTTTTTTGTGCCGTGCCAGAAAATAATCCAAATTATACCCAATCTACACTACTAATAATTACTACACTACCACCTTACGTTAATTAACTTTTGTCCTTGAGTAGCCTTCGGGCCTATATAAATGGAAAAAATGCTATGCATATGCTTACATTATTCTCGCGCCGAGTTCATCCAAGCAGTGTGAATCCGGTACCCCTAGAATAATGATCGTTGGCGATGGCGGTTACTTCTGACCTTCAGCTATCGATAGCTGCATTTCTTAACTTAAAAGGAAAATCAAATTATTTTTTGAAACTGAAAACAATATTTTTCCCAGCGCGTTTTGTCTTTTTGATCTTGCATGGGATCCAAGTGTTAACTAGTTTGCCGATCATTCGCAATTCGCTGTTTTGTCACATCCCATTTTTTATCATTTACTTGTCAATTGGCTTAAGAAGCTCTATTATCTAGGATCACAGGGAAAACTGAAATAATAACAAAGCAAAATAATCAATTCTCATCAATTATAATCGGACACAGAATAATCTCAGTTCAATGTTCAATGTCTGTCTTTTTTTCTGTGTGCCATCGGAATGGCAACAAAACCCAATACTACTATGCAACAACAAAAACAACAATAACAACAACAATAATAACAAATACAACAACAACAACAACAACAATAATAATAATAATAATAATAATAATAATAATAATAATAATAATAATAAAAACTAGCAGGACCTGTGGAAATTCCACGGCATGATAAATATATATAACAAAGGAATATGTTTTGATAAAGCTGCTATTTTTTAGGATAGCGCAAAAAAATAAGTTTTATACTAAAAAGCAATAACGCGCAACAAATATGACTTTATTAACATTTCTTTGGAAATAGTATCCATTGTATTTTAAATAAACAACTGACTCAAATAATATCAATTAATAAGTACTAATAAATTCCCAGAAAGTAATATTTTGCTACATAGTTAAATACAAATAAGAAATTCACGTTGTAAGACACTATCTTAATTACTCCTCCAGTCAAACAACTCTTAGCTGATAACGTTCTTCTATTTTGCCCTCTTTCTTTCGAATGTTCCCATTTTACGAGATGTTTCACTTACTTCTTTCTCATATTGAGAACCGCTGCTTAGTTCCTTTTCGAAAACGAGGTTACATCCAAGGTAGGTCACTTTTATATTCTTGTTCAGGGTTGCTAGATTGGCCATTTTACAGCCAAATGTCGAAAAAGTTGGCCTTCAAAGTTTGTATTTGGCTTTTTTTCAAAGCGAAGCGTATGGGCTAATTAAGGAAAGAACAAGCAGATAATAATAATAATAATAATAATAATAATAATAATAATAATAATAATAATAATAATAATAATAAATGACTCTATGGACAAAGAGACAAAACAATAAACCACATAATAAATGAATGCAGCAAACTAGCCCCCAAAGAATATGAAAATAGACACGATGAAGTGGGGGAGGCAATACATTGGCAATTATGCAAACAATTTTATCTTGAACACACAGACAAATTGTTCAAACACCAACCAGCAGTAGTACTGAAAAATGAAAGTCGCAAGATCCTAGGGGATATAGATATACAAACGAAAAAAAACATTCAAGCAAGAAGACCGGATGTTATAATAGCTAAAAAGAAGGAAAGGTCCTGCCATACCGTAGATTTTGCCGTTTCAGTAGCAGAGAATAGAGATCCAGGAGGCTGAAATGCGAAGCAGATACGCAGAACTGAGAAACAAACATACACAGAAAATTTTGGATAAATATGGTAAAATAGTCCTAAAGATGGTGTGTTTTTATTAGCCCTAAAAGGGCCCCTGGGATACACCCAAGAGTTATTACGAAGTATAGACAAGCAAAATTATATAGAAATCAGTTAGTTATAACTTTTCAGAAAGTTTTATAAAAATCCAAGGCATCAATTTTTTTTTTTTTTTTTTTAATAAGCACAAAAGTGTCAATTTTAGCCATTTTAACCCGAAAGGCACCCTGGGGGTAGGGGGGGAGAGTTCTGTCGGAAAATCCGTTCTGTTACCTTTTTACTTATTTTAATGTTCTTGAAAAAAATTTTAAATTCCAAGCTGTAGTTATTTAGAAAAGTGCAGACAAACGAACGGGTGAATGGAGGAGGGTGAATTAACAGGTTCACACTCCTTTTGTCGAGGGACCAAAAGGCTCTTTCCTTATTAACTAGCATAGTGTGTGGCAATGCGAGATCAGGTGCCAAATCAAACGGGTTGAATCAAGGATAAATATAACTCCAAGAAGCTGCAATCTTGCTGTGCATAATAAAAAGACCATTACAGACCATACTTTATCGTCTTTTTCTACTTTAACGTTATCCCCATGGAAGCTGCTCGACCGAGCTCGAATCTCTGATTTCCTAAGGTACAGACATTTACAATAAGGATCGGGAAAATGAAGGAAGTAAAGAAAACACCACTAATAGTAGGAGCGTTCGAAATGATACTGAAAAACTTTGAAAAAAGAATAGGAGAGATTGGAATCAGAGGGATGGCAGAGAAGATACAACGAATTTCAATAAGTTTTTATACTCTAGAAATATTAAAGAAACCCCTTAATGTTTATTGTTCAATGTTTTTATAATTAAATTATAAAGCCAAACACATGTAATAATTGGAAAACTCCATGACTGCATTATTTCTTTTTCGATAACAATATCTACTGTAAAAGAAAACCACAATATTAATTTGGCGCCGTTTTACAATAGTTCACTGTGCAGAGGGAGATAACTCTTTTTTACTAAGAGATTAATGCTTTTTTTTTTTCACCTCATAAATAAGGACGCTCGATCCAACGATATTTTTTAAGAAATCAAACCATTAATAAAAAAAGAAAACTGCGGCGAATTTTGTTTAATGTAACAAAGTTGATGAAATATAGTCTGTATGCGACTATTAAAAGAAATTCAACGAACCAACGATATTTGGACACAGAAACTGCTACGGGTGTAAAACACAAAGGAACATCACATGGAATCATGAAATATGAAACTGTATAACTGTAAGATACCGTCTCCTTTATTGAGAGTCATGGAGGATGGAAAGATCGAGGAGAGTACGAACCAGCCAAACCTCCGCTAGATGAGTGCAGACACGACTGGATACTTAAGGAGGCTTATTGCCACTCAAATTCCAGTGAAAACCAATCGTTGTCGCTAACGAGAAATCAATAGTAAGCGGCTGTTGCGATAACGCAATTTTTTTTTTTTTGCAAAAGTTATCGAAAGAGATGGAGAGTAGAGGAAATCTGAGGAGACGTGTTGTCACTCAGACTCCAGGGAACACCACAACTTGTTCTCAAAGAGCAATCTTTGATGATGGTTTATGTGACTACTCATAGTGAGTAAATAATAATGTTCACGATTAAGATAGGCTCGCAATAATTTATATGTAACATTTTAATGTTACACAAAATAGTTCGAACAGTTTTAGGCGTAAAGGTGGATTTCACATATGAGTTTTCGCGATAAAAACACAAATAAACAAGACCGTTCAACGTCGATTGCGAAACCGGGAAATTATAATTAAAACTTTTCAGCACCAATACGCTCTTATTCCACAAAAAGTTAAAATTTAATTCAGCTAAGCTAAATGACGAAAATAATTTAGCATCAGCGTCGGTTGTAAAAAAAAAGCATTGTATCGACTTTAAACCAGCAGAAGTGGTGACAGATGATTTTAAATGTCTCATTTTCGTTCAAGGATCAGTGTCAGCAAAGAATTCCGAAATTAGACGAAGAGTACTACCAAAACTAGACAGTGACCCCACCTCACCCTACAGAATTTTGTGGAAAATTGTCAAAGTGTTCTAAACTTAAGAAGCGATTCTTAAAACAGAAAAGAAATAATGGATCGAGATAAACTGAGGGGCTTCGATCTTCTTCCATTCATTTCTACTAGCATCGTGGGATTGGCATAAAGGAGGTGAACTACCGAGCAAAATTGCGGGTTAAAACCGGCCGCTGATAAAATGGCCTCCAAGTAACGATGGTTCACCCTATCGAAGGTTTTGGACTGATCGAAATTGATCCGCGCGGCTTCAGTGTCGTAGAGGGGCGGATTCTATTTTGTATACGGGACTAAGGAGGGTTAATTTGGGTAGCTTCTGAGGTATGGGAGCCGTGACAGGAGGAGGCATAATCCTTGTAGGTAAACAGGGTTTTGGTTTTAAAGGAGACTGGATGTAGTCTTTTGATGTCGACTGTTCCACAACAGATTGTGGAATTTTGTTGGGGAGGGGGTTGCAGTTTGCTGGGGGATTCAGGCGTGTCCATTCTCAATGCATTCAATTTCTTCTTGAGATCATTTGCTATCATTTTCCGGGTCATTTGCTTACATGACCTCTTCTCGCATTTGGTCTAGAGTAAAGCGACTAGGGGTCTTCTTCCCGGTATTAATCTGCAAGAGCTCGCGATCAAGATCGTCCACTTTAACAGTTTCTTGGGAGAGAAGGCAGGGTTTCCTTACCGACAGGGAAAAACCACTGAGTGTTGTCCCACCCTGTCTTCGGGTTTGGTTGAGGTTTCCTTTGAGGACACTTCATGGTGATGAGCCCTATCTCACCACACGCATAACAAAGCGGCCGCCTACCCGCAACGATGATGGAGAGTTTCTCGCCACCCACATCAAAGTGATAAGGGATTTTAGTAAACACCTCTTTATCAAGTAAAATATCACACGTCCAAATGCTGTGGTTTCCTAATTTGACACGGCCATTATTTCACCAAATTTAAGGAGGAATGCACCAAGGTGCTCACTCTCCGCGTGGATCGGTAAATTGAAGACAGAGGCTGTTGTTCGTTTTCCCATGTATTCAGTACGTAAAACGTACCCTGATGTAATAATCTCGGTTTGGGAGATTTTTACACACTCGTTTTCAGTTGGAAAAAGGGTGTTCTAGGTATTATACTCTTTTCACTTTATTATACGGTGGGGTCTACCCCCCCCTCCCCAGTGTCGTCAGCAGCTTGTAGACAATCTCACAGCTTGCACGAATGACTGTTTTAGTTCTCCTGTCGACAACGAAGACGACAAGGCTTTTTTAATACTCTCCAGCTTTGGTAAATCGATGAGTAATCCATTGTTAACCCCAAGGTGACCGTATTTTTTAGCCTTTTCTACAAATTCTGTAACACTAATCATTACTTTCGGCGGCTTGTTTCATTCCGAATTATTTGGCGTGGAAAGCGTGACCTCCGACCCTGTTTCATTAGTGTCTATTGAAGGCGGCATACGACTTGCCACGGTCATAGCCGTAGACCTTTTAAAACGGTAATAATAATAATAATAATAATAATAATAATAATAATAATAATAATAATAATAATAATAAATTTAAAATTGTAATTGAATTAAATTATATTAAATTTAACAATATAATAGTCAATATGTAAATAGGAAAAAAAAACAAAGCATAAAAAACAATAACGACGGCAATATAAAAAAAAGACTTACTTTTCAATAACTCCAAAATCTTGCAACATTTTTAAACGTTTGATATACTCTATTCAAACTCTACTGCGTTCGAAACATCAGTTTAGACGTACGATTCTGGCTTAAAACGCAATCATACAGACATAAATGATGCTTAATTTTTAAATTGATCAAACTCGACAGTTGTCCCGGTAAATACTATACAAGTCAACATACTCGTTTTGGTCGATCGTGAATGGAAGTTGTGTGAGGAGTTGAAGATATTAGAAGACAAACTATTGACCATTTTTCAGTAAATCAATGAGAATACTGTGAAATGTGTGTACCGAACTTGATCACATTTGATCGAAAACAATAACGTGTCGACTATCCAGAACGTTGTTTGCAACTGTTTAATCGCAAAAAAAAAGGAGACTTCGCATCAACATATGAAAATGGATGACATATAGATATACTAATAACTCCGGAGTCCAATTGTCAGTCAGCAAATTGAACAGTAACAAGTAAAAGCTAGCATAAGTGATCAAAGACGCAAACATCAGCAGGTAGGGGTTTGGCTTCCGTTTATTTTAATAGGCAAGGTATTTAATTCATCAATTATTCTAACCAAAAGAATCTTTAATCAACAAAACGACAAGTAATGAAGAAATAACTACTTTGCCACCAAGAGCAAGTCGATAGCAACGCCGGCAAAACTACGTGTATTGCATTTCCAATTACTTCCGTATCAGCCCTATTCTCCAGATTTGGCAGCCAGCGACTACTGGTTGATAGCAGATCTCAAAAGAATGATCCACGGAAAGAGATTAGACTCAAATAAAGAAGCGATATCGGAAACTGAGACGTGCAAAAAGCCCCAAATATATCGTTCTACAAAAAAGTATATTCAATTGTCAGAAAAAGCGTAGAAATCATTGTATCACAATAAAATGAGACTAAGTTGATGAATGTAATACAATTTCATCTTAGTGATGTTTTATTAGCATAAAGATAATTTATAATTTATGATGATTATATTTAAAAAAAAATTTTATATGTTTTTCATACTTATCTGTAATATACATTTTATTAATATTTATCTTCTGATGAAAAGTGTCTGTCCTTGAGAATCCATGAGTTAAAGATTTTCTTCCTTATTATAATTCCTTTTCTGAATTTTTGATAAATCAATACATATTGTAATTCATAAAATTTATATTTTCATCCTCAAGTTTTCTTGTTTGATTGTTGCTCTATCTAGCATAATTAGATTTCTGTTGTCCCGATAGAGTGTAGTATAAATATGTTATCTTTGTAATTTAAATTATATTTCATTTTTATTTATATTATATATATATATATATATATATAGGGAGAGAGAAAGAAAGAGAGAGAAAGAGTGAGAGAGAGAGAGTTAGAGGGAGAAAGTGAGAGGAGGGAGAAATGGAGATTACATGATTCTATAGATATATTTTGAAAATGATGAGATGTGTTTGAAGCATAAATAGTTATTTTTAATAACTTTTTTTATTATTATGATTCAATATTCTTAATTCCCTGGATTTCTCATTAAGAACAATCAGAAATTATCTGTTTCCCTTCATTTTCATCAATTATACCTGATGAAAAACGCTGGGTGTTTGAAATATTGGAGTATGATACTAATAAAAAAGTTATTTTCAAATAACATTTTTTATTATCTTCCAATATTTCAAGCGTTCCGAATTTCTTTTGTTTCATCTTATTTTCTCCTATTATATGCGATGAAAAAACCTGGGCGTTTGAAATAATGCAGTATTATAATTATAATCATTGAAAAATTATATTGTTTAATGCTTCAAGAAGCACTCTTTTCTTCAATATATATATATATATATATATATATATATATATATATATATATATATGGGAACCCAAGATTGCCGTAGACACTTATAACAGTTAAAGGGAGACAACCAGTGCCGTTTGATGTTTCTATTTTGGTAATCCCTTAAATGCGTTTATGATTTATTAATTAATTAAACAGATACAGAAAAGGCTAAGCTAGCTTATTCAACAAATTAAGATTTTAAAGTATTATTTTATTCTTGAAGCTTATTATATACCCAAAGGTTTTTTTATATATATAATTGCTAGTTTGTTGTTAAGTTAATTTATTGATTTGGAAATGGTACCACTTATCTCACTATCGATACTACTACGACTAAAAAAGTGATCGCGGTTATGGAATAACATTGCTAATCTTATTGAATATCCATATTAATTACCCAGTGTAGAATAATAGAAACTATATTTGCTTGCTAGATTTGGATCCGTCGTTTAAAGTACATCATTCCAAGCTATTTAACTCTACATTAAAATTTGGCCTTGTCACTAAGGATCTTTATTGTTACAGAAAGTTTTTACCTCAGTTATATTTAAGACGTGATAGCAAAAACCTATTCCTGTGAAGACATCCCTGTATAGCATCCAGCCTTTTATTTCATATTTCTTCTTTAGAATTCACTATGTAGAAGGCTTCCAATAGACATAGATTGCAGCTTTTTGATTTCCCAGGGCTATACTTACTCCCCCCATCCACTACTGACCATTTCAATTCAAAATCTTTATTCTTTCTATTAAGTTCCCTGACCCAATCCCCTAATGAAGTTGTATTCCTCCTTTTATTTCTAATATTGATTTTTGTGCCATCCTCCGTGCTATCGTTAACACCTTCTCTATTAGTTTCCATCTCTGGTTCCTTTTTAAAGGACGCTATGTGGTTTTTTATATCTTTCCTTAAAAACGCAATCAGTGCCCCCTCCCAAGATATATCTTCTTAGTACTATCAGTCTTAATCTCGCATTTATACACTATTTCTGAGGTTAGGCATTGACCACACAACGGATAATTGCCAGGTATTCTGCAGTTACATTTTCTTTCTACGACACTTTCATTCGATGCTAACTCGTTATTATTCCTTATTTTGTTGATTTTCCTGTTGTTGGGGCTTATTATAGTGTTGGTTATGTTGCTTGAAGTCGAGAAAGATAATTTTATCGAGTGTCTATTTATTATTTTGCTTAATCTATTCTCCGGAGGGAAGTTTTTATCAATTATTCCATAAAATTCTCTAGGTATATTATTTTTTATATACTCGCTGAACGGCGGATTGAACCAAACCTGTCTCTTGCGTCTATTTTTCTTATTAATGGTACCCCCTCATCATTATCTGTTCTGCTGTTATTATTACTCCCTCTGTTCCATTCTTTTGATCCTTATTAACGTATCATTTATTAATCTTCGGTTTCTTTCTAGCTCTCATTGCCATGTTATACGATATTGTGCAGTTAGGTTTGATGTTCTTACTATTATTGGTCCTCTTGTACTCTATTTTTCCATTGTATCCCGGTCTCAGAAGAGCTTCATTGTAATATTCTTTGTTTTTATCAAAAAGACTCTCATTCTTAGAAAGCTCGGAAACTCTTTTGGAAATGTTGGGGATAAGCGCCTTCTTCATACACTTCGGATCCTTCGATTAGTAATCTATGTAGGATATTTTCTGGCTGGGTTTGTTATATAGTTCATATGTTTAAGTTGAGAGTAACGTCTAAAAAGTTAAGTTTCATGTAATTGCTGTCTATTGTTATCCCTAATCCCAAAAAAAACTTCTGATATTTTTTCTTGATTTTTCCGTAATGCGATCGTTAGAGTTAACTATAAAAAGTGCGTCATCCCTATAACCCCCCCCCATTTAAACCGGGAATTTTCCTATCTCCCTTAGTAAGTACAAGCCTACCAAGTCAGTAACCCCTACACGGAGTCCGGGATACCCATTGTGACGTCAAAATGGCCCTCTCTATCTTTTCTAGTCCACAGTTCCCCGTCATATCTGATTAAGATTTTTCTAGCTATTTTTATAATTTCAATTTCCAACTGTGTCAAGTCCGTTTCCTCTTCAGCTTGTTTAAATGCTTTCTCGAATAGTATAGGGGAAATCGAAGGGTAGTACGCATCTATGTCGAACAAGTTCGCGATAAGTTATAATTAGGGTTATGGCAAACAGCATATTCTTTTCCTTGTTTTGATTCTCAGGTATATATCCATTGATATCTTATATGTTTTTTTTATGTAGATTGATGTGGTTCTCGGTTGATTAATTGTGTCTAACTGTGCCGGATATATATTCGAGACTCAAAGCAATGAAAAGAATACGCTGTTGTCATAGCCATAGTTATAATATAAAGATAATATTTATCTTTGTAATTCTGTATATAAATTTTAGTATATAATGATCGCATAAATAATAAGAATGAATGTCCAAATATCTTGGTTTTCCATCATTTTTTCGGAAGAACAGGATGCGTTTGTGACGCATATTAATCAAACGCTGGAAGGATAGTCGAAGGAAATAACAGTCCCTTTTTGACACTTCCTTTTTTTATGTGTCCTTGACGAACACATCGTATTCATTTCGTCCGTAAGGAAGACATTAATAATAGCGACCACTCCACTGGCTAATAGTTGATTCTCGTCACACAAGTGGACACGCATATTGATAACAATTTTCAATGTCATATATTCAATGGTTTGGAGAAGGACAAAAAGGAGTTGGTTGTCAAACGTGTCAGAAAGTTAAAATTGACTTCTTGATAAAAAAAGGTAGGGCGGATATGGAAACAGAAATAAAAAGGGACAGGTGTCGAGCTTTATGGTGGGGTAGGAGTACCCGGTTAGAAATAAA
Source organism: Euprymna scolopes (assembly GCF_053919585.1). Classification (NCBI taxonomy): domain Eukaryota; kingdom Metazoa; phylum Mollusca; class Cephalopoda; order Sepiida; family Sepiolidae; genus Euprymna; species Euprymna scolopes. The sequence goes on from NC_136505.1 coordinate 43,282,176, forward strand.
TCGAGAGTATTTCAAAAATGCAATTGAAAAAAAAAACTATTTGCCAGTGTAAATCTGTCTATGTTTCTACAGTTATTTTGTATTCCTTCTCTTTCACCTCACCTCTCTCTCTCTTTCTTTCTCTCTCTCTCTCCCTCCCGCTCTCTCTTTCTTCTCCGTCCATGCAATGATGAATAAAGGAAGGCGATGTATTATTTATATTATTCGGGCTACTGTTTTCAGTCTGAGTGTTATTCTCACAACGTTTCGTTTGATGTAACCCCTAACCTTCTTCAGGTGTATCTTTGTATTGTTGAACTCTAGAAACTTAGCGGAATTTAAAACGGCGTTTCCTTCCTAATCCACGGGGTAGCATGTACTCGTTCCATCAGTCGTAAACACGAAGAAATTTCCCGAACACGAAGAAATTTCCAGTAATTTGCAATTATATTCTTAATATCGCCCAAACTGAAGATAGAACCATCAACCCCCAAAAGTTTTTTTTTGTAACATAGAGGTCACCACTTATCAAGGCCTGGAGGCGGCTATTCGAGGATACGGGTTAATGAGTAAACAGAAGCCAATGGAGCAATATCGTAGTAATCGTTAGTAGTTGAAATTTGGTAAATTGTATTACTTAAGCGAACGGTTCATCAAGAATTTGTTTACGTTGGACTTTAAGGCGATCAATTTTTCAAAGCTGGAAAGCAGGCAAACGGAAGAGGTTCCACAGGCGTGCAGTTCTAAGAAAGAAGCTTTGTTGGTGGAATCTACGTTTAGGTTTAGGCGCAGATAAAGTGGTTTCAGCTAAACGAGTGTTTTCGTGAAAAGTTTGATTAAGGGGGGCATAGATTGAAGCTCAAACGAGCACTCGCCATCTTCACTTTGAGCTGAATTTGTATCCTTTACTTTATCCTATTCTCAAATCCAACATAAAGATTCCCGAGTTTAACAAGTTCACGCGAAGAAATTGGAGTTATATCAATCGCCAAATTTTGTGAATGACAAGATGAGAACTGAAGTAAGACTAATCAAAATAATACCAAGTATAACTCCTTGCCTAAAATATCAGAAACATAAAGGAATAAAATTTCTTACTTATAAAAGTAAAAGTCTGGGCTGACTAATTATTTGCAAGTAACATCAATTTCGTCCAGCTAAAAAAAAAAAAAAAAAAAAAAAAAAAAAACGACCTGGCCATGACAAGGCCATTGGACGATCATTACACTCATTACCAATAAAGAATGTCAAACAATATGTGTGTGTGTGTGTGTGTGTGTGTGTGTGTGTGTGTGTGTGTGTAACGAGAGAGGGAGAGGTAGATAGATAAAAAGATATATTAGTATTTAGTTATGCAGACGTGTACAGACTACACTGAACAGTCTTTTCAATATAAACACGTAAAAAAAAGAAGCTTTTTTGTCCGATGAGATTTTTAATTATAAATAGCTACATATTGAAACATTGTCACGTCAGTGTAACGAAGCCTATGCATTTCTGTATTAATAAATATAAATAGCTCTATTCATTATTGAGTACCATTATATACACCCAGTGGATATTCTCTGGGTTTTCATCCTACGAATATATTCTTAACCTCGACAGTTATATATATATATATATATATATATATATATATATATATATATATATATATATATTAGCCCGGTCGTAAAATACGTTTAAATATGATATCTTAATTAATGCAGATTTCGTATGTATGTATTATATCATATTATATTAGACCTATTATATAGCAATGATTTAAAAAGTTTTAAACCACCGAGATTCGAAACCTAAACGTTTAGCTTTCGATTTATTTTTTCCTTTAACGTTAATGGTTAAACCTATGAAGACATGTTTGCTGCAAGGCTAAAATTTAAAACTGGAACCAAGAGCATATTACTATTTTTAAAAATTAAAACTTGAACCAAGAGCATATTACTATTTTTAAAAATTAAAACTTGAACCAAGAGCATATTACTATTTTTTTAAATTAAAACTTGAACCAAGAACATATTACTATTTTTTAAAATTTAAACTTGAACCAAGAGCGTTACGCATGCATATTCGTATTGATCTCCCCGTATTGTGAAACCATTCGTATACAAAGTCCAAGACAATGGCAGTTTATATAAAACCGTTAGTACTTGATAACCATTAAGGTGAAAGTACTAACAAAAATAAAATAGGAAAAAGTCCATTAGAATTCACCACCTATCCGATTAAAGCTGTGACACGGTGTGTGCTTCGAAAAGTAGTCGAAAGTGTCAATATATGTTCAATGAAAATAGATTAACAAATGGAAGATGAAATATTTTTTTTGTTTTTCGCCTTTGTTTTGTTTTATCTGGTGAAGTGGAATACTAAGAAAATTTCGCAACTATTTATCTAGAATTTGTAAATGGAATATTAAACAATAATGAAACTCTACAAAACCATAACATTTCACGAAGGGAAAGAAACTCCCAGGGGAAACTAATACTAATACTACCTATAAGTTTGAATAAATCCTCTGTGATATGAACATGTGTTTTATTTACCTCTTTTTTCCATAACTAGACCAATTGATACATTGTACTCTACTAGATGTGTTTGAAAAAATAACGGGACTGGTGTAAAAAAATAATTTATTTAATTTTAAGCGACAAGTTCCATGGCTAATCATATCAAAGTGACCCTTTTAAACCTAATGTTCAATCTCGCATCTCTCTGTCGCGTTTTTATGCAAAGAATTTTTATGAGTTTCCCTTCAATTCAGACTGCACGTCTTCAAAGCAGGTTCGCTTGAGAGCCACGACCAGTGGGTGAGAAATGGGAAAAGTCACACAAAACAATATCAAATGAATAGGGGCGTTATTTCATTATGTTGATGCTCTACTGTGGCAGGGATTACAGGATTCTCGCGGCTTTGTAAGCAGTTAAATTGTTGTGGTAAACGAAAGAAGTGCTTAAAAAAGCGTGCTTAAAACAATGGCTGCTAGGTACGGGCAAAATGAATGCTGACGCTCAAAATGTATAAACGTTTTGACCCCTACCTTTACTTAAAAATTCACAAAAAATCAGGAAATTAACCAATTTTAATGACATTTTCAGTATTTATCAAATAATGATCGCTGAATATAATAAACAAATTAGTTTTATTTAAATCTTAGTGGAAATGTATTATTTCGTTTTAACAAAAATACCTTTATTAAAGTTATGGTTTTCAGTAGTAAATAAAAAAGGCAAGAATTTATTTTTGCTTTTTTTATATAAATAAAGTATCGTAATTTGTAACAATAAAAATAAAATAAAATAATTTTTACAGGAACATTACGAAAAAATTCCCTAAAGTTCGTATTAATAAATTCGATATAACTCGAAGAAAAATGAATTTCTCGAACTACCGATATTACTATTGTTTATTTAATATTTTCATCCCCGCCCCAAAAATTATAATTGCAAAAAATATTTCTACTTTTTTTTTAAAATTACATATTTCGCATAATTTTTATATGCAAGCTTTTAATAATTTCCTTGCTCGCAAGAATGTGAAACTTACGGCGTAACATATTTATTGTATAATATTGAACAATAATTAAAAACAAATTAATTTAAAAACAAGAACATACAAAAATAACTAAATTAAAAAAATGGAAAACATTATACAAACGTTCCATGTCGGTAACTACGGATGCTCATTCTTGAAAAGAAAAGGAATCCTGTCCGTTTTGCCCCCTCTACCTTTACCCCCCACCCCCCTACCTTTCCCCTCCAACTACCCGATGTCATTTTCAGATACGTTTCAAATTGTGTAAAGTCGACTTTAAATTTCACGTAAACATTCCAATTAATTAAAACATAAGTTTGTATTTTTGACCTTCCAACACTTAAAATACATTTGTAGTGTTATTAAAAAATAATTTATCGACGCATTTAGAGTAGCCGACGAAAATGTCTCACATCTAATAGGTCCCGCACTGTCGCCCAAGCCCCAACGTCTGTTCCATCACCGCAATTTTGAATCCCTGCGCTTATTTTACATTAATAGAATGTGCTCGGATGAAAATGGTAGTTATGTCCCCTCGACGTAAACCGAGAAATTTCAGGCATTCACTTTTAAGGTCCCTAGATACTGAAAAGTCTTCTTCCCTAGAACTGCCTGACTTTGGAATTTCCTTTCCTGTTTTCATGTATCCCCATACTGTACTAACCTGCATGAGTTTAAATGTAACAGACATCTCGCTGCTCAACTCCCCAGAGTCATCTGTTAGAAACGGTCTCACATGATAGCCTTTTTACGTTTAAATGACAATGTATCTTGTTTGGGGGTTGAAAAAAATAAAAAATAACTCTGTACTGAAAAGTAAATGATTATTGAAATTTAATTAACATGTTTTCGTTTCAAATGTTATCAATAGACATTATAGGTTATGTAGGCCATCCGCAACTATTTTCTAAAACTATTTATGTTTAGACAACGAAGACGGTTTCATTTAGCCTTGAATTGTTAGAAGTTATCTGAATATTTCTCCCCAAGTCGTTGTTGTTTTGCAGGTTTATGTCGTGATTTTATTTCTTTGGTGCCTTTTTTTTTTCTTAGTCATAATCAGTGGAGCGAAAATACAGCATAAAAGTTGACCTCGATACTTTCATCGGTTATTTTTATTCGTTCGAAATGAAGTCCTTCATAAGAAGTACATTCGAGAAAACAAAAACAATGTTTTCATTTTTTTCTTTCGACAAATACCCGTCGTCTTAAATTGAATTGGTTATTATTATTATTACTAGTCTGGGTGCCCGACGTTGTCCGGGTGTTTGGAGGTGTGTGTTGAGCAAAAAAAAAAAAAATGGTAGTAGGCGAACAGGCTCGAACCCGTACCGCGAAGGAGGAAAAGAACGTTGCAAAAAAGAAAGAAACGTGACGTGTTTGCTGTTGCGTCCATCGCCAAACCGGAAGCGACGAATCGGAAAGAGGGAGTGACTTTTGAAAATATTAGCGAGAAAGCGACCCAACCCTGTAGAAAAGTGGCCAGTGGAAGGTGAAGGAATTAATGTTTTTGGCCAATTTTTCGATATTTGTCGTCTGAAGGGTTGAGCTTCAAAACAATAGCAGTTTCGTGAAAATCTGTCGCCTCTGTCGAAAGTTTTTGCCAGATATGCATACATACATACATACATTTAAACAGACATGTGGGATTTATATTATAGACTAGCGAGGGGTACCCAGCGTTGTCCGGGTGTTTTTCGGTGTGTGTGGTTGGGCGGGGGTGGGGATTTTAATAAAACGCTAAGAATAAGCGAAGTAAAAAAACAATAAAAAAAGAACGTTAAAACTTAAGCGAGTGTACCCGGGGGGAGTAATCAAAACATCGAAAAAAAACACAAAAACTAACGTAAGGCAAACGAACGATGTTACATGTAAAAATCGAAAACTAAAGAAAACAGAAAAACGAACGTTAAAACTAAAAACCAAAAAAAATAAAAAACACTTGAAAAATGGCTTAAATAAACCTGTTTCGATATTAAAATTTTAAAAATCGGTGGGTACTCGAGTGTTTTGGGGTGTGCGTGGTCGGTCGGGGGTGTTAATGAAAATCTAAGAATAACCGAAGTAAAAAAAAAAAAAACAGAAAACGAACGTTACGTGAAAAATAGCTTAAATAACACTGGTTCAATATTTAAATTTTAAAAATCGAAAAAAAGACATCTCACACCACCATTCAAACACAAAACGTTTTAATAATAACCCAACGCTCTAACCAACCGAGCTAACACGACGTACATGAAATTTAGTCAGTTCTTCAACTATTAAAACTAAATCAGGTCATAACGTCATCCGACGCATGCGTAGAACCGATCTCGTCATGAGAGGACGGTTTTTGTTGACCCCACCCCCTGTAGAAAATTGTTGATTTCGGGGTGAAAAAATGAACGTTTTTGGCCAATTTTTCGATATTTTTCGGGCGAAAAATAGAGCTTCAATATCATACCAAGTTTGTGAATTTTTTTTCTGTCTATCGAAATTTTTTAGCGGACACAAACTACATACATACAAACATACATACACACATTCTCGCTTTTATATATATAGATTATCATTACTATTATTGTTGTTGTTTTTGTTGTTGTTCACTCACTAGCAGTTCTCACACAGACCATCACGATCGATCGCTCACTGTCAATAACCTGTGGTGCTCCCTGAAGTCTGAAAGACAACAAATCTTTCCAGATTTTCAAGTGATTTCAACCATTGGCATTTCCTGGGGTTTCAGAATTATTATTATTATTATTATTATTATTATTATTATTATTATTATTATTATTATTATTATCATCATCATCATCATTAACTAACTCACAGTTCTCACACAGGTCATCAGTAGAGTTCATAAACTGATAATAACCGGTAGTGTTCTCTGGAGTTTCCCCCAAATTTCCAGAACTCACAACCTCCTTCGACATCTATTGCAACTGACTCTGCGTTATCGCGAAAGCCTTTTTTTATTTCTCGTTGGCAACAACCTTGTTCTTCTCTGGAATTTAGTTTGCAATAAGCATCCACAAACTTCTAACTTGCACTCTTTCAGTGGAGGTCTGGTTAGTGCTCTCCTTCTTTGGTCTTTCCATATACTTTGATCATTCATGAATATTTTGTGCGGTATCAGCCAAAGCTGATGTTTGCTTTTTTTATTATTATTATTATTATTATTATTATTATTATTATTATTATTATTATTGTTGTTGTTGTTGTTGTTGTTGCTGCTGCTGTTGTTGTTGTTGTTGTTGTAGTAGTAGTAGTAGTAGTAGTAGTAGTAGTAGTTGCTGTTTTTCTTTTTTCTTCTTATTTTCTCCATCTCCAGGCATGTTGTAACTGAAACGTAAGAGGACACTATGACTAAAGCCAGAATTAAATGGGTGGCAACCACTGTGGGGTTTTGGAAAGCAAGATGAAAAATAAAAATCAATTGGAGAGAGTTCTCACCACGGCACTAATAAAAAGCATTTTTTTTTTTAATCCATAAATTCGGAAACTAAACCACAGATGAGTTTAAGTAACATCACGCTGGATCGAAAATATAACTAGCAATATAGAACCCAAACAAGTTGATATTTACTAGGTAGATACATCAGGAAAAATACTACAGCATGCCTTCTCTTAGAAGAAAACGACTACCCCTGTCAACATTCATGAGTATCGCAAAAAGTAATTCTGGGAAGTCTGAGTGGAGGAAAGAACGGGAGAGAGATAACGGTATTCTGAGCTTGACTGGAAGAGTACAGAAAAGAAGAGAAAACTAATAGCGAGAGATTTTTTTATTACATAAAAGTCACCACTTATGAAGGTCCAGAGGCCACTCGAGGATACAGGTTAAAGAGTGTACAGTAGTCCATCGAACAATATCGTAGTAATCGTTAGTAGTGTAAATTTGGTAAAATTGGATTACTTAAGGGAAACGGCTCATCAAGAACTTGTTTACGTTGGACTTGAAGATGGCTGTACGCGGTTGGAAAGAGAACATCACATGAATTCAAATGATGACGGAAATTCTTGGAGAGTATTGGAAATGTGAGGGGACTACCTGTCACTTAAACTTTTTTTACGTACGAGTAATCTAATATATAAAAAGGCACTTGTCTGTGTATATGTTTGTATATCGAGTTAAATGTCCAAAATCAGTAAACAAAGATCCACAAATGCTATATTTTATTGATCGGCGTTGCTCCGGGTGTATAATATATAAAAATAATACAAAATTATTCATTCTTTAGCTGTCAAGTCGACTTGGTTTCGTCAGGGGTTCTATTTTTTTTTTCAGCCATTTCCAGTGTTGTCTATTATATAAAGGAGATAAGAAAATAGAGTGAGGAAAGAAAGATGTAAAAAAAACGGAGAACTGCGAAAGAGAGGAGGTAGACGTACGAATTCAGGGATGTAAATTATAGGAGTTTTTATATATTAAAGATGCTACACACACTCATGTTTAGAGTGGAAATTTACACATCTTTTATACAAGGTGCAGCAGAAATGCCTCCCTTATTTTAAACTAGCAACTATATGTTTTTAATGAATTTACGCAAGTGCTAATGATGTTTTCATTTGACTAATAACTAGCCATTTTCTCAAATACCCTCATCAAGCAATATAGTTTGATCTGGTGCATGTAGTGTGTTTACTATATAAATGTTTGCTTTTTTAATAATGGCTAATCCGTAACTGCAACACGAGTTCGTTACGAGTTAGGACGGTATAATGCTGTTCTTGAAAATCAATACAGCTATGGGTTGAAAATTTCAGAGCTACAGTTTCAGCACTTAAGAGAAAGTCTACTGAAAGGCCTTGAAGCATTCAAACGCCCGACAGTATTCGAACTGTGAAACTTTCTGTTGCTCAGTTCCCTACACGTTCAGCTTACAAACATGTTTTAGCCTTGAAATTGTCTGATCGAACAGTCAGAAGAATTATATACATTGATATGCAGTTTGATTTACACAAATTAATGATTGCTTATAAACTGCACGAACACGATTGGGGAGGTCGCATGTCAAAATGCGGGAGATATTTCTGCTGCAACCTGCATTTTTAGGCTCTGAGCAAAGCCACATAATCCTACTAGTCTATTATATAAAAGGTCAGTTGTATGTTTGTATATGTGTTTGTATTTATAGTTAAAAGTAAAAAACGACACAACAAAGACCCACAAAGTTAGTATATCTTTGATCAGCGTTGCATTGGATGAATAAGATCTAAAATTTATTAAAAACATTTTTCTATTGTTTGGGAGTCAAGTTGCCCTGGTTTCGTCGGGGATTGTGGTGTTTTGTAGCTATTTTTAATGTTATATGTTATATAAAGGAGAGAGTACTGACTTACATTATTATCATTTTCAACCAAATAGACAGGAATGGGCTGGTGGACGTGAAAAAGAGGTGAAAGCATCTGGTGTAGGAAAACGAGAAAGAATGAAAGCCACAAAGACAGGCTGAAAGCTGTAGATATGATGACAATTATTTTGTTTTATATTTTAAGAACATTGCACGAAAAGGCCATAAAATCCGTGCAAATGAAATCAATATAACACGAAAAAATAAATTTCTCGAACCAACGATATTATCATTGAATTAAGAATTGTTTATTTAATACTTTCAGTAAAAAATAATATAATTGCAAGAAATATTTCATGTGATTTTAATGAGAATAATTAAGGCAAATTAAAAATGTAATATTAAAATAGTTCCCTTGTAAACATCAGCGTAAGAATTTTTTTTTATTATTAAATCTTAAAAATTAAAATAAATTTTAAAAAGTAAGATCCCTGGTGACTAACAATAAAAATAATTTTTAAAAATGGTATGGTTTCTATTGACGATTAATTTAAAAAAAAAAAAAGAACGACGAAAACATAAAGAGTACATTTATAACTTTCATTAGTAAATAATCATTTTCGTTTAAATTTGATTTCTATTTAATTATTAATAAGGAATTATTTTAGTTTATTTTTTAATGCATTATAAAATTTAAGAATAAATCAAGTAACGTATTTCAATAATAAGAAGAAATCGAGTAATACATTTCAAAGTTCCAGGGAAAATATTGGTAAGCGAAGATCATAAATAATGAATAAAAAAAACTTATACCAAGTTTAATATAAAACACTATTTTACAGAAAAATAAAGAAATTCTTACTCGTCTACATTTCATCTGAATGGTATTTTTGTGAAAATCAGCGGGATTCCTGTTTACGTTTTTAGGGAAACATTTTCATACCGCAAATCACTGGGTTTTTTTTGTTCAATTTTATTCATTACACTCTATTTACTTTTTAAAAGTATTACATTTTCTTTCATCCGGAACGTTAAGATTTTAATTTACTAATTAGCGTTGAAATAGTTTATGAAAATTGATAATCATTTTTTCCAGAGATATTTAAAGTTGATTTAATCAGACTTGTAATTCGTATGAATATTTGTGTTTGTTTTTTCAACATTTCTCACTGTTACATTTTAACATGCAAACATAGTATTTTTCTGTTTAGAGATTAACTTGCTTTGTTATCAAACACAATGAAAATTTAGACGCATTTAAAAATAATTATGATAAGCCTCTTTTAAGAAGCATAGGGGTCTGTTTTCTCAACCAATTTTGCCCATATTTAATAATCTTTATATCTATAAAAGTAAAATTGTCTGTGTGTTTATGTGTTTGTGTGTACATTTCCCTACAAAACTACTCTGTCAATTTTCAGTCTACAAACTCGAGATTTGACATAAGGAGTATTGAACTTTGGGAAAATCTTTTTAATCCGTTCTCGGCCAGAAATTTGGCTGTCAAGAGGTTTAAGTCCAACGATTTGACTGTTGAAAACTCTACCAAACTCCTCCGCCAATTTGGGGTCTAAACACTTGAAATTTTAGATGTAGTTACTTGGACATGGATCAAACTTTATAAATTTGATTTGAGCCCAAAATAATAAATGTTAAGGGGCCAGAATCGGGGTTAAAGTTTTAAAAAATTGATCTCAGCGGTCTCTACCTAAATTACTCGGCCAATTTTTGGTCTAAACATTTGAAAATTTACATAAAGTGTATTCAGACATAGGGCACGCTTTTCAATCGGTTCTTGGCCGAAAATTTGACTACCAAGGGATCAAAGTTCAAAAGATTTGACGTTTGCGGTCTCTAGCAAACTATTTAGCCAAGAGCAAGCTTTTTAATCAGTTTTTGGGTAAAAATTGGGCTGCCACAAGGTCAAAGTTCAAAGAGTTGATTTTTGTCGACTCTGCCAAACTCCTCCGTCAATTTTGGGTGTAAACACTTGAAATGTTAGATGTAGAGTACCTGGACATGAGCCAAATAGTTTAATATATATATACATATGCACATTAAGTACATAGGGCCCGAGCAAAGCCGGGCTGAACTGCTAGTGTTATATAAAAGCGACACTTTTGCTTAATAAAAAGTCAGATAAGATGTAGGAAACTTATATTTTATTCATCAAAACAAAACAAGAATATATCAAAATCATAATTGGTAAACATGTAGTTCATATGAAAGTTAAGTTTTTCCGAAAAGCAATATACAGTAGATCAAACAATATGTTTAGAGATTATGATATGCTGAATATATTGGAGTTGATATCAATTTAATATCACGTATGAAATATTAAAGAAAAACACTTTTTTTTTAGTAGTAAGTAGATATTGACTTGCTGCTTACCTGAGCAAGATGTGACACAAAGTCGGAAAGTGGCGATGTCCAACCAGCCCCCCTAAAGGAAGTGCACTCTGTCATAGCAAAAATTGCCTGCACATCCTCATCGACAATCCCCGGTAGATGCGCCTCAGGCAATAAGTAATAAACTTGTTCCTACTAAGCAATAAACTTGCTCCTACCCGAAAGCCGTGTGGCAAGGCATGGGACGGTGGACCTCTTAGGTAATACTCAGTCGACGTATCTCAGTCCGACAAGTACTGAACCAGTCCCTGGCCTTGCACCTGCCGGGCTGATTGTCAAGAATGGATTATTGACTGGTACTTTCTACCCAAGTCTTCAAGCAACTGAAGCGGCAAAGACACTCATCCTCATCAATACAAAGATTATTATTAATTTGTAAATATGCTAGCATTATTTTCTTATTTCCAAAATAGCGACCTGTTTCATTAGATTCATTGACGATAGTCGCACGTAGTAATGGGACGCTTCAATATATTCTCGATTCAGGTACAATTACCGCTTACGTTCTAAATTTCCGATTCCAGTACAATTACCGATTCCGATTCTAAAACTTTAATTATTTAGCTATAGAGTTGGTTTTTACTATTAATAAAATTCTCAGATTACCGTAAAAACGAATGTAATATGTGAATATATTTTTGAAAACGTAAAAATACACTTGCGACTAAAATTATCTGTAGAATTTTGATTTTACTGGGAGTTTAAAATGAAAAAAAAATTTATTATTTAGTACCAGCTACGGAAAATTAAGTTTCAAATAAAATTTAAAAATGGGGGATTTTTTTTTATCATCGGAAAATAAGCATATTTGTTTTCGATTTCGATGCCAATCCTGATACTTTCCAAAATAGATGGATAAATTAGTTAACAGAAATTTAGTTGATCTCTCCTGCTTGGGGTAATCCTCTTCAGAAATAAAAACAATCAGAAACTCTCGGGAAAAAAGTTTTATTTGTCTAGCTTAACTGATGAAACGATCGATGACCACAATCAATGATACAGTGAAAACTAGACGAAACGATACGGCTATGTCAGGCGAGGACGATGGAAGGTTTGTGCATGTATAAGGAATTTAATTTTTAAGGGAAAACGTTACACATGTCGCCTTTCCGAAAAAAAAACTTAACTGTCACCTGAAGTGCACGTGTACTCATACTTTTTAGGGGTTTTAGTGTGGTAGATCACCTTATAAAAATATATTATTTTTTTTAAATATGAAATGAAAGGTTTAATGGACGCAAAAAGTCCGTGATCGTCATGTTATTTGAAGATTACATACAGTGCAGTGGGGGCGATTGTCAAGTTTCACTTTCATTCTGTATTCTGTTAAAAAATATTGTATCCGTCTCCAAATTTAATAAGTCCTTCGTTGATCGATTGATCATATTTGTTTGTTTTTTTAGATGTACTATTTGAATCGCTCGAACTACTATTCTTAATTTTTTTAGTGTTATATTTTACAAAGTTTCGACCAAGGTAACCTCCAACCTTCTACAGGTGTATTTTGTCTAAACTCGAGGAATCTGCACGGAATTTCGGACGGAAACTATTTATTTAATCCACGGGTTGACATTTCAGGCAGAAAGATTCCCGTGTCCGACAATAGACACCTAAAGAAAGTCGGGGAATGCATCAACCGGAACGTTGTGAAAATAACACTGGAGATGAGAATAGTAGTCCAAATAATTAAAAATAACGTACGAGAATGTTATCGTCATCAAATTTAAAAAGTGATGAAAACTTATAAAAAGTAAATAAACGACGCCTGTTCAATTCCAGCATCACAATTAACGAACACGTGTGTTTCGTGTAAAATATAGTACTGTTCGCATTCAAACAAGCCTACATACATATATTGCCAATTTATAAAATCGCGGCCATGGAAGAACGTGAGAAAAAAATCTGTTTTGGCCTTATACTTAGTTTTATGGGATTTTTTTGTTGTATACCACTAAATGTCGAACCATTTTCATTAAAACCGAGTTAGTATTGTGCATCTAAAATTGAGAAAAGCAGTTTTAATTCAGCTCTGCTATTAAACATTCAAGACATCAGATCAGATCCGGGGGCCATTTTGTTTTGTTACGGTTTCTTCACATTATGTGGACATTCTCCAAGTGTGCGTTTCTCAATTTTAGATGCATAATAGCAACTTGCTTCTTAATTAAAATGGCTTCTTAAACAGTAATGTGTAACGAAAACAGCGGCATAAAACAATTTTTTTACCCCTTAACAGGTTTGTTCTCGCGTTCTTCCATGGCGGCGATTTTTATAAATAACTTGCATAATACTCTTCATTTACCCCCCATACACCCACAAATTATACGCTTACCCAACTATGAATGTAATCTGAAACAAATGGTTTCATGGTGGAGGTACAGGCGGCGGTGGCGGAACATCACCATAAATAACCTCGTTTTGTGGATACGTCCCAGTGGGAGAATGGATACCGCTAGAGGACAAGGAATTAAATTGTACTTGTTTTAAAGACGAGCTTAAAGGTTTCGCAGTCGAGTCAGAAATACTGGGGACGCTAGCTCGGAATCGACTGTTCTGCTTTAATTCTTCAGTGAAAGGTAAAGCGAACTTGTTTGTTTTGGGACTCGGAACATCCTCATCTGGAAAATCCTCTTTTGGAAAAACCTCTGTGGGGATATTCTCTTTTGGAGCGTTTTCGTTCATCTCTGACTCCAAATCGTAATCTGGGTAATCGGGACGTAGCGTTTCTGAACTCTCTACACCCTCAACGTTTTCCATGTTCGGTGAATACATAACCGGCGGGTTGGCTTTCGGTGAATAATTTTTCGTCGAATATCTTTTCGATGAACTTAATTTGGGTGGGTAAACTATAGGGGCTTCGCTTGCTTGTTGATGGTTAGTGTACGTGGACGGATAAGATAAGGTGGAGGTCAGGATGTCATTTGTTCGTGTCTCTTCCTTTTTAGGATAAGGATCAGCTGATTGTGTGGGAACTTGCTTCTGGTTAAAGAGAGAGGTCAAAGAGTAAGGTTCATTGTGTCTCGCCGTTGGTTTCGTTTCTGGTTGTGGATCCTCCTTTTTTCGCAAGACGAACTGTGATTCTGCCTCATTCCATCTGTCAGTATACTTCCTATTCCTATCCGGGGACACCTGGAATAGAAAAAAAAACAGATATAAAGTGTAAAGCAATAAACCTCTCCGACTCTCATCGTATTACATATTTGGACTCTACGCCCTTAAGTAGAAATTCTTAACTAGTATGAAATTTGGTGAGGGTCACATAAGTTCATGTCAGGATAACCCGGTGGAAAACGCAACTATACAAACTGCAGGCGTTGTGATTGAAGCGAGAGGTTAAGGGCTAGCTCTCTATAAGAGAATGCAACATGTAGAAAGAAAATCTAAGCGAATGTTACTTCAATGTTTGCCGTCTGCGTCTCTCAATTTTCAAGTAAAAGATAAAGAGAAGCCATTAATTTTAGCCTAGGTAGTCTTTCCCGATGAATAAACTCTCTCTCTCACACTATCCCTCTCTCTCTCACACAATCCCTCTCTCTCTCTCTCTCTCTCTCTCTCTCTCTCTCTCTCTCTCTCTCTCTCTAATAATGAGACTTCAGTGAGTCTCCATAAAGTTTCCATGCCCGAGTAGATTTTTAATTTTTTTTATATTGCTAAACAGAGGAAGCCAAAGGTCAACAACCACGAGTCGATGACGGCGCATACATGGAAAGGCGGCGATCGGAGAATTAGGATAAACAATCGCACACGTATGTATCAAATTGGCTTTATTTTATTTATTTGATACTTGATCGCTCACTGACGTAAACGCACAGGTGCACCCTATGCGTTTATTCGAAACGACATGTGCGAACTATTTGTTTAAAGCAAAATGTTACAATAGTAAGTGTATCATGTGTCGAGCGTTCTAGGACCATAGTTTCTGTAACATTTATTACTGAATGAAGGTTGTTTATGACTACATTGTTAATAATCTAAATGTGCTATCTATGGTTTCTCTCTATTAAAAAATTCGCAACAAACACTCATTTATCTACAACAAATGTCAACAATTACCATTACTCACAATCTGTGTTTAAAACTGAACCAAATTCCATGAGTACGATTACATTACTAGAAGTATTCATCCATGGAATGCAATACTGTGGAGCTGCACTCCAGCTGACTATAATATGATTGTTTTCAAGGCTAATGTAAATAAGTTCTTGTTGAGCCGTTCACTTAAAGAATCAATCATCTCGATGCTGCCTCATAATCTACTCGATACTCATGCACCCTCATTTTCGAGTGGCTTTTTGGCTTTGATAAGCGTTCTCGCTATGATTAAAAAAATATGGTTATGGTTCAAAATGGTAAATATTGTGAGACATAAGACCTTGAACCAGAATATATAAAGCATAAACATCAAATATATTTGATGAAAATATATTTCTTTAAGAATCACATTTTTTTTAAAGATTTTTAGTCCCCCGACAAAAGGAGGATGGGCTTGTAAATTCACCCTTTTCCGTTTGTCCGTTTGTCCGTTCGTCTGTCCGCACTTCTCTCAATAACTACGCGTTGGAATTTTTTTTAATTTTGCACAAACATTAAACGTGATATGAATAAAAAAAAGCAACAGAACGGATTTCCGGGAAAACTCCTGTTGCGCCTCCCCCCCCTAGGGCTTTCTTTCGGGTTAAAATGGCTAAAATTGACACTTTTGTGCTTATTAAAAAAAATTTGATGCCTTGGATTTTTATAAAACTTTCTGAAAAAGTTGTAATTGACTGATTTCTATATAATTTTGTTTGTCTATAATTCACGATAACTCTTGGGTGAGTCCCAGGGCTCTTTTAGGGTTATTAAAAACACTCCATTTTTGGGACTATTTTACCATATTTGTCCAAAATTTTCTGTGTATGTCTGCTTAGCAGTTTTGTATGATACTGAACTCAAATTTAAGTATGTCAAGGCCTTGGGGACTTTTAGGGTTGTTTGGGTGGGGGGATGATGAACTTGGTCATTTCTTTTTTGCATGGTTCAGAACTCAAATTTTAATTAAATTCCAAAACTTCTTTGTTTTATCTTCTCACTCGTTAGTACTATTTCTTTAATTTCTTATCTTATTTTATAGGGACATTTTATAGGGACATTTTATTTTAAAACGGGGGTTTTGAACGTTTACTTACCGACTCCTTTTTTCTGGATATAAATTTTCTGCAAATAATAAAATAAAACGGGGCAATAATAGATTAAAATAATATTATTAATAATAATTAAATGATAAATGATACTATTAATAATGACGTATAAAAGAAAAAAATAATAAAAAAACAGAATAAAGAAAATTATATAAGGAATAATAATAACAAAAATAATAATATCAAATATAATAATAATGAAAATATTAATATGAATGGCAAAATATTAATAATAATAATAAAGATTAAATAATAAGAGTGAAAATATTGATAATAATAAAAATAATAATAAAGATGAAATTATAATAATTAAAAAGTGGTACAAACAGCACTTGAAAACGAGAACCACAAAGTCCTATGGGCATGGACATACAAACTGAAAGCCCCATCCAAGCAAGAAGACCAGATGTCATAATAATTAACAAGAAAGAAAAACTCCTGTCAAATCATATACTCTGCTGTTCCAGCTGACCAGAGGGTGAATATCAAAGACAATGAGAAATGGAGCAAATACACAGAGCTAACCAGAGAAATGAAACGGATATGAAAGATGAAGAAAATCAAAATAATGTCTATAATAGTAGGAGCACTAGGAACAATCCCGAAAAACATTGAAAAATAATGGGAGAAATTGGAATCAAAGGAATGACTGGAAAAATACAACGAACAACAACAATGAAAACAACTGAAATATTAAGAAAAACCCTTGAATGTGGAAACTAACACACAGGAGCAACAAGTGCGGGTCAGATAACCTGCTGCAAAGGCAAAACATGAAACGCTACATGGAACCAAGAATACTGAAGCCGCATATCTATAGGTTCTCTTATCCCCCATCCCCATCCTTCCATTGCCACATCACCGCCCTCCTCCAAAAAGAGTAACACCAAATAACCAAGTAGTGTCAAGGAGAAAAGAAAGACCGCGGAACTGACCAGGCCTCCGCTGGATGTGCAAAGAAAACTGGGACCTTAGGGGAGGCTTATTGCCACTCAAATTCCAGTGGAGACCAATAGATGCTGCCAACGAAAAATAAATGGCAAGCAGCTGTTGCGATGATGCAAATTTATTTGCAAATGTTATCGAAAGAGGTGGAGAGTACTGGAAATCTGGGGAGACTTGTTGTCACTCAGCTTCCAGGGAACACCACATGCTGTTTTCAAGGAGAGACCTTTGATGACTTTTGTGGAAGCTCTTTGTGAGCCAATAATAATAATAATAATAATAATAATAATAATAATAATAATAATAATAATAATAATAATAATAATAATTATGAAAATAATTAAAATGAAAATAATATTAATGAAATTAATAATAAATATTATGAGTAAAAAAATGATAATGATGAAAATAAACTTAATGACAATAATAATTATGATAATAATAATAATGAAAATAATTAAAAAGAAAATAATATTAATGAAATAAATAATAAATATTATGATGAAAAAAATGATAATGATGAAAATAATATTATTATTAATAATAATAATAATAATAATAATAATAATAATGAAAATAATTAAAATGAAAATAATTTTAATGAAAATAATTTTAAATATTATGATGAAAAAATGATAATGATGAAAATAATATTAATGAAAATAATAATAATAATAATAATAATAATAACAATAATGAAAATAATGAAAATAATTAAAAAGAAAATAATATTAATGAAATTAATAATAAATATTATGATGAAAAAAATGATAATGATGAAAATAATATTAATGAAAATAATAATAATAATAATAATAATAATAATAATAATAATAATAATAATAATGATAATAATAATAATAAACACAGTTGTGTTCAAAGAGAATTCTTTAATAGTAATTATTGTTACTTTCGGTACCACTTAAAATGTCTCTCGTTGCCACATGTCCATTTGAGCCTGGAGCGTTTCTCTTCATTCATATTGTGATAACGCAAACTAATCTGCAAAAGTTATCGAAGAAGGTGGTGAGTGCTGGAAATCTGGGTAGACTTGTTGTCACTCAGACTTCAAGGAACACAAGTTGATCTAAATATATATATATATATATATATATATATATATATATATAGGTAATTTATTACTGTGAGTCCAGAATGAGTTTACAAATTGTTTCAACTAGAGGAAAATCCTCAAAGAGAGGAAAAATCCAACTAGCATCATCAGAATTCAATGAATTCTGATGATGCTAGTTGGATTTTTCCTCTCTTTGAGGATTTTCCTCTAGTTGAAACAATTTGTAAACTCATTCTGGACTCACAGTAATAAATGTCCTATATACTGCTCTGACTACACATTGAGCACTTTAGTCCGGTTTTTTTTTTCACCACTGGTAAATATATATATATATATATATATATATATATATATATATATATATATATATATATATTGTTTTTTTGTTTTTTTTTTTGAGGGGAGGGGATTTTGACAAAAACATCACGAGTCATTTAAGAAATGTTTTCAGTGTACAAGCAGAAGAGGCAGGCTATAAAATTAATATCAGGTTCTTTAGTAAGACAGAGGCGCCTTCTAAAATTAATGTCTTTGTTCAGAGCACAATTGAATCATGATACACGAACTTTGCATTTTAAACCTTAATTCAAGCCATTATATAACAAATAGTAGGTTATCCACGGTGGAATGTAGACAACAATGTATTATAGACTACGAGTAAGTCAGTGCGCGGAGACATGAGAAGCTTCCTTCCGGTTCATAAAGTATACACGTATGATATATAAGCATACAATAAGTTCATTAGTTCGAATACATTATTTATTTCCTTCGTGTATTTATTTATTGATTGACTTAATTTGATTTATTCAAAATATTTATTTAGCTCGTTCAAATGATAAATATTGTTATAGTAAGTAATAATATTTCATTTTTTGTTTCAATAGACAAGGCTTAGTATGTTTTAAACACGTTATACCTTTTAAGATATTTGATTATATTTGCAGTCATGAAATCGTTTTAATAAACTATCTGTTGAAATTAATCGAAATTATTCCACAATTGACTAATGGAGATTACTTCGTTTTGAATGAACTTTAATCTCATGAAAAAAACATAAAAGATTTTGGGGCACTTCTATATAATCCAAACGAAAAAAAAAAATTCAAGTGAAACAAATGGTACCTACATCATTATCAGGGCTCAAATAGTAACCTGTATATTACTGAAAACGATAAGGTAGCAAAATAATTATTAATAAAAAACGGTTTTCGATAAAGTTCATATGGGGAATCAATTTTGTCCGACATTTTGAATTACGTTCGTCACGTGACGTAACAAACAAAATAAAATTATCTTCTGTCAACTTATCTCTCTTTTTTTGTGAGCGTAATATAGTGAGTTCGCTTCCTTTCACAAATTTCTTTTTCATTAATAATTATTTATCTACCTCATCGTATTTCATTACTTTTGGATTTCTTACTATTTTAGACATGACAATTACATAGGCACCATTTTTTTAGTTGAAATGTAATATTTGTCTTCGTTTGTATAATACAGAAGCGCCGAATTTTTATCAATGCGATTATCTTATCTTAACCAGTAGAACTCTTTAAACCTGAGGCATAAATGAAAAGGAATTTTTAAT
Organism: Euprymna scolopes; assembly: GCF_053919585.1. Taxonomy (NCBI): domain Eukaryota; kingdom Metazoa; phylum Mollusca; class Cephalopoda; order Sepiida; family Sepiolidae; genus Euprymna; species Euprymna scolopes. The sequence goes on from NC_136505.1 coordinate 43,302,157, forward strand.
ATATTGGCGGTATTTTTCTAAAAACTTGACGCATAAATAAAAACGATTTTTTTAAAAATATATTAACAGTATTTTTCTAAAACTGATTGTTTCTAAATATCAGGATGGTAAATGTGGTTCTGAAGGAATATTTTAAAACAAAAAATGTGAGATAAAAATATTAAAAGAAGGCATTTAAGATTTACTGACCAATAAAAGTGGTAACCACAGAAGATTTACATAAATGTTTTCTGTTAAAAGTTATTAGTAGAAGGATGTTTTCTAAGAAGTATTTGCATATAAAAATGATCATGGAATTTTAAGATTTACTAGTGATCATAACTGTTGACTTTCTAGAATGACATATAAACATTTCTCTGCAGCTTAATTACAAGAAGTATATTATATATTATCTCCACATATATATATAAGGTATATGTATAATATATATATATATATGCATATATAATATTTACATATAATATATGTAATATGTAATGTATATATTAAATAATATATATAATATATGCCATATATATGATACACATAATATATATAATACATATAATATATATATAAAATAATAAATGATATATATATTATATAATATATAGAGTATATAAAATAATATATAATATATATATTATATAATATAAAGAGTATATATATCATATAAATAATATATATAAAATAATAGATATAATAGATATAATATAATACATATACTATAATATATATATATCATATGTAATATATATATATAAAATAATATATAAAATATATATAATAGATATAATATATATAATATAATATATATAACATGTATATAATACATATATATAATATATATAACATGTATATAATACACATATATAATACATATAGAATATCGCAAAATAATCTGACATACTTATTTGTAAAAAAAATAAATAACAATTATATAAAGAAAATACTTTATTTTGTTAGATGTACGTAGAATACCATTTTATTTTAATGAGATCAAAATTCATTTATATCCGTATTTTATGCATTTTTAAAGGAAATGTTCCAGACTTATTTGATTTCTTGCATGATGTTATTGGTTAACCCGCAAGATCGCCTGATCTAAACCCCTACGTATTCAGCAACGCCTTCGATCTTTTGAGGAATTAAAACGAGCTATTCGTTTTAAAATTGCTGTTATTCCCAGATTATTGAGAATTTTTATGAACGTTTACAATTGTGTGCTCGAAATGATGGGAAACATTTGGCCGATTTAATATTTAAGACTGTGTGAAATATAATTGCATTCTAAGTACATTTAAAAAATAAAAAAAAGTTTTTATTTAATTGTTATTTAATTATTTTTTTACCTACAAATGTATATTGTATTGGAATCGGAAATTTACTATGGAATTAGTAATTGTATCGGAATCGGAAAACATATTGGATCTTCTCGTTCCATCACTAATATATATATATATATATATATATATATATATATATATATATACACGCACATATATATATATATGACTACTTCATTTACTCACATAAATTAATATTAGAAAGTATAATTTTATGCGCCAACTTTAAGTGCGTACTTCAACAGTGCTCAATACATATGTAGAGCTAGGTAGTAAGTTCTATATTGCCATATATATTAATATATATATATATGTGTGTGTGTGTGTATGTGTGTGTGTGTGTGTAGGGGGGATCAAACCCCTCATGCTAGATATGCTATACATCTGTCTTAATTATATAATAAAAGCTATACTTATATCACAGAAATCAATTTAGTTCACCCACCCCAGTCTCAATATTTTATCTCTCACTGCACAATTATTTCGCTCCTAATGTAACTATCGACAGACGTCATATCCCTATTATGTTACCTAGCATCTTCTCTCCTCTTTAGATGAGAAGCATTAGGCTCCGAAATACCATGGTATAAAGAGGTCTCACTTACCCTACACTCTTAACTGATGTATCACCCTTATTGAATAAATGATTAAATCTGTATATATTAGTATACATTTTTATATCGTCATTTTCTTTCTTTGTTGATTGATTTATATATATATATATATATATATATATATGTATATATATATGTATATATATATGTATATATATATATGTTGTGTGTGTCCGCTGTTCAATGAAACATGTGTAAACGTTCTACATTAATAGCGAATTAAATATATATGTTGGTTTAGCAATGGCAACTCTCTTATGCGTAGCTCATCGTATAACGATTTGATCACTGTCTGTCTGACGTAATGAACATTTAAATTAAAATGTTTAAAATTCAACGCTATTTCACACGGTTAATGGTAGCCGAATGGATACGGCCTCCGCTAATCGTGCCAGAGATGTCTCGTGTCGCGGGGTTCGAATCGTTCGACTGGTAGTAATCGTGACACCCTGCACTGAAGAATCCCGAAAGGATGAAACACTAGTGTCTGTAGGTATTTAATTATTATAGTAAAAAAATAAATATACATATATATATATATATATATGTAGGTATGTATATATATATATATATACAAGTACACACGCAAGCACACACATATATATATATATTTATATATACATAATAAGAGAGAGAGAGAGAGAGAGAGAGAGAGAGAAAGGAGTATAGAAATAAATATAAGGTTATTGATAAAAATAAAAGATGTCTTAATAGTTAAATTCAAATAAAAGAAAGTTTGAATGTGTAAACAAAACTTACTGTTTGGATTTTCGTTCTCCGACTGATTTCCCTACAAAAATAAAACGGAATTTCTTTAACAAACATTTCGTTAAAATATGCAGGCATATTTCAAAAGATTTACTTTACGCACGTTAGACATTTATATTAATAAGATTCCACATATGTGTTTTGCTAACTGTATTAGCAGACTACAAAATGTGAACTTGTTTCATAAAATGAAACTAAACTTGTAACCTTTATTATTAATTAAGTTTCTGTTGTAATTCCATTTGTATCTCTCACTCCCAATGAGTGTAACCTTTTAAATACAAATCTCATCCAGCAGCAATCACGCTAAGAGTTTCGTAATAACATTTATGATGTCTCTGTTTTCTGTGGATTTCGATAAAATTTTCACGATATGCCAATACCATTATTCTTTGAGCTGTCGTTTCTAACGGCATACACGTGTTAGGTTTATAATCTGGCCTTCGGTCTCTGAAAATCACAGCTTCGTTTGGTTCGGAAGCATTTACACTTTTCAAAAAGTTGAAAACTGAATCGTTCCTATATGCGCCTTTTCATAAGAGCCTATAATCTCTCATGAAAAACCCATCTGACCAAATAACAAATCGATTGCGCACTTTCATCTGCATCAGCCATTGTCAGAGCAAAACGTGTTCAATTTGCAGGCCATTGTTCGTGAGCAGCAAATGAAGCTATTCATTCACTGCATCTGTGGGGCCTTACTAACCACTCCAGATGTGGAATGCTCATATACCCAGATGTTATTGCAATGGATGCCAATATTGAGAAGCATGGTCTGGAAGCAGGCATGCGGGACGGAAATATCTGGCGCGAGCGTGTGAACTCGATCATCTCAATTAATGCTCGTTTTGGTCTCTCGTTAAACAATATGTTTTATGTTTACATATATGAATTTTTGACTGCGCATCAAATATGCATGAGAAAAAGTTGACAATTCGATAGATGATACGGGTGAATCATGCTAACAAAGGTTGATTTTGTTGTATACTTGGTATGATAAAAGGAGACCGTTGTGTGATCGTCTAAATGTTGCTTTCTATTTGTGATATATTCATATGTAATTGTTCATATGCTTTTGTGTGTGTGTTAGTGTGTGTGTGTGTGTGTGTGTGTGTGTGTGTGTGTGTGTGTGTGTGTGTGTGTGTGTGTGTGTGTGTGTGTGTGTGGTACATGTATTTTGGGCATACCTTCTTCATTCGTCGTTGATCCTGCCCACCTGGAATTCATCTTGTGTCTTGGGGAGGAGATTGGAAACCTGTTTTGGACGAATGTTCATTCACTCGAAGACAGTGAATGGTTTTATATAGTTTTTTTTATTCACCTTCTAGATGTCGATCACAGAAAATGGAAAATGAATGTCTTTGCTTGCATAGGTCTTATTTTTCACACACGTCAGCGTCCCCCCCCCCGCCCTGTTAAGCCATCTGTTCTTCTCTCCAAACCCAAACTCACTCTTTCCAGCTAACCTGATCACGTGACTCACACGTAGATCCGCTCAGCTGACCCTCGCTTCCAGTTAAACGTGTCTACAATATAATTTTCCATATTTCTTTCTTATGTTCGACTAATTTCTAAATAATTGTAAATCGCCTACTTTCTGGAAAAACAAGAATACTGAATGAAATTAAGCACCCTATTACATATGTGTGCCGATCATAGCTCGTATGGTCTAGGGATTTATCAGCACCCACGTGTAATAAAATTAAAACAAAAGAAAAAGATTTAACGAAAAATAAATTTATTAAAAAATAAATTAACAAGAAAAAAAACAAAAGAAAAGATTACCATGTATGAAGGGCAACAACTCGCTAATAAATTGTCTCCCTTAGATCATAAAGAAAGTATTTCTTAATGTATTGTGTTTTGAAATGTTTTGTTTAGTGTATTTTTATATGTATATGTGTTTCGGTCAACAAACTCAAAGAATAAATAAAAACTTTACCAGAATCCAGATAGCGAGTTCTTCAGTGAGGTTTTTGTTTTTACGGCCTTATGTGGAAGCCGGAATTCGGACGTTGGTTGCCTCTTTTTGCATCCCAAAATATGTCACGAACTGACTTTACCCACCAATAGCGTTTCTTTTATATGAGTTTTAAAAGGAACTTCCTGGAACCTTCTAGAGACTCAAAAAAGGAGCAAAAAGGCGTTCTACGGCTTTTTATATTTATAGACGCCGATTATTATTTATTTTTATGAATAACGACATTCTAGAAACGTCTTTATGTTTTAATTAATATATCAATAAACATATTTATATATTATAAGAAATATTTATATATTTCTTAATCCAATCATAGGAGAGAATATGTTCTCCTATGACACACCTATTGATCACATATTGAACAGAAAAGCATTATGTTTGAAGATTTATTTACATGATGAATTCTTTTGGTATAGAGGAGACATTTTTATTAATAACTTCAAAAATCTTTTGAATGATTGAATGTTTCAATTACTTTATTTTATAATTAACTGCCTTCGATGAATAACAAATACATTGCGGTTATTTATCCTTGTGTAACTGTTTGACATTAATTGTTTTTCGAGCCGAAAAAACATTTTACATTGAATAGAAACACTAAAATCTTATCCAGCTAGGTAGAAGAGCAACTTACCTCGCCTTTGATAATATTTATGTGTTATATATTTGTTTTTGATTACTTTTTCGAATCAATGTGCATTGTCAGATAAACCTCAAGTTTATTCATAAGTAACCCTTAACATCATATATCTACTCTGTTGTTGACATCGTAAACCATTAGTGATGCACGTTAACGAAATAAACCTCATCTGTGTGTTCGATTTAACCTCGGAAATTGTTAGTTAGAAGTGTCGCATAATTAACAGTATCATTTAACATTTATACATTTCCTTGTCTTCTGGTCGAGATGACTCAGTTCTTCATTAGTTCAGAATATGTTACTAATGATACTGATTATGTGTGTATACCTTTTATTAGCTTCCTACTATATAATTTAGTTTCTAAGAGTTTTCTTGTTTCTCTTTGGGCTAAATTTTTGTATTGACTTATTATGTGATTTATCGTTTTATCCTAGTTGATTTTAACCGCGTTATCTTGTTATTATTCGCTGTTATTATTAAGTGTCTCTGTTTAGATGGCCTTTTCATGGCAATGTCCAAGAGTTTTAATGGGTCTCATATTTTGCTCGTGTAGCTGTTTCTCTCCCTACCGTTCGTTTCTCGTTTTATACCTTCTTTTTTTATCTATTTTTTAACAGTATCTTTTGCTGCGATGATTAGCGTTCCTGTGTTCAGTGTTATGTATTTTTTTAAATTTATTTTTGTGACATTCACACAAGTTTGTATATTTTCCCCCATCTTTCCTTTTCACGCAGAGTCGTCAGCATCATCGTTTAGGTGTAATGCATTGAGCTTGGTAATAAGTGTGATTAAATGCCTTATAAATTTGATAAAAAAAAACTGTTCCCCAAGCAGCCTGCAGTGTCCGATGCAAACAAGAACGAAGAAAAGAAAAAAAATGGCTGCTGATTCTCTTTATATGCTGACGATCTGTTCACCTCATATGCAAATTAGATCCTTCCAGTTTAAATATATAAAAGCCTGATTCTTCAAAGGCTAATTTGATTTGGAATTGGATGTTGAAGTAGCAAGTCTTGAAATCGGTGTGTCGTCTTTACCCTTGGAAATTGTTAGTTGGAAGTGCGGCATAATTAATATTTGATCATTTAACCTCAACGATCAGAGTTTCTTTTAACATTTTCATTGATAACTGACACGCCTTTATACAACGTTGAGGATTGTACCATTCCTCAAGGTTCTTACAAAGGAGAAACGCTATTTACGTGGTTCAATCACAAACTGTTGAGTCACAAAAGAAATAAAGAACATTACACGGAATAATGTAGAAATAAACGATGATATAACAACGGTGAGTTAACCAGTTTCAAAAGACACCTTTTATTCAAATTAATTATAAAAACGGGAAAATCTAATGTTCACTTCTAAGCTACTAGTGTGGTTCGGAGTGTATATTGTTTATATGGCAAAATGAAAGTATGATCGTTATTTGATAAAGTGGTTATAGGATATCTTGATAATGTTGTCACAATACTAATACTGTTATTCTTTAATATGAATATATTTGTAGATAGATTACTAAAAAGTTTGAATAATGTCGGTATATACCTAGTTGTATAAAAGGGAAACTGTATATTTTATAACAATGTGTTCTTTTTAATAATTAGTTCTTAAAATGTAATCTTATTTGATTTTAGCACTCTTTATCGATTATGTAGTGCAGATGCATGATGGAATAAGTATCGATTTGAAGTCAGCAGAAAACTATTTTAGGCCAAAATATCTTCCGGAGATAAAATAATTCCTGGGAAAAATGAGTTTCTTTTTTAATATATAAACTCAATTTCGGTAAATATTTTTTATCATTTCCAATTTCATTAAATATATTTTTTATTATTAAAAAAAGAAAGCTTTTCATGGAATTTTAGAAATAATATCAAACTACCTCAACGTAAAAATGTTTTTTTTTAATAATACATTTACAAAATAAACTGAATTTCATTAAATATTTTTTAATTTAAATATTTTTATAACGAAAAAATTGTATTATTTATGCACAAAAAGAAAATATTGTAAATACCAATTATTACGAAGTAAACAAAAAATCATACAAAATGTTGGAATACTTTTCATTTGTATTGTAAACTTTTATTTTAACTAAAACCGGAAGTACTTATTCCAACGCAAGCATTTCTACGATGTCTCGGTGTAATTGCCCCTTGGCAAGTGTTTCTATTTCGTTGGTTTTAGCTTCTCTCTCTTTATGAATGTATTTCTTTCAGCTTATATAAAGTCTGCGGTTTTATTCCCAAACTAAAACAATATCTGGTATTCGATTGACATCTGTACATGTTTTTTTTTAATCGATTTGTGACGATCCCTGGGATGAATGTGGTATTATGATGATTGAGGCTTTGGTTAGGTATAGCTTAGACAGTCATAAAGTACAGTGCCAAGGATAACGATAGACCCATCTCTCCATAAATTAGAATGGTCGTGTGCCCCATTTATTTATGGCTTTTGTATAATTTCCATAAATAAATGAATTTTTCAAAGTGCAGTGTCTGTTCTGATGCTAAGTTATTTTGTTATTAACCAATGACAGGAAAATCTTTCCAGATTAAGCCAGTTTTTATTTTTTTTACCTTAATCCAGAGTGCACCTTTTCGGGGAGCTGAATATTCCTCCACGCTAAAAACGATCTTGTGTCAAACTTTGCTCTCGTGAGGAAACAAATACACAGGAGCAGTCTCGGTGCTATCTTCCTGTGGATGTATCTTTAAATAAGAATACTTTTAAATATACTGCCTGTTTTATTTATTATCGGCTCTTAAAGGTTACAACATTTGCATAAGCTTTATTGTTGTGAAGCTTCTTGGGTCGATAGCAAAAACTATAGAAGTTTACGACGGCCGTAGAGCAGTAACAATATTTGGCACGGTTTCTTGCACTTGCCACTGATAGCGCTATCTCAGCAATTCAATAGCCGATGATTTTTGGTCATCACTGTTAAGCTTATACCACCCTCTCCATTACAATCTGCTTGGGAAAAGTTTCGAAAACGAACGACTTCTGATGGTAGCATAGAAATATCTAACTCCAAGAGTATTATTTGACGGCACCATTGAATTTTTATTAAAACTCCTCAGTATTTTCGAGGATTGTTGGCCACGATACGCAGATGAAACATAAAACTTTTGGCTGCTTCAATGTGAGTTATGAAGACATTCAAACAAATGCACGGTTCTTGGACTTGCTTTTAGATCAACTTCATTTATTGCAATGTTTTACGTATTTTACTGTTACCGTTAAAATTCATAGGGCTGTCTCTCTCATTCTTAAATCAATAATCTTAAAACCAACAATGTTATTCAATGTATTACTAGTAAGCAGCGTAATGTCGGCATCTGCTCTTTCTTATTTATTACTTTAAATGATGAAAAGAAGTTTGATTTGAATATAATGGTTGGGGAGTGCGATTAAAACTTCCCAACAGAACACGAAGCAACGAAATGAAATATGTATTATAAAGTCATTCTGGTTCTACTATTTATGGCCCTGTCGGTGGGGCATTAGAATACGCTGACTTCAACCCCCCCCTTCCCTCCAGAGGGTAAAATTCCCTCAATGGGGGTCCTGGATATGACCTTAACTGTATCCAGTGGTGAGGCCCCAGCTTGTGGGCTTTGGGTAGTGTGGAGCCACCCTTTAATTACCATTGCTCCCAGATTGAAAACAACAAATATATTCTATTAAAAAAAAACTTCTTCCAAATCTTTGGATTCGGCATTAAATAACCCGAAAAAGATTGATATGCCATAAAACAAAAACAACTAACCAACCAACCAACCAACTATTTATATACCACAAATGAAAAAACAACAAATGTGTATTCCCTATCCCATATCTGCGTGATGTTTATCCATGATAAATTAAGATAAAATGAATTAAGACACAACAAATTAAGGTACAACAGATTAAGGTACGACAAAAGGCTCCTGCGTATGCTCTACTTGTGTGATACTTAGCCACGACAAATAAAGATGCGATAAATTAAGGCACGACAAATTAAAGTATAACAAATTGCCCCTGCGTAATCTCTATCTGTGTGATATTTAGCTACGACAAATTAAGATATGATAAATTAAGACACGACAAATTAAGGTACAATAAAAGGCTCCTGCGTATCCTCTACGTGTGGGAAATTTAGCCTCGTAAATCAAATAATAAATAAAGCCAATAACACATGACAATTATCTCCCCTTAAAAACTTGCAAAATAAATATTCTCTCTATATATATTAACTGTAGCGTCTTTAAATCAAAATACGCTAACGGAAACAATTTACTGCACGAGCGTCGCCCTTTTAAAATTCATCATTCAATAAAATAAAAAGCTATAGCAAACATCTAAATGACTACTTTAAACACAGTTCCTGATTTCAAAAAAAGAAAAACTAAAAGGTAACTATCTCTATATATTTTTAAATCAAATTTATTATGTAAATTCAAAAAAAATATTTTTTTTTCTACTCATTTCTATCTCTAACCTATACTAATTTTCTTATAAATTTTAAATCCAAACCTTTTATTTCAATTTTTCAGATTCATCTGCCTTACTTTTAATGCTAGGTTTATTTTTGGTGTCTTTTCAATTCAATAGAAATCTTCCTAAATTTGCTGATGAGGAGACCGTGCTTACCAAAAAAACTATGTATAATTGTTCTACGTGACTTCATGTATACCACAAATAAAAAGCACAGATTTCCGAAACGATCGTACAGATAATTGACTTTGTTGTTGTTCCTTCTTATGAAACTGATTTTTAATTTAATTAAAATTTGATTTTTAAAATTAAAATTTTTTTTTTTAATTTTTAAATTATAAATCACATTACTTAATATTGAATTAGCTCTAGGACATTTAACTATCGAGCTTATTATATATCTAAATTACAACGAGCATTTCCTGTATTTTAATTAAACTAGTAATTTCACTATTACATTAAAATACACTTAGCTCTTTAGACTATTATTCTAATCTCCTTTAAATTATTAACTCCCTATAACAGGTTGAGTTTATATACGTAATTGCTGATATGTTTCATAAGAAGGACATACAATTATCAACTAAATGCATCCCCATACCCCCTAAAGACACCTTTATAACCAGCTTAATTACAAGTATAAATACATTTATAAGGAACTTGAGATGGAAAGCCTACCATTTTGATAATTACCAAAGTGAAACCACAGAACCAATACACCACCAACCTGGAGAAATAAAAGAAACCATCCTCAGACAAGACAATGAAGAAAGAAAAGCAGCGAAATACTACAGACTAAAAACATACAAAAACCCTAAGAGAAACATAGACACTGAAAATTTTGAAAATGACTTAATCAACCTGATTAAAAATATTAAATTTAAGAAAAATAAAAAATATATCACTCCAACACTTAAAAAAATAAATAAATTTTCAAAATCTATTTCTATAAGCCACCAAAATAAACTCATAGTACCGGCAGATAAAACTGGAAATTTCTACACAATGGACTATATACAATATAAAAATCTAATATATAAAGAACTTAATAAAAATTATAAAACTACTAATAAATCAGCACTAAATAAAATAAATAATGATGCAAAAAACATTTTAACTAAACTTAAAATAGATAAATACACAGAAATAACGGTACCATGTACCCCAAGATTTACTTTAAAAGACCACAAACACAGCTTCAATATTAACCCTACTATTAGACTCATTTGCCCCTCGAAATCAGATATAGGACTGGTTAGTAAAAACATATTAGATAGAATTATCCCCAAAATTAAATCCATAATAAAATACCCACTATGACAATCTTCCAACCAAGTAATCGACTGGTTTTCTAATATTCAAAATAAAAATAATATTAAATTTCTTTCTTTTCACATTGAATCATATTACCAATCTATATCACCTATCCTACTTAATAAATCTCTATTAATGGCACGAAAATTAACTAATATAACTCAAGACGAAACTAAACTAATACTTATAGCTAGACAGCCTTTAATAACATTTGATAATAAATATTGGACCAGGAGAAATACCCCTAACCACTTCAACATTTTAATGGGATCGACGGACTCGACTCAGGTCACTGATCTAGTTGGCCTTTTCCTTTTAAATGAAATACATTGTATACTCCATAAACAATTCAAACTTGAAGGAGGGCTATATAGAGATGATGCACTTTTCATAACGAATTCTACTAATAAAAATTATGAAAAAGCAATTAAAGCTCTACATAAATTATTTAAAAATTATGGACTTAGTATAAAAATCGACCCTAATAAAAAAATTGTTAATTTCTTAGACATAACCTTAAATCTTGAAAATTCTACCTTTGAACCATACCATAAACCTAACCAATCACTTCTATATGTCCACAATCAATCAAACAACCCTAAATCAATATTAAAATCAATAGTTCCCAATATCGCTCTAAGAATTTCTATACTGTCTTCTACTAAATCAATATTTACCAAAAATGAAAAATACTATAACGAAGCCCTTAAAAACTCTGGATATAATTCACAAATTAAATTCATAAATGAAAATGATAGAAAGATAAACTGCATTAAAAATAAACCTATTAAGAGCGTAATAACATATAATATGGCAATGTCTTCCCGTATACGAGTTAAGAAAAATAACCAAGAGACAAAAAAAGATAAAACCAAACTACAAATATTAGATAATAATATAAATAAACAACAAACTAAAACCCGCAAACGTAAGAATAGACACAAGGAGATCCTATGGTTCAACCCCCCGTATTCCAAAAACCTAGAAACAAACATAGCTAGAGAATTTTTTAAAATATTAGATAAGAACTTTAAAGCCCCCCATAGATATAATAAGATTTTCAATAAGAACACAATTAAAGTCTCTTACTCTACTATGCCTAACCTTCATCAGAAAATAATTAGCTCTAATAATAAGAAAATTAATAAACTACAAAATACAACTATACAAAATACATCGGACTGTAACTGTAGAAGAAAAAATAAATGTCCCCTACAAGGCTCATGTAAAATTAAAAATGTTATCTATAGCTGCACAGTATCAAAAACTCCAAATATACAAAAACCTATCAACAGCCATAACTCAACTACCAGATTAAATAATAACACCAACTTAAATCAATCTACCGATCAATTACTAATCAACCCACCACATTATAATCCAACAATAGACCTAACGGAAAATAATCATAATAATCAAGAGGTAATATATATTGGTTCCACATCTGGTCCAATAAAACATAGAATTTCAACGCACAAACATTCTTTTAAAAATAACTCTCTATCAAACCAAACTACTCTATCCAACTATATTTGGCAACTAAAAAATAGCAATATTTCTTTCAACTTAAAATGGCAAATAATTGAGACTTGCAAATCATATAAACCAGGAGATAAATTTTGTACACTATGTACAAAAGAAACCCTAAAACTTTTAAAATATGAAGATATAAAAAGCACAACCAAACTAGTAAATTCAAGACACGAGCTTCTATCATGTAATCATAAACGTTGGTTTAAATTTAATAAATATAAACCACCTTAAATCGTTAAAAATTACTCATTAGTAAAAATAGATTACAATTTTTTTTTTTTTTAATAAATTAACTTAGACCAATTACCGCCCTTGGACTCGTAAATCAAATAATAAATAAAGCCAATAACACATGACAATTATCTCCCCTTAAAAACTTGCAAAATAAATATTCTCTCTATATATATTAACTGTAGCGTCTTTAAATCAAAATACGCTAACGGAAACAATTTACTGCACGAGCGTCGCCCTTTTAAAATTCATCATTCAATAAAATAAAAAGCTATAGCAAACATCTAAATGACTACTTTAAACACAGTTCCTGATTTACAAAAAAAGAAAAACTAAAAGGTAACTATCTCTATATATTTTTAAATCAAATTTATTATGTAAATTCAAAAAAAATATTTTTTTTTTCTACTCATTTCTATCTCTAACCTATACTAATTTTCTTATAAATTTTAAATCCAAACCTTTTATTTCAATTTTTCAGATTCATCTGCCTTACTTTTAATGCTAGGTTTATTTTTGGTGTCTTTTCAATTCAATAGAAATCTTCCTAAATTTGCTGATGAGGAGACCGTGCTTACCAAAAAAACTATGTATAATTGTTCTACGTGACTTCATGTATACCACAAGTAAAAAGCACGGATTTCCGAAACGATCGTACAGATAATTGACTTTGTTGTTGTTCCTTCTTATGTAACTGATTTTTAATTTAATTAAAATTTGATTTTTAAATTAAAAAATTTTTTTTTTAATTTTTAAATTATAAATCACATTACTTAATATTGAATTAGCTCTAGGACATTTAACTATCGAGCTTATTATATATCTAAATTACAACGAGCATTTGCTGTATTTTAATTAAACTAGTAATTTCACTATTACATTAAAATACACTTAGCTCTTTAGACTATTATTCTAATCTCCTTTAAATTATATATATATATATATATATATATATATATATATATAGTAATTTATAAAATATATATGGCGATTAAGCTCCACTGATTATTCCGCGTTTCATCCACTCTAGGACTCTTCAGGCTTATGCGAATAAGCCTGAAGAGTCCTAGAGTGGATGAAACGCAGAATAATCAGTGTAGCATATATATATATATATATATATATATATATATATATATATATATATATATAGCGAATGACAATGAAAAATAAATATTGGTTTTCGTTCAGTTTTTGCCTGCGCATGATTTTTTTGTTTTTTGTTTTGTTTTTTGTTTTTTTGCAAGATTTGCGTATTTTCCCACCGCACCTATTCGACATTATTAAATACCAGTGACAAGTAGAGGTTTAGAACGACTGGAAACAATGCAGATGTAAGCGGAAAGAACAATTCCCAATTGGTCATCAATCTGGTGCTGGCCAAGCTCATCATTGCTTAACTTTGGTAATCTGATGAGAGCCGGTGTGTCAACGTGATTATGTCGTATATATAATTAAATATGTTAGATCCCTAATTGTTAAAGAGTTTAGTTTTGTTATTTAAATGCCTGTCTTATTTAGGTTCTTATAGATTGTGTCGTTGTTTTTATTAGTTGGTAATGTTAATTGTTGTTGTGTGTCTGGCTATTTAGGGAATGGTCTCGGTTTCGGTTATGATAAATTTTTAGTGTTTTTCTTTTTGTGTTTGCCAATACACTTTTACTCTCATCACGATGATAAAGTAAAAAGAGGTATTCTAATAGGATTTTTTCTTAGGGCCCTGAGAATATGCAGTGCAGAATACATCGAGGAAGAATTTGAGTATATCGAACGTACATTCAAGAACTTGCAATACCCTCAACATTTTTTGGCAAATACAAAAAGAAAAGCACTAAAATTTTATAAGAACCTAAATAAGATAGGCGTTCAAATAACATAATTAAATATATAAACGAATTATTCAATACTGTTCTCGGTCCGTCAATCTGAAAAAAAAAGTGTTTATTTTTGCAAAGATTTTTAGCGAAAGACAAAAAAAGTCTGTTGCTTCTTGTTCTTAACATACGAATCCAAGGTTGCTCGAATGACGTGCCTAAATATCACACGAATAGAGAATCAGCGGTACCATTTGCCGTGCCTTAATATGTCGTGCATAAATGGTAAAACCCTGAGTTTGTATTTTAATGCAAAATTCGATAAAATATCACGTGACCATTTCGAAAGTTATAAGAAAGAGTTTTTTTGTCTTTTTGACATTTTATCAGATATTACATTCAAGCATTTTTTTGCATCACAAATGAACTATTTACGAAGCGTCGGTCCAAAGAAATAGAATACACGCCATTGACGCACGAGTAATGACGTCATACAAAACAAAGAATTACGTGACAAAAATGCTGTTAAGTGAGACCGACTGACGGAACTGAAGCAAAATGAAATCGCAAAAGAACAAACCTTTTATAGGACGCGGTATGGAATAAAAGCCCTCATTTAATGATGGCCTTTCTATGGGCATGTGGCTGATGGTAGCCACGCGGGACACCATTGATATCCGAGAGTTATGAAATGGCGTCTGGTAACCAATCATATAATCTGAATATCCGATAATCGATGGATAACCCCTTTGTACTGTCGGTATTTTCCGGAGGACCCTTGTGCCATGATCCAATTCTTTGTGTACTGGATTCATATTCTTCTTTTTCAATTTCTTCGCATTCTGAACTCTGCGAATAATAATAATAATAATAATAATAATAATAATAATAATAATAATAAACAAAAAAAATCAGAAATAACACAACGACAGGTAAAAAAAACGCCCCCCCCACACAAAAAAGTAGCAAAATTGGTGACGTCTATATCAGGTAACCCCAACTGAAAGACTTGTGAAGGATCCAGGAGGTAAAGCACTGTCCAGACTTCGACTGAAAGAGTGCGAAGAGAAATAGGGTCTAAAAGAGTTTTTTCCCCAACCAAAACCCCAAGGAATAATAATGGCGAACGCCAGAGAGAAATCAATGATTAGCCGCTGTTGAGAGTACGTGAAGTTAGCTGCGTTGTTTATCGAAGGATGTAGAGAACTGGAAATGTGAATAGAATTGTTGTCACCAAGACTTAACGGAACACCACAAGTTATTACCAGCGAGTGATCGCCAGTGATCACCTGTGTGAGAACTTCTAGTGAGTGAATAATAATAATAATGATAATAATAATAATAATAATAATAATAATAATAATAATAATAATAATAATAAGCGAGAAATTAATGGTAAGAGGCTGTTGCCATGATGCAAATTTATTTGCAAAAGCTATCGAAGGAGGTGGAGGAGGAGAGATCTGGACGTCTGGGGAGACTTGTTGTCACTCAGCTTCCAGAGAACACCACAGGTCTCCAATCAGATCGTTTGCTGACTCGTGTGAAAGCTCCAGGTGAGCCAATAATAATAATAATAATAATAATAATAATAATAATAATAATAATAATAACAATGATAATAATAATAATAATTACAACAACAACAACAGCAATCAAAGCAAAACATTGAAAATAAATATCATACGAAATCAACAGAACTGAAACTGCACGAAATCGCATAAACTGACCTCACCATTAAAAAAACGCACATATATGTGATGACGCCAACATTGGCATGAAATAGCTATGAGGGTTCCAGGTTAGGGTTAGAGAACAAGCACGGAATGCCCTAAAGCCGTAAAAAGGCTTATTGGCACTAGAATATAAGAGACTACAAAGGGTCGCTTCCTGTGTGAAATTAATGGTAAACAGCTGTTGCGATAACACAAAATGGTTTTCAATGTGTATCGAAAGAGGCAAAGAGTGCTGCAGCTCTAGGGAGACGTGTTGTCAGTCAGATAACTACTTGTGTGAAAACTCCTAGCGATTAAATAAATAAATAATAAATTAAGTAATGTTTATATTTTATAAAGTCATCGTTTATATATAAATATATAGGATAGAAATTGAAATAGGATATTGAAGAGAATATGTTTAGGCATCGAAAGTCTTAGTATGTTAGAAATATAATGATATTTTTTTTTCATTTTAAAATTGTACCACATTTATATTATTTAATTGGAATTCATTATTGATAATAAATAATAATATATACCATTCAGTACGGACCGGACCATGGAAGATTAAATAATGAATAAACGTGGATTTATAAGACCAAAAAATTCAACCTTGATCGCCCTTCGAGGCCCGTGGCGCAGTGGATAGAGACGTTGAATCTCTACGGTTCTAGGCGAGAATTGTCTGAAGATAGCGGTTTCATTTGTACCCAAAGCCGTCCAGAGGCTTACTTGGTCAAAACGTGGTGCGACGACAACAACTAAGGATGGCAGTTCCTATCCCGTCGCGGTTACCACCTGACGGAGGCTAAAAGAATAGTTGGCCGAAACGTCGTGAACCAACAACTAAGAAAGATGAGAATAATTGTCCGCACTAAATAAATTAATGTATCATCATTTTTTTTACTTTTTGATGATGATGATGATGATGATGATGATGATGATGATGATGATGATGATGATGCAAATCAAGTAAGGTGTACTGTCAAGGATGAGTCTTCTCATAGCAAAGCTAATAAAAATAAACGTGACTGAAAATAATACTTATTAATATTCTGCAAGTGACAGATTACTCCTAGACAAGGTTTCAAAAGAGAGTCGCCAACCTAATAGGTCCTGAACTGTCACTTAAGCTTCAGCCTCTGTCCCATCGACGAAATATAGCATCCCTCTGCATGTTCTGCAAGTACTTTAACGGTGAATGCTCCGACGAACTGCAAGCACTTGTACGCCCTGGACGTAAATACCCCCGACAAATTCTACAAGCAGCAAAATCCCACCCCTTCACAGTTGAGATCCCTAGTTGTAAGAGAACCTTCTACTCCAGCAGTTTCTTCCCAAGAACCGCTAGACTTTGGAATTCCCTTCTGGGTTCCTGCTTCCCCAACTGTACTGACATGCAGAAGTTCAAGTGTAACGTGAACCGATATCTTGCTTGCCAACTCCCCACATAGTACCCCTGTAACTTATGTCCCTGATAGTAGCCCCCTACATGAAAGTGACAATTGTTTGGGGTGAAAATGCAATTTTAAAAAATGCCTCCCAATGAAAAGTCAGAAGTAAAAACCAGAAGCAACACAAATAGTAAAACAATAGAAACGAATGACCACAAGTCTACAGAACTCACCAACGAAGAAACAGCAAACATTGAATGCATCAAGTATATCATGTATGAGGATGTAAAGAGACTACAACATCTGAGAAATCAACACTAGTAGAAAGTAATAACAGAAACGGAAAAAGTCAACAATTTACTCTCACATATTCAAACAGACAATGGACAACGAGGCAGAACTTGAATGTCCAGTGGGGATAACTTGAATGCCTACTAGACACCATCCTCATCTAATGTCTCTCTGTACAGAGGTTTGTCAAGACAACCTGGAATAAGGATAGTTTCCCTGAAAGTGAACCCTGACTAAATATTCAAAATAACATAGTATTTGCAGCCCAAATAAGATCTCCTAGTATGGCTAACCCACACTGGCTTTTACAAGGAATTATATACATTCATAAAATGATGTTACCTCAAGTAACCGCACGAAGCTGGATATTCCACCAGATTAGATGAGTCCTTATTCTGTAATCTAATAAGACCAAGAGACTGCAATAAAAATATGCTGCAACATGTGGAAATTTTAACAGACTTTTTTTTCCAGAAAGAATACTAACTGCGTTCATATTTTTTATAATAACGCCGTATTTCTGTTTCTTCACAATATACGTCATATATGACGTTATAGAACATAGCATCATATATGAAGACGTCAGATATTTATTGTTCGTTTGTTCACAAAAATGTCATACAATGCGTCATAGCAGACAACAGCATATATGATGACGTAACAGAAGATAATGTCATATATGATAATTTTAGATATGACGCCATTGCAGATATATGGCGTCATGTATGACTATTGCTTCGACCTGGCAATGCCGCGCATATACAGCTAGTATATATATATATATATATATATATATATATATATATATATATATATATGGTGACTGCCACTTCTTTACAGAAGACGGCCAACCCTCACGATACGATGGCGCGTGAGTGAGTCCGCATATGATTCCACATAGCCCCACCTGGCCTGCACAGTTTGCCGCATATTCTGCAGGATAACCTTGTAGGTGACCGCCCCCTCCCTCCCGTGCTCCCAGTTCATGTCCCGCGTGCGTAGTTCCATGACTCTTGAGGCCTGCCTTTGACAGGCACACCCTACCGCATATCCCGCACGAGTACGCGGGGTCGAGATCAAAGTCCTCTGTATCCTCTCGCTTTCGTAAGGCTCGCTTTATAGTGGCGTGCTCAACTCTCAAAACCTCAAAATTCTCACATCCCGCGTAGACGTAGCGCCTCCAACTTTCCCGGTCTTCAGCTATCTCTTCCCACCTTGTTATATATATATATATATATATATATATATATATATATATATATATATAGGGTGACCCCCCCAAAAAAAATCTAAATGAAGGCCATCTAGAAAATATGCTGTAGAACGGAGAAAAAGGCCAAAGACCCTAGTGTTTTGATGTGATGTTTTGAATATAATAAACTAGTTATGACCAAAGTTTCATTTCATTCGGATAAAACATTAAGAAACGGGGACTAATTAGAGTTGTGGCCCATTTTTTGGGTCACCCTGTATATATATATATATATACCAGTACATAACCTTTTCTTTACAACCACCCCTTTTTTCTACATGATTTTCTAGTAGAGTTTTATTTGATTGATTTATTTGAAATAAAAATCCATCTCAGGCCGAACTCACGTTCATAAAACATTCATTACAAACTTTTGGTTTCATCAATAAAAAAAAAACATTTAAAAAAAAAACAATCTCTAGAAATGTATGCTAGTTTTGCGTGATGGCATTTTTATCTCTTACATGATCTTCTATTTTTTTGCCTTTGTTATTTTTTTTTTTTTTGTAGTATAAAAAGTTTTTTTTTTTCGTATGCATTGCATGCAGACTATTAACTTAGTTTTACAAGCACCTCTCCATCGCCACTATTCGTGGAAATGTTTTCAAATTTTTCTCGGCATGCTAAACCAATAGGGCAGCCTATGAAACGTCCTTAGAGTTTCGTGTTGATCTTAAAAAGTTTACTAGGCCAGTTTCTATAGGGGGTGATCTATATTTTTTTGAATTTTTTATGTTATCACCCGGGTATGATGTGAGGGTTGGAGAAGTGGGTAGAAAGAAGCATGATTATACACATTTTAAGTTCTCTTTTGAGGGTTGGGTTAATTTTAAGTTCTGTTTTGTGTGTTGGAGAGAGTAATGTCCGTTTTGGGGTCAAGAAGTACGTGAACTTGTTTCATATATGTATTTAAATTATCCGTCTTATTGTAGGAAAATTCATTTTTAAATACGTGTTGTATATTCACCGTCCTTGCAAAGGTAAAATTATTTTAAATATGTGTTACATATTCACCGTCCTTGCAAAGATAAAATTATTTCATAGACATGCTGTAAATTATCTACCCTAGATAAGATACAATTATTTCATAGTCTAATACCCGTCCTAGGGTAGGTAAAATATTCTTTTGGTCGAAATAGCAAATGATACATAGACATTAAAAATTCCTCACTCCTTAGAATAACAAATATATTCAAAATCAAATTCAATTTTCTCATTGTTTATACGATCCCGATCATTTTTGTTTCGCTTTTCGCTATGTTCTTTTTTCCTTTCTTTTTTTTTCTTCTTTTTTTTGTTTATCCGATTGTTTTAAAGAAGTTTTACGTCCGTTCGCTGTTTTTTATTGTTCTGTTTTTTAGAATTTTTTTTTTTTAAGTTTAAACAGGGTTATTAATTCGCTTATTCTTTACCCCCTCCCCTTACATACACACCTCCAAACACCCGGGCAACGCCGTCCTTTTTTTTTGTTGGGGGGGGTCCGATTTTTTAAAAGAAGTTTTACGCTTGCTGTTTTTTTTTGGGGGGGGGCGAATTTTTAAGAAGTTCTTGATCCCCCCTCCTACACACACGCACATCCAAACACCTGGGCAATGCCGGGTACCCCCGCTAGTTTTATTATAATTCCCAATTTTTCTTCTCAATTTTGTTTTACTTAATGATTATTTAATTTTTGTTCTTACATAACTGAAATGCTATTGACACCGGACATTTTTTTTGCCCATTTTTATTAACATTTCCTTTTGTTCAGTGTCTATATTGATGAAACTAGTTTGCAGTAGAAATAGCTATTTTACGCCATTATTAGCCTATCCGAAATACCACTAGTAAGCAAAGGAACCTGGAGACGAGTCTACAGCTGGAACGTATGATCGGTTATCAAACTCGTTTTATTAGAGAATAAAATGAAGATTACTGAAAGTGTTGGGTCGTACGCGTTTTTCTTGTTCTTTTTTATCTCTTGATCTCACATGAATTGCATGATGCGCTACTGTAAGCGCTTTGGGTGGGATTGAAACCGCTATCTTCAGACAATGTTCATCTGGAACTGTAGAGATTCAACGTCTCTATCAACTGCGCCACGGGCCCCAAAGGGCGATCAAGGTTGGATTCTTTGATCTTATAAATCCACGTTTATTTATTATCTGATCTTCCATAGTCGGGTCCGTACCGATTGGTATATATATATATTATTCCTTAATTGGAATTCATTTTTGAGATGAGCATTATATATTAATTTATTTTTTATTTCGGACTATTATTCTCATCTTTATTAGTTGTTGTTTTTTTATCTTTTATTGGTTTTGTTTATTCACAAAGCGTGCCAGAGGTTAATTGGCCAAAATGTGGTGAGACGACAACAACTACGGATGGCAGTGATGGCTGAGAATGCAGTTAGGAGATTCGAAGTTCCTATCCGTCGCGGTTACCACCTGACGAAGGCGAGAGGAATAGTTGGCCGAAACGTTGTGAATAAACAAAACCAATAAAAGATCAAAAACAACAACTAATAAAGATGAGAATAATAGTCCGAAATAAAAAAATAAATTAATGCTACTGTTAGCCTTTAGAAGCTTACACTAGAAACACAGTAGTAGATGTTTTAAGAAGGGTTAAAACTGTTTGGACTATGATATTGCTGGTGTTGGTAAAGATATTGATAGGACAAGAGAAAGAGAGAGATAAGGAGAGAGTGAACGAAATAAAGAAAAAGAAAGCGAGGGATGTTTTGATGTCTCTTATGTTTTTAATGATATTCTTGTTATGAACGTGTTTTCCTCGTCCCCAATCCCAAAAGACTTGTAAAATGGTCTGTTCCTTGTTGGATGGGGTACGACTGACTTTGATCCTGCGTAGTTCTATTGGGTCCACTCTCCCAGGTTTTACCGCCCGTCTTTCGAGAAGAGTAAATTTATTGCTTATTGCCTGAAGCGGCTTGATTGGGGGATGCCGACGGAACTGCCCAAGCCATTTTTTGATACACCAGAGTGCTCTCCCTTTAGAGACTGGTTTGACTCACCCTGTCTTCCGAACCTGTGTCACATCTGGAAAAGAAGTAAATATTTCTCTTACGCTGAACTGTTAAAGGAAAAGAATAAAGCCGTTCTGGAAGAAACTTACTTGATTACGCAATAGACTATGACAGCAATGGCCGCCACCAAGATGAGACAGGCTACTACAGACCCAGCGATAACACCACTAATCTCTTCATTGTCTGTCGATGCATGGCAACCTGGAAATTAAACAATGGATAGCGTGAATACATAATCTGCAATAGCATATAGGTTGAATTTCGAAAGATCAATGTTTGAAGATTGAAAGAGAAGCAGAATCAATATATACTGATTGGATCGATAAAGTTTTCACCCTAAAGAAAACAACACTACAAATTTATGTTAAAATTTTTATTAACAAATTAATTAAGGTAACTTGATTCAATCTAGCCGTCTTCAACCTCAGTCATCGCCTAGATACGGGTCCGGAACTGGGAGAAGGCTTTTTTTCCATAAGCGCCGACGGAAGTTTGGCGGATAGTGGCGATCAGGTTGGCTTTGGTGTTGTGAGTAGTCATGTTGGCAATGTTCTCGACGTATGACTAAACGTTGTTCAACGGGTTCAGATCGGGGGGGGGGGCTTGTGAGAAAAGAGCATAAAGTCGTAGCACTCCTTCTGAAGCCAAGCCTGGGTCTCTCTGGACTTCTCGGCCAGCGCCGAGTCTTGCTGCCACACTCAGGGTCTTCCAACGGCCACTTGATTACACCAAGGGATCAGCACACTCTTCAATACATCTAGGTACACTTTGGGGTGGACTTTTAAACCGACATCGAAAATGTGAGGAGGTATGATGTGGCCTTCACTTGAAACTACACCAAATACCATAACCGTGGCTAGAAACTTTGTTTTCATCACTCTGTGCACGTCCCTGTTGTTCGTGGCAATCCAGCGATGCATTTTGCATATAGCCGCACACTTCTACAAAAGAACTGCAGAAAAGAAAATTCCGTATCCTTATAAACGATGTGGAAATTTGCATTGAGTATGAAACTACCCATATCTGTCAAAAAGTGTTTGGCGTATATAAAATTAGACACGATTTTCCCACTGTAGAAATGAAATTAAAAAACAAACACCGTATGCGTTAAACGGAAATCGAAAATGGAGGTTTACACTAATCACGGTACAAATTCTGGATAAAAAAATTAAAATGCAATTAGACTCAAGGTAAGATGTATCGATATTAAGTTTACAGACATGGAAAAAATTAAATAGCTCGATAATTTTGAAATCACACAAAACAGCAAAGGCCGTAAAGTGTACACAAATTAATTTTGAAGGAGAATTATTAACCAACGCGATGGTATTGGAAAAAGCGAAAAATGTTAAAAGTCACGAATCTACTGGGTTCGAACTGAATGTATGAATTTAAATTCTGGATTCAGCCCATCAATATTTTTTTGCAAAAAAAAAAAAAAAAATGAAATGTACAACAGACACCTAAGTTTTAAAAAGCAACTTTTAATCGAATGTGCTCTGATGAACTCGTTGCACTTGTGCCCCCTCGATGTACATACCCCCCAAAAAAACCCCTTAACAAAATCTAACCCCTTCGCTCTTTAGGTCCCTAGATGCCAGAAAGCTATGTACTCTAATTGTTTCTTCTCTCGAACAGCTAGACTCTGGAATTCCTTTCCTAATACCTGCTTCCCAGGCTGTACTGATATGCAGAAGCTTAAATGTAACATAAGCCAACATTTTATTAATCTTTCCTAGGCATGGTATCAAATAGTAGTTCTTTACGTCCAAATGGCGATATACTTTTTTAGGGGTGAAAACGTGAGTAAAAAAAATTAAAGGGAAACTTTCCTTAATCTAGGCCACAGAAGGCCAAGCGGAAATTGATATTTTCCAAACGGTTTTCCAACAATATGGAAGAACTGCCGACTCGTTTTACCCGACGTCTCTGCAAAATAGACAGGTCATCGAATTAGCAACCCAAATCGATGTCCGATGGACCAACCGAGGTTGTTCATTGGCTGGACGAACATCCCTTATTTCTGTATGTTACTGTGAATATATATTGTTACTCTATATCTGTGTTCTGCTTTACTTGTCACCTCTTAAATAGGGTCATAACAATATGATTATTTAATTCATTAAGATTTCGTATTTATTATTATAGAGTCAATTCTCTATCGATTATTAAATTATTATAATATAATTACATAATATATTAATATCATATTATATTAACATAATATAAGAATACAATATAATAATATTATATTATATTATTATCAATATACAGTAGTGATTTCCAAACAGAAATATATAATTTAAGTACCACCAGCAAAAATCTCTCCAGCCGTAGTCTTTACTGTTTTAGCTATTGTCAGATAGATTAAAAAAAAAGACATAACACACTAGTGCCTGTAGGCATAAAAATAATTGTTAATATATATATATATATATATATATATATATATATATATATATATATATATATATATATATATATATATATATATATATATATTTACAAGGTATTCACCACTTATCAAGGCCCGGAAGCCACTCGGGGATAAGGGTTATTGCGTGTACAGTAATTCATGAACAAAGCTTCTTTCTTAGAACTGCACGCCTGTGGAACTCTGTTCCGTCTGCCTGCTTCCCTCCGGACTACAACTTGGATGTCTTCAAGTCTAATGTTAACAAATTCCTAATGAACCGCCCCCTTAAGTAAACACTTCATCAAATCTCCTCACTAACGTAATGTACTTGCAATAACCCTTATCTCTGAGTGGCTTCCGGGCCTTGATAAGTGGTGATCTCTGTGTAAAAAAAACAAAAAAAAACAGTACGTTAGTATTGGAGACTTGATAAAGTGTCTTACTTAAGGGGGCGGTTCATTAGGAATTTGTTTACATTGGACTTGAAGACATCCAGATTGTAGTCAGATGGGAAACAGGCAACCGGAACAGAGTTCCATAGGCGTGCACTTCTAAGAAAGAAGCTTTGTTCATGGAATCTACGTTTTGATTTAGGCACAGATAAGGAGTGGGGAAAATTTTTGACAGTGGTTTCAGCTAGACGGGTGTTTATCGTGAAAGATTGGCCGGAGGGGACCAGAGATTGGAGCTCAGACGAGCACCTCCATGGTAGTAACCATAAAACAAAGACAGGCTCGCAACGTCTCTCTTGTGGGAGAGAGGTTGCAGGGAAGAGAAAAGGGCATCACCCACAAGGCCCGGAAGCCTATTTTGTACTCTGTCAAGGCAGGATAGGCTGTTTTTAGCAGCTCCTACCCAGATGTGGCAGCAGTACTCCATCCTTGGACGTACTTGGCTTATATACAGATAGAGAATTGCATCAGGGGTGAGATATCTTCTGGAGCGGTAGAAGGATCCTACCATTTTCCCAGCGACCTTGGCAACAGACTTGATGTACGTGTTCCATTTCAGGTCAGGAGTAAAGGTCAAGCCCATAAGCTTATCAAAACATGGAGCTTCCCCTAGATGAGAGCCAACCATTTCAATTGATGGCAGATGGGGATCAGAGCGTTGGTGATGTAAAGATAGGAGCTTGGTTTTAGATGAATTAAAAGTAACCAGCCACCTCCTCCCCCACTGTACCACGCGCTCAAGATCAGAGGAGAGAGAATCAGAGAGAACTTTGTCATTTACGGCCTCTGATGTGTTGCCATAGATGATCGTGTCATCAGAATAGATGTCAACGAATGATTTAAGTATGTGTTTTGGGAGATCATTGATGTAGATCAGGAAGGGAGTTTGGCCTAGGATGGACCCCTGAGGGACTCCAGCATTAATATTGAGGTCCTCAGATTTCTGCCCATATATATATATATATATATATATATATATATATATATATATATATATATATATACATATATACACACACACTTCAAGAGACGTTCCTAAAAGTAATACCTCATATTTTTTATTCCACGCGAATGGATCAGGGGGAATACAAATTGTATTGTTATGATGACAGAAGTTTATGTCATTTATGACCTGAACGTGTTCATTTCTTTGTTTAAGATATTAACGGTGTGAAACCCTAATGCAGAAGAAAATGAACCAATCAATATTCACCAGCGTTTGTTGAACGTTTACAAGGCCAATGCAGTTAGTATCAGCAGAGTTAGGATATGGGTTTGTCGATTTCAGAGTGGGGACACAGATGTGAGTGACAAAGCGCAGTCCGGACATTTATAACCGAGTCATCGTTCATCGCTAGGAAAAGTACATTTAGAATGGTGGTGACTATCGTTTTAATTGACAGCTTTTTTTTGTTAATTGCAGATTTTGCAACTATTGCTGCTTGGTTTGGCAATTCATCATGAAGAGACTGACATCCGAGCAGCTTTAGCAATTTCTGCAAATTTATTTTTAAATTAGCATTCTGCCCGAGAATGTCCTATCATAAAATACGCATAAATATTATATTTTGATTAATACAGAAACTGAGACATGTGCATGCGAGTATTATGTTTTTTTCAAACAATTAACTTGATGTAAGTAAAAAAAAACATACACTGAACTGAGATCGAAACCAAAACCTAAAAACAGTGAGTCAAGAACGATGCCATCAGACCAGCTTGACACGATCTTTACAATGTGTTTTCAAACCCACTTATACTTAACATAAAAATCTGTAATGTTTCACGATCACGCAAGCGCAGTCGTGAAACAGTTAACAAACCAAGTTCCCAAGTACCAATTTTTCAAATTTGACACCACAGTAGCCATTGTTTCCCGGTTGAAAACCGATAAAAAAAGTTTTCTACATAATATCTTATATACCAATATCTTATATACCAATATCTTATATACCAATATCTTATATACCAAATTTCAAGTAAGTAAATCAAAAATTCGTTGAGTATATAGGTTAAAAAGTGTTCTCACACACGTTGTCACGAACGGATATTACACGAACTGGATCTGCCAATTGGCTACTTCGTTCGTGCGATTTCACCCCATCAGATATTATTTTTTGAGGCGGGGGAGGGGGTATGTAAAATCTTATTCTACGCTGAGGAACCAGACTCGATAGATTGCCTAAATGCTTCTTTCTTAGAACTGTACGCCAGTGGAACTCTCTACCGGTTGCCTGTTTCCCACCTGACTACAACTTGGACGTCTTCTAGTCCAACATAAACAAACTCCTGAGAATCCGCCCCCTTAAGTAAGACACTCTATCAAAACCCCCAATACTAATAATTACTACAATACTATCTCATTGATTACTGTACACGCAATAGCCCTTGTCCCTGAATGGCCTTGATAAGCGGTGACCTCCATGTAAAATAAAAAGCAACATTCGATTATTGCTTAAATACAGTCTAATTTAATACGAAGAGTTTGTGAAAATGCGACCCTTTAGATTACGCCATATATGTTCGGTGTCAGATGCCCGAAATTGTATTTTAATTATACATACCAAAAATTAACCACAAATTAACCACAAATTAACCACAAATTAAAGCATAAAATATTTTTATGTGATTTACTCTGCTGCATCTAAAAGCATTCTTTGTAATTACGTTGACACAATGATTCCCGTTAGATTGCTGATATTAAATCACGTTGAATCTGGTCGATTATGCGAGTGTTATACTACTGACTATTTACCCATGTAAAGGCTTCAACATTACTTTCAGAGTCGAAGTCTGTGAAGCAAATAGCAGTAACACCGTATCTAGTCAAAAAAAAAAAATATCACTGAATTATTTTTAGTTCTCTGCAAAATTCGAAACCATTGATTAAATTAGGAATAATTTGTATTTTTTCTCTCGACATTCAACCTTGTGCTCCTAGATTAGGCTATCTGAAGATAATGGCTCTCTGACTTAAAATGCACCAAACATCGAAGTTATTGTTGTTTTCAACTCTTTTTGCAAGACTCAGACATGTTCAGCAAAGCTAAAGGCAAAACAACAATTTTCCCTTTTTTTTTTTTTACACAGATGTCACCACTTATCAAGGCCCAGAAGCCACTCAGGGATAAGGTTTATTGCAAGTACATTACGTTAGTGTGGAGATTTGATGAAGTGTTTACTTAAGGGGGTGGTTCATTAGGAATGTTAACGTTGGACTTGAACACATCCAAGTTGTAGTCAGGTGGGAAGCAGGCAGCCGGAACAGAGTTCCATAGGCGTGCAGTTCTAAGAAAGAAGCTTTGTTCATGGAATCTACGTTTTGATTTAGGCATAGATAAAGAGTGGTGGAAATTTTTCACAGTGGATTCGGCTAGACGGGTGTTTTTTGTGACAGATTAGCGAGGGGGGACCAGAGATTGGAGTTCAGACGAGCAACTGCCATGGAAATAACGATAAAACAAGGATAGGCTCGCAACGTTTCTTCTGTGGGAGAGAGATTGCAGGGAAGAGAAAAGGGCATCACCCACTAAGCCACGAAGTCTATTTTGTACTCTGTCAAGGCAGGATAGCTCATGCCCGATATGGCAACAGTATTCCATCCTTGGACGTACTTGGCTTTTATATAGATAGAGAATTGCATCAGTAGTGTGATATCTTCTGGAGCGGCAGAAGGATCCCACCATCTTTCCAGCGACCCTGGCAACAGACTTGATGTACGTGTTCCATTTCAGATCAGGAGTAAAGGTCAAACCCAGAAGCTTGTCAAAACACGGGGCCTCTCCCAGACGAGAGCCATCCATCCCAATTGATGGCAGATGGGGATCAGAGCGTTGATGATGTAAGGATAGGAGCTTGGTTTTGGATGCATTAAAGGTAACCAGGCACGTCTTCCCCCACTGAACCACGCGCTCGAGATCAGAGGAGAGAGAATCAGAGAGAACTTTGTCATTTACGGTCTTTGATGTGTTGCCGTAGATGGTCGTGTCATCAGCATAAATGTCAACGAATGATTTAAGTATGTGTTTTGGGAGGTCATTGATGTAGATCAGGAAGAGAGTTGGGCCCAGGATTGACCCCTGTGGGACTCTAGCATTAATACTGCAGGCCTCTGATTTTTTTCCATCGACCACTACTCTTATGAGCCTATCGGAGAGAAATGATTTAATTATTGAGAAAACATTTCCAGTTATACCGTAGCTGGAAATCTTGTGAAGTAGACCCTTATACCATACCTTGTCGAAGGCTTTTGATATGTCAAGAGCAATTGCCCTAGAAAGAGAAGCCTTTGTCAAGAGATTCACTAATCCTGTGTGATATAACCGTCAGCACATCTGCGGTAGATCTTGCAGAGCGGAAACCATATTTTGTGTCACTAAGAAGGTTGTTTCTGCTGAGGTGGTTGACTATTTCTCTATTTAATATGGATTCCAGCAACTTACTCATAACACACAGGAGACTTATTGGTCTGTACTGAGAGGGAGATGACTTATCACCTGAATTCTTAAATACAGGGCAAACTAATGAGGTCTTCCAGGGAGTCGGAAAGCACTTCTCCTTAAGGCAGCGCTTAAACAGTTTTGTAAGTATGGGAGCAAGTTCTGGTTGAAGCTTTTTTAACACTATAATTGGGATGTCGTCAGGGCCAGTTGCTTTACTGGAATCAAGGTTCGTGATTAGTTTGGCAACCTCATGCACGGATATTTGTATGTTCCCTAGCGTGTTCTGTGTTATAGGAGGAAATATGGGGAGTTGATGGCTTTCGTCGCATAAGGTAGAATTAGCTGCAAAGTTCTTTGAGAATAGTTTAGCCTTGTCTGATGCTGACGAGATGACCTCTGGTCCATTGATAATGGTTGGGATAAAACGCACACTTCTGTTCAGGATCCTATTTGTTATTTGCTAAAATTGGTGGGAACCAAGCCGCTGATCAGCTACCTTGGATTTAACAGACTGGGCATATAGCTCTCTTGCATTTTTTATTACTCTTTTACAGTGGTTGCTGGCATTCCTGAAAGCAGCTTTAGTCTCAGTCCTCTAAAAGCAACTAAACTAAACCCCATGAACAAATATTTGAAGATATAAAGAATTTCAAACATGAAAGCCTTTACCAAAATTCCGGATTATATAATCCGAAAAGTATATATACTTGTAGCATAAACCTTCTTTATTAAAATGACCGGATTCGGTATTAAATAACTCCAGAAGTGTTGATATACCATGAAAAACCAATTAAACTATGAATAAATATATATAGATATAAAAACACTTAAAGCATATAACTTTTCCAAAATTACTGGATACGTTATTAAAAATCCAAACCGGTTGATATGCCGTAAAACAAAACAACCAAACCAAACACCATGAACAAATATTTGAAGATATAAAGAACTTGAAACATAAAATTCTTGACCAAAATGACCGAATTTTGTATTAAAAAAAGGGATTGATATGCCATGAAAGATAACAACCAAACCCCACATTCAAATTGAGTCTTTCTCACACTCTTTCCATCTATTTAATAAGTAACAGTGATACCTGCATCATCGAATTCATATTCTGCCCTCCACTACATCGAAATTTGAATGTTAAAGTAATGAATATAACGGCCAAATGATTGGCATTTTTTTTTTATTTAAAACATGTTTACCTATCAAATTTTCTAACTTCACAATTTTTTTCTTTTGGAAAACAACATATGACAATGCAAAAATTGTTGCTAAAAACTTTCCACCACATTCTACTCTTTGCGACCAGAGCCAGTTAGCCTCTGTATTTCCTTTTGTGACTGACAAATATCTGGTTGGTTGTTTTTGTTTTACGGCATATTAACTCTTTTCAGGTTATTTAATGCCGAATCCAAAGATTTTGAAGAAAAATATTTTAATAGAACATATTTGTCGTTTTCAAGTACGTTTTTTATTTAACACACAGTTGGGACCCTAACAGGTACTACCACTCCGGGTCAGAGTGAACCTGGGAGCAATGGCAATTAAAGGGTGGCTCCACACTCCCCAACACCCGCAAGCTGGGATCTCACCACTGGATATAGTTTAAGGTCATATTCAGGACCATACAAATATCTGCACGTGATGCTGCCAAGCTTATCAAAAACCTTGAGTCAAGTAAAGCAACTAGGCCCGACGGCATTCCAATTATAGTGCTCAAAAAGCTTCAACCGGAACTAGCTTCCACACTTACAAACCTGTGTAAGGAGAAATGCTTTTCAACACTTTGGAAAACATCAGTCTGTTCGTATATAAAAATTCTGGAGATCGGTCATCTGCCTTTCAGTACAGACCAATTAGTCTCCCGAGCGTCATGGATAAATTGTTGCAATCTGTCATAAATAGAAAAGTGATCAGCCACCCCAACAGAAATAACCTCAAAGACATGCAATATGGTTTTCGTTGTGCTAGATCTTCAGCTGATATGTTAGCTTTAATATTACACAGAATTAGTGAATCTCCCGACTGAGGCTTAATTTCTAGAGCAATAGCTCTTGCACATAAAAAACTTTTGATAGAGTATAACTTAAAGGTATATTTCACAAGATGGCCAGCTATGGAATAGTGTAATTTCTTCTCAATTATTAAATCTTTTCTCTCTGATAGGTTTATAAGAGTAGCCGTCGATTGCCAGAAATCAGAAGCTCATAGTATCAACACTGGCGCCCCTCAGGATTTCAGATTTGTCAACACAGATGGTACTGTCATCCATCGCCACTCTATCATCCATTTATCATCATCAAAATAGGCTCGACGTCCTCATCCTCAATCAGACATTGCTATGGTTTTGACGGGTGCATTTCTTTTCATTCTTGGTGTTTAGCAATGGTTGCTCATCCAAATCGGTCTATCACATCCAGGCCCAGTACCACATCAATTCCTGCAATAAGCCTATTTAGTACAATCACTTGTAGTGGCAGCGGCATATTCGTCACCACGATCTTAGCATCGGACTCGCCACAATATTTCACTTCTCTGCTATCTATTGCTCTAATGTTGCTGGTTTCATTGTAAGAGTTGGCAAGATTTGTATTACCAAGCTTTGTCGTACATTCGGTATCTTCCCGTTAATAGTGATCACTATCTGTGGCCACACACTCTCACACGACTTTCCAGAGTAAAATGGTGACTACTCTAGCCTGTCTTAAAATCTCCTCCATCTCCATAGTTTTGCAGTTCCATCTCCATAGTTTTGCAGTTCCATCTCCATAGTTTTGCAGTTCCATCTCCATAGTTTTGCAGTTCCATCTCCATAGTTTTGCAGTCCCATCTCCATAGTTTTGCAGTTTCATCTCCATAGTTTTGCAGTTTCATCTCCATAGTTTTGCAGTTCCATCTCCATAGTTTTGCAGTTCCATCTCCATAGTTTTGCAGTTCCATCTCTATAGTTTTACAGTTCCATCTCCATAGTTTTGCAGTTCCATCTCCATAGTTTTGCAATTCCATCTCCATAGTTTTGCAGTTCCATCTCAAGAGTTTGGCAGTTCCATCTCCATAGTTTTGCAGTTCTATCTCTATAATTTTGCAGTTCCATCTCCATAGTTTTGCAGTACCATCTCCATAGTTTTGCAGTTCCATCTCTATAGTTTTGCAGTTCCATCTCCACAGTTTTGCAGTTCCATCTCTATAGTTTTGCAGTTCCATCTCTATAGTTTTGCAGTTCCACCTCCATAGTTTTGCAGTTTCATCTCCATAGTTTTACAGTTTCATCTCCATAGTTTTACAGTTCCATCTCCATAGTTTTGCAGTTCCATCTCCATAGTTTTGCAGTTCCATCTCCATAGTTTTACAGTTCCATCTCCATAGTTTTGCAGTTTCATCTCCATAGTTTTGCAGTTTCATCTCCATAGTTTTGCAGTTTCATCTCCATAGTTTTACAGTTCAATCTCCATAGTTTTGCAGTTCACTTTCCATAGTTTTGCAGTTCGATCTCCATAGTTTTGCAGTTTCATCTCCATAGTTTTACAGTTCCATCTCAATAGTTTTGCAGTTCCATCTCCATAGTTTTGCAGTTCCATCTCCATAGTTTTGCAGTTTCATCTCCATAGTTTTACAGTTCAATCTCCACAGTTTTGCAGTTCCATCTCCATAGTTTTGCAGTTCCATCTCCATAGTTTTGCAGTTTCATCTCCATAGTTTTGCAGTTCCATCTCCATAGTTTTGCAGTTTCATCTCCATAGTTTTACAGTTCCATCTCCATAGTTTTGCAGTCCTATCTCCATAGTTTTGCAGTTCCATCTCCATAGTTTTACAGTTCCATCTCCATAGTTTTGCAGTTTCACTTCCATAGTTTTGCAGTTTCACCTCCATAGTTTTACAGTTCCATCTCCATAGTTTTGCAGTTCCATCTCCATAGTTTTGCAGTGTCATCTCCATAGTTTTGCAGTTTCATCTCCATAGTTTTGCAGTTTCATCTCCATAGTTTTACAGTTCCATCTCCATAGTTTTGCAGTTCCATCTCCATAGTTAAGCAGTTCCATCTCCATAGTTTTGCAGTTCCATCTCCATAGTTTTACAGTTCCATCTCCATAGTTTTGCAGTTTCATCTCCATAGTTTTACAGTTCCATCTCCATAGTTTTACAGTTCCATCTCCATAGTTTTACAGTTCCATCTCCATATTTTTGCAGTTCCATCTCCATAGTTTTGCAGTACCATCTCCATAGTTTTGCAGTTCCATCTCCATAGTTTTACAGTTCCATCTCCATAGTTTTGCAGTTTCATCTCCATAGTTTTACAGTTCAATCTCCATAGTTTTACAGTTCCATCTCCATAGTTTTACAGTTCCATCTCAATAGTTTTGCAGTTTCATCTCCATAGTTTTACAGTTCCATCTCCATAGTTTTACAGTTCCATCTCCATAGTTTTGCAGTTCCATCTCCATAGTTTTACAGTTCAATCTCCATAGTTTTGCAGTTTCATCTCCATAATTTTGCAGTTCCATCTCCATAGTTTTACAGTTCCATCTCCATAGTTTTACAGTTCCATCTCCATAGTTTTACAGTTCCATCTCCATAGTTTTGCAGTTCCATCTCCATAGTTTTGCAGTTTCATCTCCATAGTTTTACAGTTCTATCTCCATAGTTTTACAGTTCCATCTCCATAGTTTTGCAGTTCCATCTCCATAGTTTTACAGTTCCATCTCCATAGTTTTGCAGTTTCATCTCCATAGTTTTGCAGTTCCATCTTCATAGTTTACAGTTCCATCTCCATAGTTTAACAGTTCCATCTCCATAGTTTTACAGTTAAATCTCCATAGTTTTGCAGTTCCATCTCCATAGTTTTGCAGTTTCATCTCCATAGTTTCACAGTTCTATCTCCATAGTTTTGCAGTTCCATCTCCATAGTTTTACAGTTCCATCTCCATAGTTTTACAGTTCAATCTCCATAGTTTTGCAGTTTCATCTCCATAGTTTTGCAGTTTCATCTCCATAGTTTTACAGTTCCATCTCCATAGTTTTGCAGTTCCATCTCCATAGTTTTGCAGTTCCATCTCCATAGTTTTACAGTTCCATCTCCATAGTTTTGCAGTTTCATCTCCATAGTTTTGCAGTTTCACCTCCATAGTTTTACAGTTCCATCTCCATAGTTTTGCAGATCCATCTCCATAGTTTTGCAGTTCTATCTCCATAGTTTTGCAGTGTCATCTCCATAGTTTGGCAGTTTCATCTCCATAGTTTTGCAGTTTCATCTCCACAGTTTTACAGTTCCATCTCCATATTTTTGCAGTTCCATCTCCATAGTTTTGCAGTACAATCTCCATAGTTTTGCAGTTCCATCTCCATAGTTTTACAGTTCCATCTCCATAGTTTTGCAGTTTCATCTCCATAGTTTTACAGTTCAATCTCCATAGTTTTACAGTTCCATCTCCATAGTTTTACAGTTCCATCTCCATAGTTTTGCAGTTTCATCTCCATAGTTTTACAGTTCCATCTCCATAGTTTTACAGTTCCATCTCCATAGTTTTGCAGTTCCATCTCCATAGTTTTACAGTTCAATCTCCATAGTTTTGCAGTTTCATCTCCATAATTTTGCAGTTCCATCTCCATAGTTTTACAGTTCCATCTCCATAGTTTTACAGTTCCATCTCCATAGTTTTACAGTTCCATCTCCATAGTTTTGCAGTTCCATCTCCATAGTTTTGCAGTTTCATCTCCATAGTTTTACAGTTCTATCTCCATAGTTTTACAGTTCCATCTCCATAGTTTTGCAGTTCCATCTCCATAGTTTTACAGTTCCATCTCCATAGTTTTGCAGTTTCATCTCCATAGTTTTGCAGTTCCATCTTCATAGTTTACAGTTCCATCTCCATAGTTTAACAGTTCCATCTCCATAGTTTTACAGTTAAATCTCCATAGTTTTGCAGTTCCATCTCCATAGTTTTGCAGTTTCATCTCCATAGTTTCACAGTTCTATCTCCATAGTTTTGCAGTTCCATCTCCATAGTTTTACAGTTCCATCTCCATAGTTTTACAGTTCCATCTCCATAGTTTTGCAGTTCAATCTCCATAGTTTTACAGTTCCATCTCCATAGTTTTACAGTTCCATCTCCATAGTTCTGCAGTTTCATCTCCATAGTTTTGCAGTTTAATCTCCATAGTTTTGCAGTTTCATCTCCATAGTTTTACAGTTCCATCTCCATAGTTTTGCAGTTCCATCTCCATAATTTTGCAGTTCAATCTCTATAGTTTTACAGTTCCATCTCCATAGTTTTGGCAGTCTCATCTCCATTGTTTTGCAGTTTCATCTCCATAATTTTGCAGTTCCATCTCCATAGTTTTGCAGTTTCATCTCCATAGTTTTACAGTTCAATCTGCATAGTTTTACAGTTTCATCTCCATAGTTTTACAGTTTCATCTCCATAGTTTTGCAGTTCCATCTCCATAGTTTTGCAGTTCCATCTCCATAGTTTTGCAGTTTCATCTCCATAGTTTTACAGTTCAATCTCCATACTTTTACAGTTCCATCTCCATAGTTTTACAGTTTCATCTCCATAGTTTTACAGTTCCATCTCCATAGTTTTACAGTTCCATCTCCATAGTGTTGCAGTTTCATCTCCATAGTTTTACAGTTCCATCTCCATAGTTTTACAGTTCCATCTCCATAGTTTTACAGTTCCATCTCCATAGTTTTGCAGTACCATCTCCATAGTTTTGCAGTTCCATCTCCATAGTTTTGCAGTTCCATCTCCATATTTTTACAGTTCCATCTCCATAGTTTTACACGTCCATCTCCATAGTTTTACAGTTCCATCTCCATATTTTACAGTTCCATCTCCATAGTTTTGCAGTTCCATCTACATAGTTTTACAGTTCAATCTTCATAGTTTTGCAGTTCCATCTCCATAGTTTTACAGTTCCATCTCCATAGTTTTACAGTTCCATCTCCATAGGTTTGCAGTTCCATCTCTATAGTTTTACGGTTCCATCTCCATAGTTTTGCAGTTCCATCTCCATAGTTTTGCAGTTTCATCTCCATAGTTTTACAGTTCTATCTCCATAGTTTTACAGTTCCATCTCCATAGTTTTGCATTTCCATCTCCATAGTTTTGCAGTTTCATCTCCATAGTTTTGCAGTTTCATCTCCATAGTTTTATAGTTCCATCTCCATAGTTTTGCAGTTCCATCTCCATAATTTTGCAGTTCAATCTCCATAGTTTTGCAGTTCCATCTCCATAGTTTTGCAGTTCCATCTCCATAGTTTTACAGTTCCATCTCCATAGTTTTGCAGTTCCATATCCATAGTATCGCAGTTCCATCTCCAT
Organism: Euprymna scolopes; assembly: GCF_053919585.1. Taxonomy (NCBI): domain Eukaryota; kingdom Metazoa; phylum Mollusca; class Cephalopoda; order Sepiida; family Sepiolidae; genus Euprymna; species Euprymna scolopes. The sequence goes on from NC_136505.1 coordinate 43,339,184, forward strand.
AGTTTTACAGTTCCATCTCCATAGATTTACAGTTCCATCTCCATAGTTTTGCAGTTCCATCTCCATAGTTTTGCAGTTCCATCTCCATAGTTTTACAGTTCCATCTCCATAGTTTTGCAGTTTCATCTCCATAGTTTTGCAGTTTCACCTCCATAGTTTTACAGTTCCATCTCCATAGTTTTGCAGTTCCATCTCCATAGTTTTGCAGTACCATCTCCATAGTTTTGCAGTTCCATCTCCATAGTTTTGCAGTTTCATCTCCATAGTTTTACAGTTCCATCTCCATAGTTTTGCAGTTCCATCTCCATAGTTTAGCAGTTCCATCTCCATAGTTTTGCAGTTCCATCTCACTAGTTTTAAAGTTCCATCTCCATAGTTTTGCAGTTTCATCTCCATAGTTTTACAGTTCCATCTCCATAGTTTTACGGTTCCATCTCCATAGTTTTGCAGTTCCATCTCCATAGTTTTACAGTACCATCTCCATAGTTTTTCAGTTCCATCTCCATAGTTTTGCAGTTCCATCTCCATAGGTTTGCAGTTCCATCTCCATAGTTTTACAGTACCATCTCCATAGTTTTACAGTTCGATCTCCATAGTTTTACAGTTTCATCTCCATAGTTTTGCAGTTCCATCTTCATAGTTTTACAGTTCCATCTCATAGTTTTACAGTTCAATCTCCATAGTTTTGCAGTTTCATGTCCATAGTTTTGCAGTTTCATCTCCATAGTTTTGCAGTTTACTCTCCATAGTTTTACAGTTCCATCTCCATAGTTTTTCAGTTCCATCTCCATAGTTTTGCAGTTCCATCTCTATAGTTTTGCAGTTCCATCTCCATAGTTTTGCAGTTCCATCTCCATAGTTTTGCAGTTCCATCTCCATAGTTTTGCAGTTCCATCTCTATAGTTTAACAGTTCCATCTCCATAGTTTTGCAGTTCCATCTCCATAGTTTTGCAGTTCCATCTCCATAGTTTTACAGTTCCATCTCTATAGTGTTGCAGTTCCATCTCCATAGTTTTGCAGTTCCATCTCCATAGTTTTACAGTTCCATCTCCATAGTTTTACAGTTCCATCTCCATAGTTTTGCAGTTCCATCTCCATAGTTTTACAGTTTCATCTCCATAGTTTTGCAGTTTCATCTCCATAGTTTTGCAGTTTCATCTCCATAGTTTTACAGTTCTATCTCCATAGTTTTGCAGTTCCATCTCTATAGTTTTCAGTTCCATCTCTATAGTTTTGCAGTTCCATCTCTATAGTTTTGCAGTTCCATCTCCATAGTTTTGCAGTTCCATCTCCATAGTTTTGCAGTTCCATCTCCACAGTTTTGCAGCTCCATCTCCATAGTTTTGCAGTTTCATCTCCATAGTTTTACAGTTCCATCTCCATAGTTTTGCAGTTCCATCTCCATAGTTTTACAGGTCCATTTCCATAGTTTTGCAGTTCCATCTCTATAGTTTTGCAGTTCCATCTCCATAGTTTTGAAGTTCCATCTCCATAGTTTTGCAATTCCATCTCCATAGTTTTGCAGTTCCATCTCCATAGTTTTGCTGTTCCATCTCTATAGTTTTGCAGTTCCATCTCCATAGTTTTACAGTTCCATCTCCATAGTTTTGCAGTTTCATCTCCATAGTTTTACAGTTCCATCTCCATAGTTTTGCCGTTCCATCTCCATAGTTTTGCAGTTCCATCTCCATAGTTTTGCAGTTCCATCTCTATAGTTTTGCAATTCCATCTCCATAGTGTTACAGGTCCATCTTCATAGTTTTACAGCTCCATCTCCATAGTTTTGCAGTTCCATCTCTATAGTTTTGCAGTTCCATCTCTATAGTTTTGCAGTTCCATCTCCATAGTTTTGCAGTTCCATCTCCATAGTTTTACAGTTCCATCTCCATAGTTTTGCAGTTCCATCTCCATAGTTTTGCAGTTCCATCTCCATAGTTTTACAGTTCCATCTTCATAGTTTTGCAGTTCCATCTCCATAGTTTTGCAGTTCCATCTCCATAGTTTTTCAGTTCCATCTCCATAATTTTGCAGTTCCATCTCTATAGTTTGACAGTTCCATCTCCATAGTTTTTCTGTTCCATAGAGATGCTGTAAAGGAAAACACTCACGAAAGCCAGTTTAAGAGTCTTCTCAAGGCTGCGTCCTACATATCCAGCCAATCCCGCTAGTCGTCTTATCTCTGCGCATATACATTCACCGACTCTGGTTCAGGTAATTCTTCTGAACTTATTATAACCCTCCAACGCGCTCTTTGAAAATGTTGTCTTTAATCGGTTCTCAATACTCTCAGCAATGGTCTGATCTGTTTCCCACATTTCTAGATAGAATGCTAAAGCGTCCCCTTGCAAATATATTGGAATCAATGTGGCTGGGTCTTCAATCTTCTCCAGCTTTGCCACCAACTTCAGTTTTTTAAACCACGCGATCACATTGCCTTCTCAAGCGGCTTCACTTTGTTGCGTCTTAACTTTATTCTTACGCTCATTTTCGTTGTGAAATGGTTTGCAGTTAAATATATTGGTATTATTAGAAAGTAAAGTCCAAAAAGAATTCCTAACCGTTACCTCCACCTTCTCGTAATTCTCGTTATCAAACCCCAGCGCACATCTGTCGGAACTTACTTCTGCCAAAGAGACACCTCTCTCCCTCTCTCTCTCTCTCTCTCTCTCTCTCTATATATATATATATATATATATATATATATATATATATATATATATATATATATATATATATATATATATCTGACACACAGGCTTTTATTTGAAAAACCGACTCCATCTCATTTGCATATTTCCCAAAAATCTTGTTACCTCACGTGATCACCAGTCCATAAATAGCAAGAGCGGACATTTTTTTGTTATCCCTTTTCTGAAACGGACGACACGTTATACAAGGTCAGGTTTGTATTACTTTTTAATCACAGTCATCAGAATGATTTTTTCAGTTCACGCCAGATCAGTGAAATACCAAAGTGGCGTGACTTTCTATCCTTTTTTGTCCACGCCGAATATTCTCAACACATTGCTTGCATACAATATGAGGTGCCAAGGTTGCTTTATGTCTCGTCTAGTGTGATTTCCATTTTTAAAAAATTCAAGCTTGTGCTTAATTTTGTTAAGGTCTTGTGAGATGCGATCGCACTGTTACACGACAAACTTGTGCCCTCATTGGCGTTCGTTGACACTAAAGAATGCTGAATATAGAATAAAATAAACGAGCAAAAGGCTTAATTAATTATACAAGTTCTACCGCAGGCATTAATTACGCAGTAAATAAGTGCATTTAAAAAAGAAAGAAAAACAAGTGAAACTAAGTTACGAGTTCTTATTGTTGTCACGTGGTTTTTTGGGTCACTGGACAAATTACTAATCTGCTAAAACCATTTAGAATTTCGCGTATTTTGTGTCGGCGGTGAAGGTAGTTATTTCGAATCAAGTGCTGGATTATTTAGATATATTAGCCAGACTTGTTTTTAATGACGATGACGCTTTTGTTCGTTGAAAATATCAGAGTAAATGTGTTGGATAAATAGGTATTTATATCTCCCTCGCAGTAAGAAACGTGACACAATAGAATGAAGAGTCAGTGCCCCTGAGGGTGAGAATTCTGACTCGCAAAATATGTCTGGACAGCCCCGTTGGCATTCCCTGGCAGGGGTGCCTCAGGCGATTAGCAATAAGCTAACCCCGTCTCAAAGAGAGAAGTCAAAGGAGAGAAGATAAGGGAGAGAAGGCAAAGCCTGGGAGAGTGAACCTCCTAGAAGTGCACAACTTCAGCATCATACCATAATTAACAAGAAAAAATACATTCCAGAAATGATCTAAACTATGTTGATTTATTTTTGCCGAGGGAACAAGTCTCAATGAAGAAGAGAGAACTGTCTCATTCAGAATGCAGATCTGTATATAGTAATTGTCTCTTTGTACATGAATAAAATCTTCGAATTGTTAGTGACAGAAAAGAAAAAGACGATTCAGATTTAAAAGAATAAAAGTGTTTTTTTAGTTTCAGCGCGTTTTTATCCATACGGGTGCTCAGACATTTGTGAGCAGGTGACCTGTCATGGCGAATTAGTTAATAATAATGCAAAATTGCAATAAGTTCAGAAATAAAATATATATACATATATATATAGACATTTACACACGTACACACACACAAACACACACACACACGCACACACACACACATATATATATGTGTATATATATATGTGTGTGTGTGTGTGTATACTTCATGTAGGATTAAGGGGCCTACTAAATATCTACAAAAAATTAAAGAATGACAAATGTAAGACACAGCACGACAGCTGTTTCTGCATATTTTCTATTGGTTTAATATTTAAACACAAGAAATTAAGTTACGAGAAAATTAGGAACGACAAATTTCGGCACGGCATATTTAGGCACGACAAACGAAGGCATAACAAATTGTTTCTAGTGTTATTTTTTTTCTCCCTTAAGAATCTCTGTAAAAAATAACAATTTCTTTTTGTAAGACTTAGGGAGGAATATTATAGAAAAAAATCCGAGTCAAACATAAAAAGAAAACAAAGTTAAAAGAAAAATATATTTGTTTACTTATTTTTTATAATGAATATGCTTTTTTATATAGGATTTTATAGTAAATGTCAATAAAAGTCTGTATATCAACAACGTATTTATTTCCTTCAGATCTCAACTGTCAGTTTTAAAAAGAAACAAACAAAAAAATACTTGTTTACATTTTATAAAGAGTTTAGCAGAAAAAAATCAGCATGATAATTTGTTTAAATTAAAATCGATTAATTCATGTTGTTCTGGACATAAGACTCTGATGTGCGAAAATATCACACGAAGAGAACGAACAGAAGTTGTTGTCGGACATTGTCGCACATTTGTCGTGTATTCGCATTTGAAAGCAACCACATTTGATAAAGAAAATTGTATATATATATATATATATATATATATATATATATATGTGTGTGTGTGTGTGTGTGTGTGTGTGTGTGTGTGTGTGTGTGTGTGTGGCTTACACCCCTTGCAGAAACCATCCTTCCCGAGTCCCAAAGTGGCTTTCGACCAAATAGAGGTACGATGGACATGATCTTCACTGCTCGTCAACTCTAAGAAAAGTGCAGGGAGCAAAATTTACCATTATATATGGCTTTTATAGACCTTACTAAAGCCTTTGACTCTGTGAACCGTCAAGCCCTTTGGCTGGTTCTTGCAAGGTTTGGATGTCCAGAGAGGTACATTCGGGTACTGAGACTGCTACATGACAATATGTCAGCTACAGTCCTCAGTAGTAGTGGAGATGAAACAGAGCCCTTCAGGGTTGACACGGGAGTGAAACAGGGATGTGTCATTGCCCCAACCCTGTTCTCCATCTTCATTACTACTACTATCCTCCATCTCACGGACAAACTTCTTCCCCGTGGAGTACGGATTATGTACAGAACTGACGGGCGACTTTTTAACATCAACAGATTTAGGGCCAAAGGTCGAACGAACACCATATCTATTATGGAGCTACAGTATGCAGACGATAACGCCCTTGTAGCCCTCTCAGAAGAGGACCTACAGAGTACACTGGTTGCCTTCACGAGGGCGTACAAACAGCTAGGACTAACAATTAATATAAAAAAAACTCAAATGCTCCATCAATCACCACCAAACAGTACTCCAGTCTCACCCCCAAACATCTCCATCGACAACGCTAGACTGGAAAATGTGGACAACTTCCCATACCTAGGCAGCATCCTATCATCAAAAGCCAACATAGATGATGAAATACAACACCGTCTCAGCTGTGTCAGTGGGGCTTTCTCAAGGCTAAGGAAGAGAGTATTTGAGAACCGTGACCTTCTGCCAAAGACCAAAATCATGGTATACAAAGCTGTCTTGCTGCCCACTCTTCTCTATGGATCGGAGACCTGGACCACATACAGGAGGCACGTAAAAACCCTGGAGACGTACCACCAAAGATGCCTCCGAAAAATTCTCAGAATCAGTTGGAAGGACCGACGCACCAACACCAGCGTCCTGAGTGAGGCTGACATTCTTACTATCACCGCTATTGTTGCTCAATGCCAGCTCAGATGGACTGGCCATGTTGTCCGAATGCCGGATCTCCGCCTCCCAAAACAGATTTTCTACTCTCAGCTTGTTGAAGAAAAGCGTGCCCAGAGTGGCCAAAAGATGAGGTATAAGGACAACATCAAAGTAAATCTAAAGCGGTGTCACATGGACCTTGAGACATGGGAGGAAGTGGCTGGGAGCAGGTTGGCATGGAGGAGCGCTGTCCACAAACGTGCTGCACTTTATAGCAGTGACGTAAATCAAGGATAATCGAGGATAAACGCAAGCACAGAAAGGACAGATTATCAACCAAACACACCCAACCCCACCCCACCACCACTACCTTTATCTGTTCAAATTGCACAAGAAACATTGGGTCTAGGATTGGGCTCTATGCTCACCAGAGGACCCACAGAAGCCACAACGGAGGACAGTCTTACTCGGACACGAGTGACTGCCGATGATGATGTGTGTGTGTGTGTGTGTGTGTGTGTGTGTGTGTGTGTGTGTGTGTGTGTGTGTGTGTAACTATATATGTTAAAATGCTATAAATAACATTCTGTTACAGACCCAACACTGCCAGTTTCGATACGCTTTTGGCATAGTTGGAATAAAATATCAAATAATTTTCAGAGTGTTGTATCGATCATTTGAAAAAAATATTTTACTGGTGACCCTCTTCCCTCACAATCTTCCCAAACTTAAAAAAAACTAACGTGTAATAAAAGACTTTTTTTTAATTTGTGCTTTTCGTGGTTTATCGATCTGACAATATTACTATGCTTACAATGTTTTCATAAGATACCTAAATTAGTCCAAAGCTCGTGGAATCAAGAAGAAATAACTATAGTCGGGGATGATTACATGTCTTCTGAGAGAGAAAATCCCTTTTACCTCTCAGTTTGATTTACGTAAAGTTGGATGACATCTCTCTCAGTCAGTCAGTCAGTCAGTCAGTCAGTCTTGTCTCCTCTTCGTTGTATATATATATATATAAATATATATATATATATACATATATATATATATACATATATATATATATATATATATATAATTAAATACCTACAGACATTACTGTTTCATCCTTTCGGGAATCTTCAATGGAGGATGTCACAGTTAACACCAGTAAACAGATTCGAACCCGGCAACACAAGCCACCTCTCGCTTGATTAGCAAGGACTGTATCCATTCGGCTGCCATTAACCGCGTGAAATAACGTTGAAATTAAACATTTTGTAAAAACATAAATTTACGTCAGTCAGAGTGATCTAATCATTATGTGATGATCTATGCATAAGAGCTAAATTGGCCGACTTAATTCAACTGAAAGTGCTCAACGATAAGAAATGAGTTTCTTAAAGGGGCATATCAATATATATATATATATATATATATATATATATATATATATATATATATATATATATATATATATATATATATAAAAGCAGTGGTCGAGATTTTATTTCAATTGGCATTTTTTCTTTTTAGATCATTTGTGAGCAACAATTCCATTGGCCGCGATGGTTGTACGCTCAATCTCCGACTATGGAAAGGTGCTAGTCAAGCTTCAATCATGAATGACAATATATATATATATATATATATATATATATATATATATATATATATATATATATATATATATATATATGCATATATATATATAAGTTACGTTGTTTTTGCCTTTTAAGTTAAGTTTAAGTTTTAAATTAAGTTGTTTTACTTTTTGTTTTAAGTTACGCAGAGCTTCAATAACTCTTAGAATTGTCTCCCCTTGTTTTGAGTTGAATTTTTTTTAAATAAAAACAAGAAACAATGTAGTCGAAATAAGTCAAGAAATTGGTACAATTTATAACAATTTGACAGCATAAACAAATACATAATTGTTTAAATGAAAACAAAAAATGTGGTCGAAACCTTAAATATGCAAGTACCCAGGAACTGATAGGATGTACGACGATACCACAACAAAGAAATATATGTGTTGTTAGTCGACGCCACGAAATTAGTATTGTTTCCTTTTTTCTTTCTTTTTCTTTTTTCCCCTTTTAAGTGCATTATTATTCTGTTTTTACAATTATGTTATTTCAATGTGTGGTGGCTTTTGCCGAACCACTAAAACATCTCGAGCTAAACTTAGAAACACCGGAAAGCAAAGGTTTGTCAAAAATGTGGAGCGGAATTTTATTGTACTAAACTAAAGAATCTGAACAGACATGCTTGAAGGTGCAGCCGATTTCGTTAAAATTCGTGATTTTCCGTAAATATTTCATGAAAATATTTACTCCTTGTACTCAAATTTATGTTAAAAAAGGAAACATTAACAAACAAAATGTTGTTTCTGACTTTTTTAGATGAGGACCGAAGTAACATTTTCATCTTAGATGTTGTTCTCACAATTTTTCTGTCGGTGCAACCTCCGATCTTCTTCTGATGTATCTTGATAATGGTTATTATATCTGAATGGTGGAAAGAATGTTTTTTGTTATTTATTCCTACGAACTATAGTCGCTAGACTTCAAAATGTGTGATGCTCTGATGCGTTTATGACATGAAAAGAGCGTCGATTCAGTTACATTTTTGCATTGATTCAAGCAAGTATCGATTTGATATGATGTTGCTTAATTCAAAATCTAGAAACGGTCTACCTTCTACTAGTGATGTTATCTAAGGCAATAGCACTTAGCTAGATACTCCATCAGAACAGATGAATAATTGTTCTGAAATCAGGGAAGGCAATGCGACCACATCAAAACAACGATGTATCATAACATAATTACTGGTCAATTAGGGAAGGAAAATTGATTTTAACTTCTTTACAAAAATCAACATTTAAAATACTTTAAAAAACATTCGGGTATTTATATATCTCATCTAGAGATCAAGGGTTTACCCCAGTAAGGTGCCCCCAAATTTCTATACTCTACATATATCAATGATTTTTTTTAACGATTCTCATATATATATATATATATATATATATATATATATATATATATATATATATATATATATATATATACTATCAGGCCTCACAGCATTGTCCAACATTAAAATACGCTTAAATATAATATTTTGATTAATGCAGATTACGTATTTGTTATCATATTATATTCGACTCAATATTTAGTAATGATTTATAAAGTTAAAGAAATATAACTTGTGCATCACCACCGAGCATCGAAACCAAAACGTTTAGAATACAATTTACTTTTTCCTTTGACGTTAATGCCTGAGCTATAGAGACTGTTTGCTGCAAGGCTAAACATTAGAACATGAACCAATAGTTATTACGTTACGCATGCAAATTCGTAATGCCCTCGTTCAACCTTCACCTGACAAATTTCATTTTTAAAATTTTCATACTTTTGCGCCGATTTTCCCCGGTTAAAACCCAAATCAAAAGTTTAACGTGGATTCGAATGCCCTATATATAAAGTTTCATGTCTGTAGACAAAAAAAAAATGGCAGAAGTGTGGTAGGCAAAAATTTTCAAACAAATATATATACGCACATAAATACATATAAAAAGAGGCTTGTGTTTACTATAAGCTTTTTACGCAAATATTACGCAAGTATAAATCATGTAGAATATCTGCATGAATATAATTAGTTTTATTTTCTTTTTAAATGAATATAACAAAGTTTTTAATATGAAACATGATATGCACAGAAAAACAAAATTATCGGAGTATATATATATATATATATATATATTAATGAAAACGAAGATCTATTGTTTGGTCGAGAAAGCAGGTTTGTTTAGCGATTGCAGGAGATTAAATTACATTTTTAACAAAATAACATTTCCACGAAGGATTCAAATTATTTTTTTATAAAAATTGTTTCATATAATTTTCAATATTAAAGAGCTTCCAAGACAATATATATATATATATATATATATATATATATATATATATATATATATATATAATTATTTTTTTACTATAATAATTACATACCCACAGACACTAGTGTTTCATCCTTTCGGGACTATTCAGTGCAGGGTGCCTTGATTAACACCAGTCGACAGATTCGAACCCGGCAACACGAGCCATCTCTGGTTCGATTAGCAAAGACCGTGTTCAATGCTCTACCATTAACCGCAAGAAACAACGTTGAATTTAGACATTTTAATTTTAAAATTCCTTACGTCAGTCATAGTGATCTAATCGTTATACGATGATCTGTGCAGAAGAGCTAAATTGACCGACTTAATTCAACTGAAAGTATTCAACGATAAGTAACGAGTGTCTTAGAGGGGCTGACATTTTTTACTATAATAATTAGATATCTTCAGACACTAGTTTTTCATCCTTTCGGGAATCTTCATTCCAAGGTGTCACGATTAACACCAGTCCATAGATTCTAGCCCGGCAACACGAGCCATCTCTGGCTGATTAGCTAAGACCATATCCAATCGGCTAGGATTAACCGCGAGACGTTGAATTTAAACATTTTATTTTTTTCGTATCTAGAGATTTCACAGTATATCAAATGTACCCGTCGTTGACTGGGTTCAAAAACAACCTACAGAGAATGGACTCTGATTTATGAAAGTATGATAGCTTATGAAAAGGAAGGGTTGTAAATTTTGGTTGAATTTGGGGGTATCAAAACCAAAGCAAAATATGATGAAAGTAAAAATAAAATAGATAAACCCCATACTTTATTATGGCATACCTGTTCACACCGAAATACTTATCACAATATTTTGTGGATCTATATTAAAAAACCTTGTTAAACTTTGTGACATATTTCCATTCTATGGAGGTCAGGTGCGAACGAACACCCCATAATTTTATTATACCGTATTTCTTCAAACAGAAACATAATTATCAAAGTATACTTACACAGATAGATATGAAAAGTCTGTATTAAAGTGTATGCCTATTTCTATTCTGTGGAGGCCAGGCGCGAACGCATACCCCACAATTTTATTATACCATCCCTATTTAAGTTAAAACATACTTATCAAATTATTCTTATGTACATCTATATCAAAAATACTTGTAATCGTTTGTTTTTTTTTTTAATTTTTTAATTTTTTATTTCCATACTTTGTGGACTAGGCGCGAACGCAGACCCCACAATTTTTATGAACCACTGTTTTGCCAGATCAAACATACCCATTCCTGTGGCTCGATACATCTTCTATCTTTATATGCAATCAGTTTTTTTAAAATAGTCGACCATATAGGAGCCTATTCGCGACCACACACACACACACACACACACACACACACACACATTCAGCTTTATATATATATATATATATATAATTATTTCTTTTACTATAATAATTAAATACCCACAGACACTAGTGCTTCACTCGTCGGGAATCTTCAGTGCAGCGTGTCACGATTAACACTCGTCGACAGATTCGAACCCGCAAATATATAATAGTTGTTACTGTGGCTCAGTTTGTTTAAATGGAAAACAACCAAAAACAAAAAAGACAATGTATGTTGATTATGTTTATGTTCTCAATACTTAATGGTTATTGCAAACGCCAGTAGATTTTGGAGTACATTATTTTAACTGCAAAAGGTGTATCCATTGAATTCATTCAATGCACGTTCCCAGCCCGTTATTACTTAGGTTGTCAGAGGCGAAAACATAGGGTTTAATTTTACTATGGACATGTATATGAGCACGCACTGAGAATCTCGTAGATTCAAAAATTTGGTCGATTTTCTGTTTGCATGAAAATATAGTGTATTATTACAAGTACATTGATGGAAAAATCGAAAAGAAAACTGTTCAGTGATTAAACCAACAGAGTAAGTGGGAAGCCGGTGATATTTCAGAGGGAAGAAACAAATGGGAAAAGAATGTAAAAATGTTGTCGGATATGTTTAACAAAAAAGAATTAGTTTGGCAAACTTTTTTTTTAATTCAAAAAATATCCTTATTGTCGCACATATTTTTTTTTGAAAATATTGCGTTCAAATATAATTAAATGAGAATGTGCGTAAACATTTTGCTTCCTTTTTATTATTGTAGCGATATTCTGAAATCGAAATAATGAGGTTCAAGTGTAACCAATAGAATCTAATGAATTGCCCTGTCGCATTAATGTAAATAGATAAAAAAAAAACTCATGAAAAACCGATAAGGTATGAATTAAATAATAAAGAAAATAGTTGTTGAAGAAATTAGAAATGTTAGTCGTTTTCATTGTGTTTACGGAACATGTCACGTGACCAAAACAAACATAGTCGAAATCATTTTCTCGTTGAATTTTTGTAGATGTAACTAAATGCGAAATGACAAATATCTAAGTTGATAATTTTTTTTTTGCAATATTTTATATCAATGAAAGGTGGTTTTGTTTTTATTTGAGATGTATATTCAATCGTACACACGGACACAAACACACGTAAGTAAAGTACACGCATTGATATATATATATATATATATATATATATATATATAGAGAGAGAGAGAGAGAGAGAGAGAGGCATAACCTTTGTACAATATGTGGAAATATAAGTAATATAAGTAAAGAGAAGACGTAACTAAATGCGAAATGACATTTAGATACACACACAAATATATATATATATATATATATATATATATATATATATATATATATATATATATATATATATATATATATATATATATATATATAACGACTGTAATTAACTAAGCATTGACAGCGGGCGTAGTAATATGTCTGATAGTGACGCCATGTTTTAATTATAGTAACTGTTCCTTTATAAAGTTAAGAATTACATTCTGGAATACGAGAATTTTCAGAAGTTAACCAATCAGAATTGAAGGACTTTGGCAAATTAGTCTTTATTATTTATAAATAAGAAATTGAAAGAGTAAGTAAGGTCTATGGTTTTTTGGGGTTTTTTGGGGGTTTTAAGCCACTTACGGTCGATGTGATAACAGAATCGGTGGAAAGTGTAGAATTCGTTCTGGCGACAACTAAAAGTAGTGGTAGTACTAGATATTTAAAGAGAAAAATAGGAACTCCTTCGTCTATAGATGTTGCGATTGTGATGGTGTTGCTTGTAAGATAAAATGTAGTATTATTATATCACGACTAAATATGTATAAAATGGTGTTCGAAAGCTACACAAGATGGTGGCTATTAGCCTAGATGTATTAAATTTGTATGTGGCATCTGTTGTAGCAAACCTACGCTACTTTGGTCCAGAGGGGAAATTCTGCGTTTGACACACCTGTTCTCATCAGATCACCGAACCTAAGCATCGCTGAGCCTGGTCAGTACTAAAATGAGTAAACATTTGAAAATACCAAGTGCTGCATGTGCTCTCCGCTTATCTCGGCATTGTTTGCAGTCGTTTCAGATTTCTCCTTGCCACTTGATTCAAGCGTCGTAACTCTCGCTTCTTTTATTTAGTTTTTTAGTCCTCACAATTTATGAAATATGTTTCTGGGGGAAGAATTGCTGTTTTCTGGATCGAAATCTATCGATCCCACATTTATTATTGGTTAGGTTTAGATCTTGAAATAGTATTCTTTTATTGATCATATTTTAGCTTCTTAAATCAAGTAACTTAAAGCTTTGTCTTGGGCGATTACCATAAATAATAATTTGAAAAACTGATCGATGCAACACGTTTTCGGTATAAAATGCTCAAACGATCGTACAACTCAACTAACAATAAAATGGTTTCCTATCTGTTTGTGAAACTCATTTCTTTCGCCTACTCGTTGTTGTTGTTTTATTAATTTTAAATCAAAGTTCCAAATTCCACAATAACTCTCGCTCCCCTTATTTTGTCTTTTATTTCACACATTCATTTAGCAATGTTTCTGACAAAGGGGGCGAATCGCTGTTTCCTGGATCGGGATCTATCGATCAAATATTTATCCTTGGTTAGTCCTGTTCCTTGAAGTAGTATTTTTGTTTTATTTTTAGCTCCATAAGTAAAGTAGCTTCCTGCCTTGTCTTGTGTCATTACCATAAGTAATAATAAAAAAATATTGATTGATGCAATGATTTTTGATTACTTATGGAATTGTTTATGACATATATGTTTACATTGGATTTGTGGTCACAGACGCCCTCGCTATTTTATTTCATATCTTGTGAAATTCTTGGATATACAAGTCGACGTTTCGCCAGAAATCGGGCTGAGATATTCGTCCTGGGTAGTGCTAAGTTGCCGACCATCCCAAGCCTTACCTTCCCTATTTGAAGTTAAGTAAGTTTATCGCTTATTAAGGCGCCCCGACCGGGGATGCCGACGGGACTACCCCTGCAATTCTAAATATGCCATATACGCTTCCTTTAGGGGCGCTTGACTGATTCTCCCCACATTCCAATTTTGTGTCACATCTTCCTGACTATCTTATAGACCGCAGAGAAGCAGTCCAGCTCTAATGTATTTCACAGACTGGAATACTTTGTAAAAGGATCTCTGTTCATGCAAATAACGTCCGAGAGTAAATATATGGAGATAGAAGGGAAAGTCATTTTTTCGTTGTGGTAATAATACAGGTTCTTGCTGCGAATGGCTTGGAAGGAATAGTCAATAATTGGAGCTTAGTCGAACAAACTCCATGAGGACAAAAGTAGTGTAGAAAAAGATAAGAGAGTATTATATATTATTTTTATTGGAATCCTACTGCTCCAGGTGAGCATTGTTTGAAGAAGCGGTTCCAATCCTACCCAAAGCAGGTCAGAGGATTAGTTGGCCAAAACGTAGGACAACAAAAACTATGAAAGGAAGTAATTATTGAGGATACAGTTAAGAGTAGTCCTATCGGGTCGAGCTTAATTACCTGAAGAAGGCAAGAGGAACAGTTGGCCGAAACGTCGCGAAACAACAACAACTATGAAGATGAGGATAATAGCCTGCAAATAAATAAATAAATAAAAAGACAACGAGAGGTATTTTTCCGTGAGGCAAAGTGGTTATAAGCAAAATGACAGGGAGATATTATATATAGATAGTCGATTTTTAACTTAGTCTAGGCAATAAAGAGTAATCTGAATAGCCCCGCCCCATATCAGCAACATTCCACCTTTGGGTGTATGTGACTCTTATACAGGTTGTTGATTGCCTTTCAGGGCGGTAGAAAGAGCTACTCATCTTTACAGCGAGCTTAGAAAAGGATTGTATGAAATCCGTCAAGAGAACGCGTTTGTTGAAAGTGTTAATGTAATGTTGTCCGAGAACCAACACGTTGTAGCCTCTGTCGCAAAGCAGACAAAGAACAGAAAAAAACTTCAATTCGCTTTTGTGTGTGCGTGCGTGTGCGTGTGCGTGTGTGTGTATGTGTGTGTGTGTGTTGTACAACGATATTTGTTTCTTTATTCTCTCGTGATCGTTTGATGCTCCTCGCCTAATCGCTTACTCAGACGTTCTTCACGCCTCTCACGTGATCCCCCGAACGTTATTTCTCTTTCTAACGTGATGGCCTTTTCAAAGTCTTTATTTTATCCTACTTTTAAACTCTTAGTTTATGCTAGCTACCCGCTTGGATAATATCTGATAGTCATGTTAGTAATTTTTATAAAATTATGTTATATATATATATATATATATATATATATATATATATATATATATATATATATATTAGTGATGGGACGATTCTAATAGTTTTCCAGATTCCGATACAATTACCGATACCGCACGAAATTTGCGATTCCGATTCCGATACAATTAACGATTCCGATTCTTATAAATCTCTAAATAATTAACTTTAAAGTTGTTAATTTTCCTGATTACCATAAAAAAAGAAACACGTGTTAAATATGCACATATTTTCTCAAACATAAAAGCACACTTGTCTTGGAGGTGATTTATAGATTTTAGTTTTAATCTTAGTTTAAAATCAATAAATATTTATTATTTTATTATTATTACCAGTAGTGAAAGGTTTTGCTTTAAACAAAATCAAATAAAAAAGATAATTAAAAGAATCGTTTTGATATCGGAGAATATGCATAAATTTTTCTGATTCCAATACCCCCAAAAGTTCCGATTTTTCGATTCCCAATTCCGATTCCGATTAATCGTCCCAGCATCTATCTATCTATCTATCTATCTATCTATATATATATATATATATATATATATATATATATATATATATATAGAGAGAGAGAGAGAGAGAGAGAGAGAGAGAGAGAGGGAGGGAGAGAGAGAGAGAGAGAAAGTGTGTGTGCGTGTGTGTCTGTGTGTGTGAGAGAGTGTGTGTGTGTAATAAACAGGGTCTAAATGAGCAATATAAATATATTTACAGGCGCTGTGCTCTGAGTATTGCAGTTATGATTAGCTCAATAGGTGTAATTCCCTAGAGTTATATAAATAGAAAGAATGAGAGACACTCAAGTTTTCATGGGAGGAAAAATAACAAAATCATATTTATATGTACAATCGTTTCAGAAACGATATCCCTTTTTTCATTCAATATTTACAAATAAAACCATCGAGAACTAAGTAAAATATTTCTGGATATCGTCTCCTCATTAACATAAATGAAGGGGGGGGAGAAAACATCAAATTTTAACTAGCTTATGCAAGTAAATATAGTTTGTATGAGAGTGTTTCCATATTGTTTTTTTTTGTATGTTTTTTTTTAACTGAAAAGAAGCCTCTCGGTTCGCAAACCTTCTTGGATAAGATATTTTTTTTTAATCGAAAAGAGATCGTTAGTAGTTGTAGCCATTTTTTTTTAAATCTAATTGCTGCCATTAGAATTTTAAAATGAATAAAGGATGTCGTTTCCGAAACAATCGTACATATAAGTTTGTCATGTTCCCTCCTATGAAAACTTGATTGATAATTTAAGAATTATTAATCTTTCACCCTTTCTCTCTCTTTCTCTTTCTCTCTCTCTCTCTCTCTCTCTCTCTCTCTCTATATATATATATATATATATATATATATATATATATATATATACACACATATAAATGAAAATTCATGAAATTTTATTTCTTTTCTGATCAATCTTTTCGATTTGGCGAGATAGTGATTTAATCTGCTCCGGTATGAAAAGTGACTCACAATATCTGCAAAGTTCCACAAAAAAAACACTCGACTAGCTACAACCACTATCAACAATTTCCCCCACTCTCTATTTGTGCCTAAATCTAAACGCAGATTCCATGAACAAAGCTTCTAAGCTTCTTTCCTAGAACTATCTGCCTGTGGAACACTTTTCAACTGGCCTTGCTCCCGATAGATTACAACATGATAGCCTTCAAGTCCAATGCAAACAAGTTCTTGTTAACCGTCTTCTTAAAAAAATCAAAATTCGACCCAATTTACACCATTAATGATTACCACACTACCACCTTACATTCATTAACCTTTATCCTCGAGAGGCATTCGGGCCTTGATAAATGGCGATTCCCTTGTAAAAAAAACTTTTTCGATTTTCATGAAACTTCGTAGTGAGTACGGAAATTAAAATTGGTGAATTTATTAAGAAAACCGATTGAACCCGTTTCTAAAGCATTTTAGTATACTCTCTCTCTCGCTCTCTCTCTCTCTCTCTCTCTCTCTCTCTCTCTCTCTCTGTCCTCGTATCGAGTTTGGTGATGGTAGGGTTGTTTGCTTACATTAGTAACGCTTCGATGATGGGGAGGCGTAGGTTGCAATTTGGGACAACAAGAATGGCAGTGTTTTTTTATTATCCTATTTCTGGAATCTCTTTGGGACGTCATGTGTTACTTAGGCGTTCGTCAATGGAGCTGTGAGAAGAGATCATGTGACATGTAAGGCGACGTGAAACACGTGTTCTAAATATCTAAATGTTTTGAACGCTACTAACTGAATTTCTTTCAATACAGCTTGCAATTTGGAGACGGAATTGTTTTTGTTGAGATAAGTGATTTCAATCATGCTTTTTATTTTAGATTTAAAATATTAACAACTCCATTTTATTTCAGTATTTAATTTGTGTATTTCTGTTTTATTAAATGCTAGCTTTTTTCTAGTCCAATAACGGCTTCCATATTGTCTCGAAATTACTTATAACGGCACCAACTTACTTTCGGAAGAACCCCCCCTCAGCCTTTTCTTTTATATCGTAAGCTTCTTAAAACGTTACTAGCTTAAGTTCAGAATAAAATCACGATTTTCTTTTAACGGCTAATTTAAAAAAAAAAAATGTTTTGAACGCTACTAACTGAATTTCTTTCAATACAGCTTGCAATTTGGAGACGGAATTGTTTTTGTTGAGATAAGTGATTTCAATCATGCTTTTTATTTTAGATTTAAAATATTAACAACTCCATTTTATTTCAGTATTTAATTTGTGTATTTCTGTTTTATTAAATGCTAGCTTTTTTTTTTCCTCGTACATATGTTTATTTATCTACCGAGTTGATAGCAAAAATTACGAATTATACTCATTTTTAGTTCGTGTGAGGGGAATCTATCACCATACTTTCCCTTAAACACGTCTGTTGGACTTTAAGTACAATACTTAATAGTTTTTTTTTGTTTTTGTTTTTTTTTTAATGGAGAGTAGAAAACGCATTGTGAATGCGTTATCGGCAGCTCCTGTTACTCTCGCTTCTTCTTATTTGTCCCTCAGTCCTCATTTTTTAAATGAGTGATTTTTCGGACAAAGGGAGAAGAAAAAGCTGTTTCTAGGTTGGCAGTATTTTTGCGAACAGTTGGCTGAGATGGCGGAAATTTTCTGTTTCTATGTCTATCCTTGTAGCCATGTTACTAGTAAGGGTGCTGGAGGTAAACGTTTTGTCTGGGCTGACGTTATCCGCCTGATAGTCAGGGACCCGAACCTTGGATTAACCACTAAGGAGGCTGTCCTATCAGCAGGTGCAAAGTACTGGGGCTGCTGTATTGCCATTTGGTGAATGGATTCTGGACCATGCAGTAGCTTCTGGTGGGGCCTCTCGATGCCATACTAGTGGGTAATTGTTACGGCTTTACCTTATCATTAGCTACAAAAAAAAAAAAAAAAAATTCTTCGTTTCTTTTTCTCTCTTAATTTCCCCTCTCTGTCCTGCTCTAAGTAAATCTGTCGACCTAGTCCACAAATTCCAAAATTTCATCATGACAAGTTTCAAGAAAAAATACACGATTAAACCCGGTTCTCCAACTTCCAACGTAGACCCCTACTACCATGTCTCCTTCTCCAACATCAGGGGTCTTCGTTCTAACCTTCCAGAGGTTGAAACCCAATTACAGGAGACTAAACCAGACCTTTTATTTTTAAGTGAAACTGGCATTGGACAAGCTATTTCCCTAGATGAGTTTGCAATTTCAGGATACTCTAACTTAACTTCTAAATCTGACCCCCAAGATCGCCATGGGCATGGAATATGTGCATATATTAAAGATAGCTTTCCATGTGGGAGGGACATCTCCAGGGAAGATCCTAACTTACCCTATATGTACTTCCGGGTTGCTTTAGCTCACACTACTGCATTTATATTTACTCTCTATCGCCCCCACAACAGCGGAGTTACTATCTTTCAAAGCATATCTGAGAAAATTGACCAAGTCCTTTCTACTTATCCTTCAGCTAACATTCACGTATGTGGAGACTTCAATGTTCACAACGTCGAATGGTTGACCCACTCAAACAAGACCGATGATGAGGGGAGGTTCTGTCATGATTTCTCCATTGCCTATGAACTCACTCAGATTGTTCATGAACCTACCCGTGTGCCCGATAATGACGGCCAGTATGCGAGCCTACTAGACCTTTTTCTCACAACTTGCCCTGAACTATGTTCAGTTTCTGTTCTGTCGCCTCTTGGATCTTCCGACCACTCTGTTGTATCAATTAAGATAAAAATGAAATGCAATAAGTCCCCAGACGTACCTCTTCATCGTACATTATATCGATACACTAAGGCTGACTGGGATAGCTTCCGTACATTTATATCTGATCTACCTCTGCATTCCATGTTTAAAAAGGATGTGTCCTCTATAGTATTAGACCTAACTGAATGGTTATTTGTAGGTATTGACCATTTCATACCCTCTAAAAAGTTTAAGCAAAAACCTAACAGCCAGCCATGGTTCTCTCCAGAATGTGCTGCTGCCATTGCGCACAGAAATCACTTTTTCCACTGCTTCAAACGTAATAGATGTATGGAAACTAAAGCCGTTTTCAGGACTGCCAGCAACCATTGTAAGAAAGTAATAAGGAACGCAAGAGTGTTGTATGCTCAATCTGTTAAGTCCAAAGTAGCTGAGCAGCGGCTTGGTTCCCACCAGTTTTGGCAAATAGCAAACAGAATCCTGAACAGAAGCGTGTGCTCCATCCCAACTATTATCAATGGACCTGAGGTAATCTCGTCAGCATCAGACAAAGCCAAACTCTTTGTCAAGAACTTTGCAGCTAATTCTACCCTTTGCGACCAAGACCGCCAACCCCCAATATTTCCTCCTGTATCAGAAAACACGCTATGTGATATACGTATATCTGTACGTGATGTTGCGAAGCTAATCAAAAACCTTGATTCGAGTAAAGCAACTGGCCCTGATGGTATTCCAACTATAGTACTCAAAAAACTTCAACCTGAATTAGCGCCCATACTTACAAAACTGTTTAAACGTTGTCTTAAGGAGAATAGTTTCCCATCTCCCTGGAAAATCTCATCAGTATGCCCTGTATTTAAGAATTCAGGTGATCGCTCATCCCCCTCTCAGTACAGGCCAATAAGTCTCCTGTGCGTCATGAGTAAGTTGCTGGAATCTGTGTTAAATACAGAAGTAATCAAACATCTCAACAAAAATAACCTTCTTAGTGACACTCAATATGGTTTCCGTTCTGCTAGATCTACAGCAGATGTCCTTACAGTTATATCGCATAGGATTAGCAAATCTCTCGACGGTGGCAATCTTTCTAGGGCAATTGCTCTTGACATATCTAAAGCCTTTGATAGGGTATGGCATAAAGGTTTACTTCATAAGATCGCTAGCTATGGTATAGCTGGAAAAGTCTTCTCAATTATTAAATCATTTCTTTCTGATAGGTTCATAAGAGTAGTAGTTGAGGGGCAAAAATCAGAAGCTCACAGTATTAATGCCGGTGTCCCTCAGGGATCCATCCTGGGCCCAACTCTTTTCCTGATCTACATTAATGATCTTCCAAATCATATCCTTACATCATTTGTAGACATTTATGCTGACGACACTACCATTTATGGTACCACATCTAAGACAGTAAACGACCAAGTTCTCTCCAATTCTCTCTTCTCTGATCTTGAGCACGTAGTACAATGGGGAAAGGAGTGGCTGGTTACTTTTAATGCATCTAAAACCAAGCTTCTCTCTTTACATCATCAACATTCTAATCCACATTTGTCATCAATTGAAATGAATGGCTCTCGTCTTCAGGAGGCCTCAAGTTTTGACAAGCTTCTGGGTTTGACCATTACTCCTGATCTTAAATGGAACACGTATATCAAATCTGTTGCCAAGGCCGCTGGAAAAATGGTGGGATCTTTCTATCGATCCAGTAGATATCTCACTGCTGATGCTATTCTCTACCTATATAAGAGCCAGGTACGTCCAAGGATGGAATACTGTTGCCACATCTGGGCAGGAGCTGCTAGAAAGGACTTGTCCTGCCTTGATAGAGTTCAAAATAGACTTCGTAGCCTCGTAGGAGATGTCCTTTTCTCCTCCTTGCAACCTCTATCTCACAGAAGAGATGTTGCGAGTTTGTCTCTGATGTATCGTTATTTTCATGGAAAGTGTTCAACTGAGCTTCAATCTATGGTCCCCCCTCGCCAAACTTTCACAAGAAACACTCGTCTAGCTGTAAACACTATCAACAATTTCCCCCACTCTTTATCTGTGCCTAAACCTAAACGTAGATTCCATGAACAAAGCTTCTTTCTTAGAACTACACGCCGGTGGAATTGTCTTCCGTTTTCCTGCTTTCCGGCTGACTACAATATGGATGTGTTCAAGTCTAAAGTAAATAAGTTCTTGATGAGCCGTTCCATATAAGTTATTAAATTTACCAAATTTTCATTACTAATGATTACTATATTGACCAATTTCTACTGTACACTCTTTAACCCTTATCCTTGAGTGGCCTCTGGGCCTTGATAATGTGGTGATGCCTTTGTAAAAAAAAAAAAATCCCTGTATATGTACTATTTGTGTATATACATTTTCCAAGCGGGCTCTTCATACTCGAGGAGGACATTACATCATTGGCCATTAACATCCAGTTCGGCAATTTCAAGCATTATATCGTTTGAAAATTTTCAAAAACCAGCATTTCTTCAGACTTTATGAGTAAACACAATTTTGGCAATGGAGCATTTTTTTTGAAGAGCATGTTTATTCATAAAGTGTGTTTATTCATAAAGTATGAAGAAATGCTGGTTTTTGAAAATTTTCAAACGATATAATGCTTAAAATTGTCGAACTTGACATGGAAACAATTGTAACGTAAAAGGAAATGCACTTTTTGTTGCCATCAACACCTTGTTTTGAAGGGGCCTACACAGTATATTAATGCTCAATTATGAAATGTGATAATTTTGTAACTACTCCTTAAGTCAACCATTTTTGGCTTAAAACGTACATGAAAATTTACTGAATCTCATGTAATCAGTATATTACATATAATTATATATATATATACACATATATATATATATATATATATATATATATATATATAATATAATGAGTTCGTGAAATTCAGTAAATTTTCATATACGTTTTAAGCCAAAAATGGTTGCATACAGACGGTCAGGTTTCAATCCTGGCTTGAGGTAATAGCATGTCTAGCCGCACTGATGAGCTGTGAAACAGCGAAACAGCACTGTATGTGGATGACTATAATGCTCCTCACCTTGAGTTGAGCATATTGAGAAGTGATACACGAATTACCATTAGCATATAAGCGACGCTCTTTGTGTAAACAAATCGAGCGGAGGTATTTCGAACGATGTCAAAACATTGTTAAATTCACCACTCGTTCACCAGCCGTCAATAGCGTAATAGTTAGGAGCCTTGACTGCCGTACAGACGGTCGGGTTTCAATCCTGGCTTGAGGTAGTTGCCTGTCTAGCCTCACTGTTGTGCTGCTGGATTACTATATATATATATATATATATATATATATATATATATATATATATATATATATAAACATACCCGCACAGAACAGAACAGTTTTCAACACTTTTATATTACTTTACGAAGATTAAAATCATGATATAGAGATACTAAATCTTACATCTAGAATCCTTATTTCAATTTTGATTTAAATCCATTAGATCATTTTAGTTATAAATAATATAATACTTAAGCTAAAGGGGGGTCTTAAGAACCGAATAACATTCATGGAATCTTGCTTGATTACTGCTTAATGGCCATTGATCAAATTCAATATACGAGGTGCCTTAAATAAGGCTCCAGACTTTTTCGTAGGGGACCTTTTATTGATAGCACACAGATAATACTTTAATCGCCTTTGGAGTAATCTCCTCCGGTTGCAATGCACATGTTTTATCCTTGTAACAACTTCTGGGAGGCCCCATGGAATTCCTCTTCTGTGAGCGTCTCAATTTAGAATTTCTAGCCTTTTTTAATAACTTCTCATTCAATTCTAATCTTCAATGAAATTCTTTATTTGGCCAATCAACTCTGGTATTCTGATTTTCTTACTCTTTCCACAGCTCTCATCATCCCTCACAGACCCCCTACCTCCCTTGAATCTCTTATGCTACTCAAAA
The DNA here is from genome assembly GCF_053919585.1 of Euprymna scolopes. Taxonomy (NCBI): domain Eukaryota; kingdom Metazoa; phylum Mollusca; class Cephalopoda; order Sepiida; family Sepiolidae; genus Euprymna; species Euprymna scolopes. Next base: position 43,362,948 of record NC_136505.1, read on the forward strand.
ACTGACGCTCGATTCATGCAAGATGGTCCAAAAGCAGTCTGAAGCATTCCATACGTTTCTGTGGCATTTTCTTTTCAAGTTTAAAACAGAATTTTATTGCATATCGTTCTTTAAAAGTTTCCTTACGACCTGATTGCATTTTTGAAATTCAACAGCTGTGACAATCAGACTTTAGTAGGATATATTCCAATTCCTACTACAGCTGTTCATTTTAACCTGAAACCATAAAAATTGGTCAGTCATCTCATAAGCTGTGTAGCAATAACATACTGAATTTTCAAGAGTCTACGACAATTTAAACTGCCTGTGCAAAAATGTCTGGAAACTTATTGAAGGCACTTGCTATGTCTGATATGTTAGAATAAAACGATCTTAAAAATGCCCCAGGGAAACGAAATTTGAAGAATATGTCTAAATTGATGTCAAGGACCTATTGTTAAAATTTGACAAAAATATGGGGAATTTACATTTTTTATGAAGGGTTTCAATCCAGTTTTACCTCCTTTGAATATAACTAAAAATAAAGGTAACCAGCAATACCGCTTCCTACGCCGAGAAATTATGTTTCAAAACTAAATATAAGGTCGGATACAAGTATAGAAACACACATATATATATATATATATATATATATATATATATATTAAGTAATGCTATTTCCTGTATTTTAATTAAACTAATAATTTCACTGTTACATTAAAATACACTCAGCTCTTTAGACTATTGTTCTAATCTCCTTTATATATATATATATATATATATATATATATATATATATATATATATATATATCACTTTATATTGATTGAAATATAGTGAATAGGCTTAACAGGAAAATAAATTGCGATTGAGTTTATGAAATCGTTAGTCAGATACAATCAAATGTTCTCTTTGTCAGATGTTGTGTATTGTAAGCTTGAATATTAGTGGGTCATACCATTTGTTAAAAACAGCCATTCAGAACATGTCATGCATCTTTAATGCGTAACAGTTACATAAAAAGGTAAAAGTTCACATTTAGAAATGAATGGAAAGCGTCTGTCTGACGTTTTTTATATTTCGTCTACTATCAAAAGACTTCGTAGAAATGATTAAATACATTATTCATATGCAAATCTTATGTATTTTTTTATTTGTTATGTAAAGCACTCTATACAATGCATGAAGTAACGTTATGTAACGAGCTAAAATTCAACCATGTCAAGGTCAAAAGCTTGCTAAAGATAAGTGAAAGATAGATTTCTACCCAGAAAACAACAATTATTTCCTTTTTCTCAGCACGAGGGAATATACAGTTAAAGATAATTCCAGGAACATTCAACAGGAATCTCATTAGCTGCACAATGTCACCCGGTAAACGAGATAAAGAAAATTAATCAAGGCCGCCATTTCAGAATAACGTGCATTTAATTCGGAGATCCACTTAATAAAATGTGTTATGGGAACTTACTCATTCGCTAATAATGTGATTTGCTTAGGGTAATCAATTAAAAAAAAACCCTGGGAGTTAATAGTCTCGTGTGGAAATATCACGACGTATCACGAGACTACAGACTGTCTAAGTTAACAGCCGGAAATACCGACAACCTTTCATTATATTTGAATTTCTTGTACAATATATTATTTCTGCCTCAACCTGTTGTTCGCTTTTTTTCATGACTTTTTCCTAAGGACACAACAATTTAAGGGATAGGGAGTGAGGATGGTAGTCTTGTTGAAATATTCGCAAAATTTTGCTTTCCTTAAAAACATCCGTTTCCCGTGACTCAACACACGCACACACACATATATATATATATATATATATATATATATGTGTGTGTGTGTGTGTGTGTGTGTGTGTGTGTGTGTCTCTGTGTGTGTGTGAACGTGTCTGTCTGTCTGTGTGTATGCCTGTGTACATTTCCCTATACAATAACTCTGTCAATTTTCAGTCTACAGATTCGAAATTCCATATACAGGGTATTGAGATTTGGGAAATCTTTGTAACTCGTTTTCGGACAAAAATTTGGCTGTTAAGGAGTCAAAGTTCAACGATTTGTCCTTTGAGAACTCTACCAAACTCCTCCGCCAATTTTGGGTATAAACAATTGGAATTTAAGATATAGGTTCCTTAGACATGTATCTAACTTAATAACTTGATTGTAGCCCAAAACAGTACATGCTAAGGCGTCATAATAGGGGCCAAAATTAAAAGATATTTGACCTCTGCGGTCTCTACCAAATTACTCAGACAATTTCTGGTTTAAACATTTGAAATTTTACATAAAAGGGTATTCAGAGATAGGGCAAGCTTTTTGATCCGGTTTTGGAAAATTTAAGCTACAAATATATAAATCTATGCATGTATGTTTGCATGTCTGTCTAAAACTTTTGACAGAGGCAACTGATTTTCACAAGATCAGTATCGTTTTGAAACTCGACTCTTAAGACGACAAATACCGAAAAATTGGCTAAAAACAATTAATTTTTAAAAATTAGCTTTAAACATTAATTTTTTCACCCTCAACTGGGCACTTTTTTACAGGAAGGGGTTGCTTTTTTCGCCGACATTTTCGAAAGTCATCCCCTCTTTTCGATTGTCTAACCTTAATTTAAACCTACGTCAGCATGGGTGCCCGGTGTTTCCCGGGTGCTTGCCTTTGCTGTTACGACCACCACCAAACCGCATATATATATATATATATATATATATATATATATATATATATATATAGTAATTTATGAAATATATATGGCGATTAAGCTACACTGAATATTCTGCGTTTCATCCAACTATAGGATTCGTCAGGCTTATGCGAGAATTCTGTCGTTGCCTTTTGTTTTTATATATGTTGAGGATTTCTAGTCGGCCAATCAGCTTCTAGTATCCACCGCGCCCCTTCCTACCAGCCAATGGGCATGCATTTTATCAAACAAAGGATCTGTTTTAGAATTAGGTTAGTGGTTTTAGGTGGCCGTTCTCCTTTTTTTTCTACATATAAATATACCTATGTGCACACAACAATGCACATACATATACATATATACATATATATATACATATATATACATATATGTATGTGATCGTTTATGTATATTCATGTTTATTTAATTTATTTATTTGTTTTTTTTTCTATTGTTATTGTTAGTTTTAAAGCTATTTTGTATCGCTATCCTAGAGTAAGTTTTATTTTGTGAACACAGTTGTTTGCTATTTCCCGCCTACAGTTTAATAGATTTTGAGGTTCTTTAAAGTACAGGATAGAAAATTTTTCATGGAGGCATAATTTACATGAGTCGTCTAAATGTCTGCATGTGGTAGCTTGTCTCATTATTTTCCATTCGACTACCGGCGAATGTCCGCTTTCTTTGAGTTCCCAGTATTTATTCGCTAGTGTTGTTTTTATACGGTGTTTTTTATTTTTGAATGTGCTTTTGTGGTCATAGTATCGGGTTTTGAAATCTAAGGAAGTCATGCCTATGTAATATTTCTTGTTATTCGGGTGTTCTTTCGCAAATATTGTTGCTTGATAAACTACGCTATTTTTTAGACATTTATTTTGGACTGGGCAAAGTGTGCGGTGTCTACAATTGCATTTATCTTGTTCGTTATTAGTATTTTTATTTATGGTATGGTTGTTCTTGTCCGGGGTTGGTTTGTTATTATTATTATTATTATTATTATTATTATTATTATTATTATTATTATTATTATTATTATTATTATTATTTCTGCTAGTGTTGGTTTTATTTCTGTCATGGTGTCTACTTTTTTTATTGTTTATTTTGTTGTTGTTTACATTGTTTTCATTTAGTATTTTGTTATTATGTGCCTTAATTATCATCTCTAAATTTTCGCAACAACTGTAAGATAACTTCAAGGTATTTTTATTGAAGATTTTGTGTAAGGGGTTGGTTCCGGGAAAGTGTTTTTCAATAAGATCTAGAAATTTCTTGCCAAGTTTTGTTTTTAACATTTGATTGTATGGGGCCGTATACCAAATTATAGTTCTTTTTCTTCTGTTTTTAATTTCATTATAGCTGTTGGTGTTTTGTTGCTTATATTTGATATCGATATTTTTGTATCCACTATTTTTTAGGGCTGTTTCGTAAATATTGGATGACCTGTTAAATGCATTTTCGTCGCTTGAGTTATTACTGAGTCTACTTACGATCGAGTTAGGAATATGTTTTATAATTGATGGTGGGTGGTTGGACTTAGGGTTTACGTAAATTGGAGTAGCGTTATCTTTTAAGTATGGTTCATATGTGTTTTTATCTAAGTTTAACGTGACGTCCAGGAAGTTTGTTATTTTTATGTTAGCTGATATGTCCGCTTTTAGGCCTAATTTTTTCATTTCTTTGTGTATGATTTTCTTAAAGTTTTCTCCCTTGACTTTGTTGGAGTTTTTTATTATAGCTAGTCGGTCATCTCTCCAATTAATGAAAACAATGTAAACAACAACAAAATAAACAATAAAAAAGTAGACACCATGACAGAAATAAAACCAACACTAGCAGAAATAATAATAATAATAATAATAATAATAATAATAATAATAATAATAATAATAATAATAATAATAATAATAATAATAACAAACCAACCCCGGACAAGAACAACCATACCATAAATAAAAATACTAATAACGAACAAGATAAATGCAATTGTAGACACCGCACACTTTGCCCAGTCCAATATAAATGTCTAACAAAAAGCGTAGTTTATCAAGCAACAATATTTGCGAAAGAAAACCCGAATAACAAGAAATATTACATAGGCATGACTTCCTTAGATTTCAAAACCCGATACTATGACCACAAAAGCACATTCAAAAATAAAAAACACCGTATAAAAACAACACTAGCGAATAAATACTGGGAACTCAAAGAAAGTGGACATTCGCCGGTAGTCGAATGGAAAATAATGAGACAAGCTACCACATGCAGACATTTAGACGACTCATGTAAATTATGCCTCCATGAAAAATTTTCTATCCTGTACTTTAAAGAACCTCAAAATCTATTAAACTGTAGGCGGGAAATAGCAAACAACTGTGTTCACAAAATAAAACTTACACTAGGATAGCGATACAAAATAGCTTTAAAACTAACAATAACAATAGAAAAAAAAACAAATAAATAAATTAAATAAACATGAATATACATAAACGATCACATACATATATGTATATATATGTATATATATATATATATGTGTATATGTATATGTATGTGCATTGTTGTGTGCACATAGGTATATTTATATGTAGAAAAAAAAAGGAGAACGGCCACCTAAAACCACTAACCTAATTCTAAAACAGATCCTTTGTTTGATAAAATGCATGCCCATTGGCTGGTAGGAAGGGGCGCGGTGGATACTAGAAAGCTGATTGGCCGACTAGAAATCCTCAACATATATAAAAACAAGAAGCAACGACAGAATTCTCGCATAAGCCTGACGAATCCTATATTTGGATGAAACGCAGAATATTCAGTGTAGCTTAATCGCCATATATATTTTATAATTTACTAGCTCTACCTACGTATTGAGCACTTTTGAAGTAAATACTTAAAGTTTACGCATAAATCTATACTTTCGTATATTAAATTTATGTGAATAACTGAAGTAGTTATATATATATATATATATATATATATATATATATATATATATATATATATATATATATATATGTCAAAAATAAATAACCATGTTTATTTCTTTTCTGATCCATATTTTCAATTTTGGCGAGACAGTTATCTAATCTTCTGGAACTCCCAATATCTGCAATTTTTTTACAAAAATCACTCGACTAGCTACAACCATTATCAACAATTTTTCAATTTATAGGGGAGTTTTTTCTTTTTGTTTTTTTTTTGGGGGGGGGGTTCTTCAGAATAACGCGCATTTTATTCGGAGATCAAGTGAACAAAATGCGTTATGGGAACTTACTCATTCGCTCGTAATGTGATCTGCTGATCATAATCAATAAAAGAAACCCTGGACGTTAATAGTCTCGTGCGGAAATATCGCGACATAACACGAAGCTACAGACAGTCTAAGTTAACAATCGGAAATACCGACAACCTTTCATTATATTTCAATTTCTTGTACAATATATTCTTTCTACCAAAACCTGTTGTTCGCGTTTTTTTCTTCACGGCTCTTCATCTCCTTTAATTACTAACTTATATATAAAAAAAAGAACTTAAATTTAGATACAGGTTGACTAATGTATCATGGAAATTATTTAGAGCAAACGAGAAATGTTAGAAAATAAAGACAATGATTAGAAGGGCAGCCAGAAAAGATACAACAATCGCAAAAAAAAAACAGTGGCATAATCCATGTATACAATTACAGGCTAATATAACTGACAACACTCTATAGTCACCTCAACAGATGCTGTCGATTATTGAGGAGGCCACGCCATCATCGTTATGAAAAAGTGGCACTCACCACACACTAATAAGTGGGACACAGCGGTCTAATAAATTTAAACCAATCTGTTGTCTCACTACAACCTCTTGACGTAGGGTCCAACTATGACGAAGGTAAATTAAACTACATATAAGCTCTTTACTGCCCTGGTAACATGACAATATATATGGACAACGTTCATCTAGAGCATACGTTGAAAAAGAACAAGGAAGGTGTGTTTTTGGCACAAAGGACCATCTTTTACTGTACAAGGCCATTCTTGGAGACGGTTAAGAGAGGAAGTGAAACCTTAGATTGACATGCATAAGTTAAGTAAAGAAATATGATATTATAACACATTCATGGTTACTGCGGAACCTTGGGTTATACAAGGTATCTAAAAAGTCACTGAAGGGGTTTGAACTTAAATAGACGCTTGTTTTTTGATTATATCTTTCTGTAATTTTAATACAATCTGACTTCGAATTGGGAATTTTACATTGAGAAATTTAAAAAAATGCAAAATTCAAACAATCTTTATTTATTAAAAATAATGTTTATTAAATGTTGCCCATTTTCAGCTTCGCATATTTGTGCTCTTTCTAAAACATTATTCATGACAGATTGCAGAATTTCTGGATTGCGATTTGATGTTTTTGTTCAATTCTTGCGGCTTTGGGGATTTGTTAACATAGACTCTTCCTTTAAGATATCCCTACGAGAAAAAATATGTGAAACATAGCATAAATGGTGCCTAAAAAAAGTCACTGATGGGTTTTGAACTTAAATAGATTCTTTGTTTTTTATGATATCTTTCTGTATTTTTAACACAATCTGACTAGGATATTGAGGAATTGTTTTCAGAAAATGCAAAATTTGAATAATCTTTATTTATAAAAAATAATGTCTTTTAAAATTGTTGTATTTTAAAAGGGTGTCTTCCTTTTTACTTCCTTTCAATTGCAATGTCTACCTATGGTTAAAAAGTATACTTTATTATTATTATTATTATTATTATTATTATTATTATTATTATTATTATTATTATTATTATTATTATTATTATTAGTATTATTTTGCAGAATCTCTGGATTGCGATTTAACTCCCTTATTTCGTTCCTGATGTTTTCCTTCAAATTCTGGCAGGGTTTGGAGTTTGTTAACATAGACTCTTTCTTTAAAATATGCCCACAACAAAAAGTCGCGGCTAGTCAAATCTGGGGAACGTCGTGGCCATTTGACATTGCCATAACGAGAAATAATGTTGTCGCCAAAGCATTGCTTGAGAAGCTCCATGGTTTCTCTCGCCGTATGTGCTGTTGTTCAATACTATACTCATGCATAATTAATTTCCAAAATATTATCTGTAAAATATGTAAAATGAAGAAAAGGTACACAATAACAGTAAAATGAGAAAGATTTTCAACTCCTCGGTGATTTTTTGGCACCCTGTACTACTCAGAATAATATTGACATCTCATATGAAAATATGAGAAACAAACATATCTCTAAGCGACAACAAAAGGATCATTATCCCAAAGGTTAAGATCGGATAAGAAATCTTACAAGGAGTCTATTTCCATTAGTCTTTTGTGTGACGATAGATTCGTTCACTAAGTTCCTGAACAAGTGTAAGAATGTCTACAACTTAACCCAAGGTCTAATACAAGAACCGTTGACACACCGGTTCTCTGTCAGATCACTGAAGTTAAGCAGGACTGAGCGACTAAAATGGGTGACCATTTCGGAATTCCAGATTCTGTATGTGCTCTCCACTAATCTTGACATTGTTTCCAGTTAGTCTTGGGGTTTCCTTGCCACTGGCCCCAAACAGTGCTGATTCCAGAGAAGTTCAATTAAGTAACTTGCCATGCCAGTAATAACATACATTATCAGCATTATAGACTGGCTAAAACATAAACACTCTATACACAAATCAAGATAAATAATAACATTTTAATGAATACTGTACAATAAGAAAAACAGTGTCTACCAAGTCTGTGTCTTCCCAGAAAAGAACACGGGATACATTTCTTCGAGATTAACAATCAACATAGAGCCATTATTGGGAGCTATATTTAATATCTGATAAGCTAAGCCAAATGATTGCACACCAAAAGACAAGAGCCAGTAAAACAAGCTCCGACACAGAGATGGTCAAACATTTTGAACAAGATAGCAGTCTCACAAATGCGACAGAAACACGAAACATCATAGCACAGGAACAGTCTAAAAAGGCCAGAGAAGTACACTAACACATTCCATAATACAAATGCTTTTAAGAAAAACACTTGCTGATTAAAAAAATATATTATGACTAATGCTTTTAAGGAAAACACTTGTTTTTCTTTACTTGTGCTTGTTTTTTGAAAATCTCTTTTCAAACACATTAATAGTGGTATATAGTATTCGCTACAGAGCGTTCATTCTTTTTTAAAATAATCAATTAACAAAATACCAATGCTTTTAAGAAAAACACTTGCTGATTAAAAAAATATATTATGACTAATGCTTTTAAGGAAAACACTTGTTTTTCTTTAATTGTGCTTGTTTTTTGAAAATCTCTTTTCAAACACATTAATAATCAATTAACAAAATACTTTGCGTATCACAAAACCTTGCATGATATTTTCGATTTAGATGGTTTGGAAGTATTGTCGTCCATTCAACTGACTTCTAATTTTACATTTTTCTCTACTATCACATCTTAACGCAAAATCTCCGTTTTGATGCGTTCAAACAGTTGCAAACACTGCTCTAAATTGTACACGTTTTGTTGCCGGCACAAAACTTTGAACAAAGCATTTTCATTGGCACATCGGTTTTCTGTCAAAATGGTGTATACACTTTCTGATATTTTAATGTCGTTTGCTATCTTCTGCAATTTTAATTTACAATTGACCAAAACAATTTTGTAGATATTTGCCGCGAAAACTGTCGAATTTCGTCGACTTGAGCACCCAGCACCATTCATGTCTATATGACCTCGTTGGAAGTCAGCATATCACATCTCTAACATTCTTTTTTTAGATGGAGCAAAATCTAATAGCACTTACAACATAGCTGTGCTTGCACAGTATTTTTCCAATCGGAAACAGCCACGAAGCAACTTTTTGCTCAGTTTGCTAAGCCTTTACCCCAAGGTCACCAAACAATTGTCACGGAAATGAGGAATATATATATATATATATATATATATATATATATATATATATATATATATATATATATATATATATAAGAAATTTATTACTGTGAGTCCAGAATGAGTTTACATATTGTTTCAACTAGACGATGCTAGTTGGATATTTCCTCTCTTTGAGGATCTTCCTCTAGTTGAAACAATATGTAAACTCATTCTGGACTCACGGTAATAAATTTCTTATATATATATATATATATATATATATATATATATATATATATATATATATTAATATATAATATATATATACACACATATATATATATATATATCATGTATTCACATAAAATTTCCTGATTAATATTTTATGTAGCGATTTTCTGTATTTGCTTCAATAGTGCTCTCTACATGGGTAGAGCTATGTAGTAAGCTATGATAATATATTTATAATTAATTAAGCTAAACAGAGACCTCTGTGTTCCATTTCCGAAAGGAATCGTTTGGCTAAATGCATTTTAGCCTGATGATTTCCTACAGGGATGAAACGCGGAAGCCCGTGAGTGGTTTAATTGACATAAATATATGTTCATAATTATATATATATATATATATATATATATATATATATATCCTCTTTAATTTCATCAATTATTTATATTAACTTTTTTGATATAAGTCGAAACAATACCAGGTAATTCTTGTTTCCGGTCGAATGCGAAACTATTCGACTGAGAGTGTTTTTTTTTATGAATGATGTCATCAGATAATAATGTTTTAGCTGAAATGTTTCATTGCTCTTCTAGCACAGAATTAGTTATGATTCCTATCATCATTTCGCTGTTATTTACTGCATCTTTTAAATAATATCTGATTCGGAGAAATTAAGCGACAATCATTTTTTAATAAAAAAGAAACTATCCCCCGTAGTATTCAGTAGCGGATGAGAACAGCCACAAATTAGCTCGTTTGCCATAGCACAGCTTTAAAAATACAAAGCTATCATTGTTGTCCTATGATTTAGAAGATTTTTTGTCATCTTCAGCCCCACAAAACCAACACATATTAGGCCATTCCTGTAATGATCCGGTCCCTATTGTTTTTGTGTGTGTGTGTGTGTGAGTTTAGTTCCAGGAGGTTCATCCGCCCAGGCCTTGCCTTCTTTCTTTGTGAAGGGGTTAATCTATTGCTGAGGCGCTCTTATCGGGAAATTCCGACAAGACTGTCCAGGCATTGTTGCATTTCAGAGTGTCCCGCCTCTGGGGCGCTGATTTCTCAATCCCACTTTCCGATGCTGGTGTCCAAGTTCTTGCAGTGTGAGAGAAATAAAAACCTCTCACAAATCCCCTTCATTAAAAAATACATAAGCTTTACAATTCTATCTTTTACAGTCACAATGCAAAACAGCCCGAGGGGGATTTTGTTGCTGTCCGACAGATGGGTAGCTCTATTTACTCCTCGGAGGTTCTCGCAATCAAAATTTTCTTATTATTTACAAAGGGGTAATTTTATTGCTAATCGACTCTATCGGGGAACGCCGAGAGGTACGCTCAGGCATTTTTAGGAAAGAGTGCGCTTATATTATATGGCTAGCTTCTCAGGACTACACCTTACCTTGTGTCTATTTTCTTGGCAAAGAGGTAAATAATCTCGTTTGAAAAGGGTCGGGATCTGAGACAATCTGTGATGCACGTGCAACGTCTACAAGTGACAAAAGTGTCGTTTTAGAAGAGACGTTGCTATTAATGGCCTTGGCTTGTGAAATCGCTGACCCTTATATTAAATCGGATCTTTTGTCTTAGTTTCATGAGATAATAAACATGTGACTATCTACATTGGACGTATGGCGTTATAGTAATAACAATATTTCAAACTTGCAGTTATGGACAGTAGAAATTGCATATTATAATTTACACAAATCTTGTAGCATACGTACAACAAGATCGTGAGTGTGTGTACATTGGTTTAATGCAGTGTTTCGCAACACGTTTACTTTCGTTTCAATAATAGTGATCACCCAAGGAACTCCTACATAAGATACAGTTTTACAATCTTATTTATATATTTCTCTTCATATTGCAACTAATAGTTTTCTTTTTAATACCAGTTTAGGTTTTAAAAAATGGGGTATTTACCAAATTTGTGACTATTTTTTAAAATGTCGCAACATATTTTTCTAACAACGAAGTTCAAACACATGATATATGAATTCTATTTCTTAGTTTATTAACAATTCAAAAGTTACTGAAATAAAGTTTTAATTAGCTTTCAAAATTTTATCCAGGTACACATATGTATAAAAGCGTAATTATATCAGCCTACTTATCACTATCTTTTGAAGAAACTCTTGGCACATGCTTACTGAACCTTAAGGTTCCGCGGAAGCTTGCCTAGGAAATCCTGATCTAATAGATACAGGCGGTTACTGTGGAATCCGCTACGTCGCGTTCAAACCTTATCGCATGCTTTCTAGTTATTGACATACTGATAGTTTTAGAAATAGTGGCAATAATGTCAAGAGTCGTTAACGGTACAATACTTTTCTGACAGATTTCTTTTTTTTATTTTCCAAGTGACATTACGTGTTTGCTTTTAGTACCTTTTAAGTGGATGGAATTTAGTGTGCTGTGAGAAGATCAAGCCCAGAAAAGTAATTCGTCAAGCATTTCCGTTGGGTTTAAGGTAAGATTGACCCCTTAAACCGAATGCCACCATCTATGTATGGAAATTGTTTTTCTATTATTAATGCCCCAATTTATTCCTTTTTTATTATTCCTTTTCTTTCCATGAACAAAGTTTCTTTCTTAGAACTGCACACCTGTGGAACACTTCCTTTTGACGTCTTTCCAGCTGACTATAATATGGTCGTCTTCAAGTCCAACATAAACAAGTTCTTGATGAGCCGTTCCCCTTAAGTAATCAAATTTACCACATTTCCACTATTAACAATTATTACGACATAGTCCCATTGACTACTGTACGCTTATTAACACTTATCCTCGTGTGGTCTCCGGGCCTTGATAAATGGTGACTCCTTTGTAAAAAAAAAAAAACTAGAAAATCTATGATAAAAGTGGATTTACACTTTTTATCTACAAGCCTTATCATAGATGTTGCTTGCTTGAATCAGTTGATGTTGAATCTGGCCTTGATACCCGTGATGATGAGAATGTAACTGATAATGATGAACAGCAGCTAGATACGTTTTTAGTGACGAATGTGATCCAGATGACGTGTCTTCAAGACAATACACTGGGAGAGATGGTAAAACAATCTGGAGTAAACTAAGTCTAAATCTCGATCAAGAACAAGAGCTTATTATAGCAGTGAAATCAAGTATTATGGGCCTCGCAAAAGCAAGTAAAGGTCATGTAACTTGCAGGGGGAATTTTCGTTTGGCTGACATGCTCCAAGATATTGTAACTTGTACAAATGAATATATTGAAGCCAAACAAATGAACTACAAACCACAAAGAAATGCAAAATCAACTTCAGAAAAAGAGATAAAGCACTTGTTCGCCTTCTGGACTTTGCTGTGTCTTCAACAGCGTTTGTCAGAATATTTATGATGATTTGTGCAACACAAGTGGAACAAGTTTAGATATAAAATGAATTACGCATAAAGTGCGCTTGAAAGTCAAAGCACAACGTAATATTAGGAAAATAAACAAATATTTTACTTGTTTGAAATTTATAACATAAATATATTTCGGGAGTAGACTCCATCTTCAGTGTGTTGTTTTGTTTCTATTTCTTTTTCTTCTTCCTTGCCATGTTGTAAATTTGGAGAAAGAAGTCTGTTTGTAAAGAGCCGCGCGTTGTATCGAGTGGCTGTATTTTGAAAGGTTTGAACTGTGCGTATTTATGATTTGTGCCACACTGGTTGAACAAGTTTAGATATATTTCGATATCATTAGGAAAGTTTAAGTTCTTATTACAATGCATCAGGGTTGATGACATTGCGATAAGAACTGAGAGAAAGGGATTAGATAAATTAGCACTGATCAGAGAAACGTTCGGACGTTTTGTGGCAAACTGTAAGGAAGCGTATCGCGTTTCACCTTATATGACAGTTGATAAGCTAGAGCCTTTTCATGCAAAATGTGATTTCAGACAGTGTATTACTAGCAAGCCCGTGAAATACGGAGATGCCCCCCCCGAGATGATAAGATGTTACAATAAAACTAAAGGAGGAGTTGATGCTGTTGATAAGCTGTGTGTGCATATATATATATATATATATATATATATATATATATATATGTGTGTGTGTGTGTGTGTGTGTGTGTGTGTGCATATATATATATACATATATATATATATACATATATATATACATATATATATATGTATATATCTGTGCACGAAATACAAGATGGTCAACCGTGATTTTCTACAGCATTCTCAATGTAGCTGGAATACATTCTTGTATTATGTACAATTTAAATTATAATTTAAAAATGTTATCTTCCATCTAGCAATTAATAATATAGATATAAAATTTTCAATGATTTTTTAAAGTGCAACAGAATATACATTGCATAAAATAAATCCAAGGTTATTTTTTTCATTCAATTTAAATTAATTTTTTATACCTTACTTTGTAAAATTTATAAAAGTGCAATTAGAAGACAAATAAATCTCAAACTGAATCTATACCTTTATTTTTAAAGCCTATAGTAAACACATTTTGTTTAACAATGTTCATGCCTTAGATGAAATGCTTTTCTAACTTGTAAATATGTTGCCAGTATTTATGAAACAGTAGGATAATTTTACGGTTAATTTTCTGTTTTTGATTAATTATTATGTTTGTATTTGTGTTTCCTAGCACTATTGCGTCCTGTAGGGAAGTTTCTTCAATTTAAGCTTTACAGCTTCGGTTAATAGTTTGTGGGGTGAAAGATGTAATTAGTTGTAAGACACTATCGCCTCCTCACGTTTGTAATAGGGTTTCTAAATAATCACATTATTATTTCAGTGCGCTTCAGTAAATGCATAAGTCCAAAAGGTATATACTGAGTGTTAAAAGAAAAAAAAATAGTTGTGTAAATATATCAATCTATATTTAAAAAAAAATAATCGTCCTCCGCTTGTAGAGGATCCAAATGAGAAAAAGAAAGTATTATCCTACCAAATTAATAAATGTGCAAAATTAGATGTGTAAAGGGAAAAATAAGCAAACATTATTCATTAAAAAGTGACTGATATATTATCGGTCAACAACTACTCGTGTGTTGTTTACATTTGACATCGACGAATACAATGAAAGAAAGAAAGGAAGAAAGAAAGAAGAATGTAGAATATACTATTGTATCTAGTACTAAATGTATGTTTGTGTATGTGTTAGTCTTAGCAGAAAAGCTAAAATTAAGTGTCTATAAACTGAAATTGATGCTGTGTAGAAAATGCAATGAAAACATGGAGACCGGAATTGACATCTGATGGGCAAAACATAACAGAAATTAACATACAAAGAGACTCAGTATCACCACTACTGTTCATCATAGCCATGATGCCCTTTAACAGTATTCTGAGAAAGTGCCAAGCCGGATACAAGTTCTCCAATACAGAGGAAAATATGAACCACCTGATGTACATGGACGATCTGAAACTTTTTGAAAGGACCGAAAAGAGCTAGAGACACTAATTAACACTACCAGGATCTTCAACCAAGATATCCAAATGGAATTCGGAATGGAAAAGTGCGCACAACTAGTTATAAGAAAGGGAAAACTGGAAACGACAGAAGGCATGGAACTACCCAACCAAACAGAAATGAGGGCACTAGAGGAACAAGACGATTATAAATATTTGGGAATTCTGGAAGCAGACACTACCAGAGCAACAGAAATAAAAGAGAAAATTAGAAAGGGATACCTCAGGAGAACAAGAAAAATCCTGGAAACGAAATTATATAGCAGAAACCTAATAAAAGGTATAAATACATGGGCAGTATCACTAGTAAGATACTCTGGACCGTTTATAGGGTGGACAAAAGAAGAACAGAGACAACTCAACCAGAAAACCAGGAAACTCATGATCATGCATAATGTACTACACCCAAAGGACGATATCGACAGACTCTACGTGAAAAGAAAAGATGGCGCGAGAGGACTGATCTGTATAGAAGACTGTATGAAGTACATGAAAAAAGAACTAGAAAAATACATAATGCAAAACACTGAAAGGATAATTATGGCAGCGAGAGACACTGAAAAAAACAACAAAACAGAAAAAAGAGAGACACACGACAAAACGAGAAAAGAGAAATTGGAAGAGAAACAACTCCACAGAAGATTCATAAGAATGACAAAAGATGAGAATAACGAAAACACCTGGACATGGATGGGAAAAGGATATATAAACCGAGAAACTTAATCTCTAATAAATGCAGCACAAGATAACTCGATAAGAACCAACCATATCAAAGCAAGGATCGATAAAACACAATAAAACAGCAAATGCAGACTCTGTGGACAAAGAGACGAGACGATAAACCATATAGTAAGTGAATGCAGCAAACTGGCCCAAAAGGAATACAAAAACAGACATGACGAAGTGGGGAGGGTGGTACACTGGGAATTGTGCAAACGACTGCATTTTGAGCGTACAGACAAATGGAAAACGAGAACCACAAAATCCTATGGGACATCGACATACAGACGGACAAACCCATCCAAGCAAGAAGACCAGATGTCGTAATAATTAACAAGAACGAAAAATCCTGTCAAATCGTAGACTTTGCAGTCCCAGCTGACCACAGATTGAGTATGAAAGAATAGGAGAAACGAAGCAAATACACAGAACTAGCCAGAGAGTTAAAAGGGATTTGGATGATGAAGAAAATCAAAATAGTACCGATAATAGTAGGAGTACTAGGAACAATTCCGAAAAACTTCGAAAAAAGAATGTCAGAAATTGGAATCAGAGGAATAACTGCAAAAGTACAACGACTAACGATAATTAAAAACGGCTGAAATAATAAGGAAAGCCCTTGAATGCAGAGAATAATACAAGAAGACAATATAACGAATAAGCGTTACAGGGAATGAAGAACACCGAAGCTGCATATCTACAAGGTCTACACCCCCATCATGCATCCCCCATTGTTTCATCACCGTTCCCCTAATAAAAAAAGTGATACCAAAGGGCTGAGAAGGGTCAATAAAAACTGAAAGGCCGAGTGGCAAGCGCTAACCAGAGCTCGGCTGGACAAGCGCAAAGAAAACTGGAACAGTGGGGAGGCTGAGTGCCACTAATTCCAGTATAAACTAATGGCCACTACCAGCGAGAAATCAATGGTAAACGGCTGTTGCGATGATGCAAATTCATTTGCAAATGCTATTGAAGGAGCTGGAGAGAGCTGGACGTCTGGGGAGACTTGTTGTCACTCAGCTTCCAGAGAACACCACAGGTTTCCAATCAGATCGTTTCTTGACTTGTGTGAAAGCTCCATGTGAGCCAATAATAATAATAGGAAAAGTGTATCTGAAAATAACAAGGAAAATCTTAGAAACAAAACTGTACAGTACAAATTTTTTTAAAGAAATAAACCCCTGGACAGTATGGCTAATAGAGTACTCTGGACCATTATAGACTTTGTCAAAGAAAAACTCAGGTATCTTGACCAGAAGACGAGAGAACTAATAACAATGCACAATGCATTATACCCGAAATATGATATTTACCGACTCTCCAAGAACAGTCACGTAGGAGGAAGAGAACTTATAAATGTAGAAAACTGTGTAGAAGGTATAAAACGCCTGAGAAATGTACGAGGGGTGTTCCAAAAATAATGCCCCTATTTTTTATTCCGTGCGAATGGCTCAGACGGAATTAATATTTATGCATTCATGACCTAAGAATTTCATCTTTGTCTATTAACTGTGTGTTACTCTAAGAAAGCAACTTCTGTCATTGGTGTGCGTCAGAAGGAGAGATGCATCATTGAATTCCTGGAAAAATTTAATTGAGAATGGTGGTAACTATATAAAAAATAAATTCCGGAGAACAAAAAATTGCTCTTTTAAATAGTACCACTCTTGTCTCTGTAAATCTTCAACGTTTTGAGTTAAAAAAAAATAGGAGGCTTTCCTTTTGGAACCACCCTCGAACATAAATCAGAACACAGGAAGAATGGCCATCGCAGCTAGAGACACCATCAAGAAGAACAATATAGGAAATGACAAAGCCAGAAATCAAAAGAAAAGTGGGAAGAGAAAGAGCTACATATACGATTTATAAGAATGGCAAGCGAAGAAAACAATGAAAACACTTGAATATGATTACGAAAACGGTATATAGAACAGAGAAACAGAATCTCTACGAACGTCTTCAAAGAATAACGTGATTAGAACCAGCCACATTATAGCTAAAATAAGTAAAACACAAGAAAACAGTAAATGAAGACTATGTGGACAAAGAGACGAAACAGTAAACTACATAATAACTAAATGCAATAAACTATGCGTGCAAATAGTAAAAACACCAATCTGAAACAGTACTGGAGAACGCAAACTACAAAATTCTTTGGGACATGGAGGAACAAAACAGACACATTTATCAAGGTAGGAAGACCGGACGTCATAATGATTTATAAGAAGGAAAGAAAGTGCTGAATTATAGATTTTGCTTTTCCAGCAGGCCATGGGGTGAAGGTCAAGCAATCAGAAAAACGAAACAAATACGTGAAAATTGGGATAGCACTGAAAGGAATTTAGAACATGAATTAAATCAAAATAATGCCAATAATTGTAGGAGTACGAGGAATAGTATTTCTTGTCCTATTCAGAATTTGAAGAATTTTAGAATTTTATTGCACACAAAGAATGTCTGCCACAAAAAGAACCAAGTTTAAACTGAACTTTTAGCCAATAATATTTTATTACTGAGAAAATGTTAAAAAAGAAAGGGTGTCTACAGGTTGACATACAGGTTCAATTTTATGCACGTTCAAAATGGAATTTCGTATAAGCAAAAATAAAACGTATTATGATATACAATTATCCCGTATTATAATAGTTCAACCTTTAGTAAAAAAATATGCAAGTATTTGTTTTATATTTAATACTAGCAGGGAGACTCTACATTGCCCGGGACTGAATGATAAACAACGAATATTTCACGCTCCCATACTTCTATTAGTATCGAAATCAGTGAAATCGCCCGTTTTTCAATCTAATCGATTGCCTGCTCTAGTTGGGGACCCACCGTGGTGCAGCGGGAGAAACTTCGCGTACTTCAAAGCAGTGGCTTAATCCACAATACATTGTAGTCTACATTTAACTGCATAGAACCTATTGTTAATTTTATAAAATTGAATTAAAGTTTAAAATGTAAAAATCAAGTACTATGCTTCAATTGTACTTGGATGCGCCCCTGTCATATCAAAGAACCTACTATGGCTTTTGTATGCCTGGCCTTACTCATTGGGTTATAATGGTTTGAATTTAAGTTTAAAATAATAAAAAAGGTCAAGTCTCATGGTTCAATTGTGCTTTAAACAGTAACGTTCGTTTCGAAGCGCCCTTGGAAGGAAACTACTGTTGGTTCTATATGTTGGTCCTTTCGGTTTGCATGGTAATAAAACTTCTCAAATGCACTTGTGATGTTAGGCTGATGTTAGCTAGTCAACATCGCTTGCTCCTTCTTTCATCGGAATATTTCTATTATCGATTATCGATAATTATCGAAAACATACCGAACCATACCTAAGACTACTGCCAGGCGCATAAAGTACGTCCGTGTGAAATTTCATGAAAATCGACCCAGCCGTTTTCGAGTCGACAGGGAACTCATTCTCTTTCACACACACACACACACACACACGAAGTTCCTTTTATGTTAGAGTAGAGATAGATATTTTCCTGTCAAGACAGGTTTGTCATTCGTCTGGAATTTTAGTTTAAGCGAGTTTTTGTAGATATTTTATCTTTAAATTACTATCACACTTCTATCTTGAAAACGACATGAACAAAACGGTCAGTATACTTTTTTTTGAATACCAAACAGTTACTAGTACACAGATAAAATAATTTAAGAGATATATTACCACCGTCATATGTCTACATATATTTTGTAACCGTTCAATTCGAAGTGCCTTGTTTATCTACTTGGCATCAACCACTGTTACGTCAGCGGTGAAACAGAACTCAATGGAATGGCCTTCTCTTTACGAAGGTCACGTTACATAAACAATTTTAATCTAAAACACATGTTGCCTAATATTTTTCCACCCATTTCTTGTTAACATTTCAGTTTTTATTATATGTTAATGGGGATTAATGAGTTGTATTGCTTAAATAAATTTGTCATTTCACAATTGACATTTTATTTAATCCTCTGGAGTATATTGTTTCCGTTACGTTCACCATAAATTTGTGACATAACGGTAAAAGGTATTTTAAGGTTGTATTATCCATCCCTACGACATCTAAGTAAGAATAAATATGTTTGAATACAGAGTGAAACGATGAAATTGTCGCCTTAAAAAAGAAGACATGATTCCATTGCCCTTTGATGAAAACCATTTTTTTTTTTTTTTTTTTGGCGGCGGCGGCCGGTTGGGCACAAATCCCACGACCTATCATGTCTGAAAGTGACACAATGTTCAATGAGCGAGACTGGAGATGCGCCGCTGTACAACTCATGCTTTCTACCGATCCAAGTTATGATAACATGACCATTGCTAGCACCCTTAAAATGCATTGCTGGATTGCTACGAATAGCAGAGAAGTGCCTAGGTTAGTAAAAACAAAGTTTCCGGCCACGGTTATGATCTTTGATGTGATTTCAAGTGAGGGCTACATCATGCTATCTTATATCTTCGAAGCCGTCTTGAAAGTCAACACCAAAGTGAACCTGGATGTGCTGAAAAGTGTGGTGATCCCCTGGTTCAATCAGTTGACTGCTGGCAGACCCTGAGTGTGGCAGCAGGACTCAGCACCGGCCCACAATTCCAAAGAAACCCAGGCTTGGCTTTAGAAGGAGTTCTAAGACTTTGTACCCTTCTCTCACTGCTCCCTCCCGACCTGAAACTGCTGGACTACTTCGTTTGGTCATAAGTTGAGAACATCACCAGCATGACCTCCCACAACACCAAAACCAGCCTGATCACTGCCATCTGACGACATCGCGCCGGAGCTTGTGGAAAAGGCATGCTCCCAGTTCTGGACTGATATCGCGACGGTGATTGAGGCTGAAGGCGGCTACATCTAATAGATGTAATCTCTACTACATAATCAAGTAACCTAAATTGATTTTTTCAATAAAAGTTTTAAAATAAAGTTGTAGTGTTTTTTTTGTTTTTTTTCCTCATGCCGACACTTTTATCGTTCCACCTTGTAATTAACCATTCTGCACATTTATTGCTGGCGGGACGGGGGCCATCTGCTAGTGATGGAACGAGCCCAACATTTTTTTCGAACCCAATACAATTACGAACTCTGTTCTAAATTCCCAATTCCGAGACGATACCCATTCCGAGTTTTTCACAACCTATGAACATTTAGCTATTACAATTGAAAAATGCGAGCATGAAAAGTAATATGGTTAAGCTTTAACATGGAAAAGTAAAGGACTAGTTGTTAAAACTGGAAAAGAAAAGAACAAGATATTATAGAAAAAATATAATAAATTTATAACTTAAATTATGCAGCATTAAGAATTGATTATATAATGGTATAAATTGAATTTTTTAAAAATTCTTAATACCGCAATGTTTTAAGTTATTAATGCATTATATTTTAATAAGTTATCATAACTTTTGTTTTACTGAACGAAAAGTGAAAAAAAATTTTTTTCACAATATAGCTGAGAAGGTGATCTATAAATTATAATAATTTTTTGAAATTTGGTCGGAAAATGAGTAAGCGGTGGAGCTTAAAGCAATTCTAAATGACTAAAACTGTCCCTTAACCATATATTCAAACACTACCATGTTTGAATAATAAAGTTCTTAATTTATTTTTCGGATTCTTATAAAACCCATGTAATATATGTACACGTAAAAATACACACAGACACACATATATTTATATATATACATATATATAACTACTTAATTTACTCACATAAAATTAATATACGAAAGTATAGATTTATGCGTAAACTTTAAGTATTTACTTCAAAAGTGCTCAATACGTAAGTAGAGCTAGTTAGTAATTTATAAAATCCGAAAAAAAGAACGCTATCATTCCAACACTAACATGTTTGAATGATAGAGTTCTTATTTTTTATTTATTTATTTTTTTTTTGATTCTCATAAAACCCATGTAATATATGTACGCGTAAAAATACACAGGTGGGATTACATATATATATATATATATATATATATATATATATATATATATATATATATATATATGGTAGTTTAAAATCAATTAATATTTATCATTTTATCATTGGTACTAGCAATGGGTTGAATTTTTGTATCTGTAAATAAAAAACAATGTTTATCATGTTTTGTAAATAAATTTTGGAAAAATATTCATTCTTGTTGGGATATTTTTAATAGCTTAGCCCCAAAGAGTGAATGAGGTATTATGGCAAGTGATAAACATGCTAAGGGAACATGTCTTTTTCATGAGGGAATAGACAAAGTGAATGAACTTCCGACGCCTTTTTATCCCACTTTCATTCTCTTTTCGTTTCATGCCACATTGTATCAAGGATCCCCCCCCATTTTTTTTTTATAAAATATTTATAATAAAGTGTTGTATAAAAAAGTGGGGGTCCTTAGCAATAAATTAAAAAAAAATACAGTACCAGTAATGGGGAATTAAATTTTAAACAAGATGAAACAAAAGAAATTCTTTTTTAAATCGTTTGTAGCATAGGAAAGGAGTCTTTTTTTAAGATTCCGATACCACTTCAAGTTCCGATTTTTTCCGACTTTCAACCATCTCATCACAGTCATGTTCACACACCCGTTTTCGCCAGATTAGTGAAGTTAAGCAACGTTGAGCCTGGTTAGTACCAGATGGGTGACCATTTGGGAAGGCTACGCGCTGTATGTACCTTCTGGGAAGGTTGGGCGTGGGGTCAGCACCCGCACCCCATAAAAAGAACTCAGTCGCTACAAAAGCATCTACAAAATGACCCACATTGATTAAATACAGGATTTGAAATTCTGTATAGATTTCCGAGTTGGAAAACATGAACTTGAAAGGAGGCGAAGGTTACATCGGCCGAAACGTTATAAAAAATAGAACCAAAATATAAATAGTAGTCGAAAGAATTAAAACACAAGGCTGTTAACTTTGACAGCTTTAAATAGTAAAGCGTTGAGTTTGTCTTCGTCATCAGCAGGGCAATCGATTTGATTATACATTTGTACAAACATTGCAAACAATCATACAATTTAACCCTAACCCTAGCCCTAACGAAATCAATAGATCACTATTTACTTTCACACACAAAAAAAGTAATAGGTAGTCGTATTGGGCCGACATGAGGCTGGGAAAATTCGGCCGAGCCGGTAAACATGTGAACCGGTTCTGCATGGCGTCCAGTCAGTAAGTTAATCCTTTTGTTTGTTTTTCCATCTCAGTATTTTACAATACAGTGTTAATACTATCGTGTTAAACTTAGGGGAGTGTGAATTACCTAATAGACACCACCTTCGAATATGTCTGGTCTTTGTACAAAGGTTTCTAAGGGCAATCTCATGTGAGGATATTTCACCCTATAAGTAAACCCTAACCAAATATTCAAATGAACGTAGAATCCGAAACCCAAATAAAATGCCTTGACACGGTTATACTCTGGTTCATAAGAGAAATGATGCAGCTTATTCTAGTGGTGTTACCTCAAGTAACAGTATTGTGTGGGACATTCCACCAGACTAGATGAATTCTTGTTATGAAATCCCGGTAAGGCTAAGAGACCACAAGAAAGATACACTATAACATAGTTAGCTGGGGGTGACAAGGGCTAAGTAGTTAACGACTGTGAGTGAAAACTCGGGTGCGCAAAGTTCGAATCTTGCTCGTTCCATAGAAATACTTCTATCTAGACCTACACCTGACCTTATGTCTAACATCCTGAAGAAGAGGTAAATAACATAATTAATTGGTGAATTGGAGAAATAAAAAAATTAGTGTTCTTTAATGTTTTACTAACTCGACGTTTGATAGGTAGAGTATACTCGACGTTTGATAGGTAGAGTATACTCGACGTTTGATAGGTAGAGTATAATTTTGATTGAACTATCGATATCTATGCGTCTCATATAGAATTCAAGTGTTAAACATGAATAAGTTCTCTTGATTTCTGCTAATTTACTCTGAAGAAGAAAAAAAAGAAGTGTCTACCAGTATAATCTTTCGGATATAAAGCATTATTATGTAATAGAGTACTTGACTAATGGTGCTCCACAGGTGTTTTTCTTTTTGGTAGATTTCTACAATACGAGGCCGATAGCCATTAGTCGCGTGCTCTCGTGTAATGAATGAATGCGTGAATGTAGGATTGACATGAAATTCTTAAAGATAAACAAAAATGACCGGAAAAAGAGCTGAAATAACTTAAATTTTTTAAAAGTAAATGACTTAGAATGACTTTAATGAACTTAAGGATTAATTGAATTACCTTAAGAATGACTTGAATGCTTAAAAAATAACTGGAATAATTAAAAAAACAACTTGAATGATCTGGAGAATGACTTGAATGGCTTTGAGACTGACTGGTTGTAGAGTGGGTAATCATTTTACATTAAATTAATACAGAAAAGTGATCCCCCACTTTATATCACAATAAGTACAGCATGTAGTAAGAACAGATACTACACTTTGAGGTATTTATTTGCTCCCTCACTGAGCAAATTAGGCACAAGGCCGAATTTTAAAGTGAGGAGTGAAGGTTAAATGGGGACCAACTCCCCGGTGAGTAGGGGAGCTGGATAGTGACAATTGGTATGAAGGGTTGCCCCTACATTGACCAATGTCTTATATTTGGGTCGCCCCCACATATGGTCTTTGCTGCAGTATCTGCCGGAACAGATGGTATTTATTTGCTCCCCCACCGAGCAAATTAGGCACAAGGCCAATTTTTAATGTGAGGAGTGAAGGGAGGGGGAAGGGAAAAAGGGGACCAGCTCCCGAGAGGTGGGAAATGGGAGCTGGTTAATGGTCAGGCATGTGGGGCCGCCCCCACATCTGGTCTTTGCTAGTCATAGCTAGTCATAGCTAGTCATAGCTTGCAGTATCTGCCGGAACAGATGGTATTTATTTGCTCCCCCACTGAGCAAATTAGGCACAAGGCCGTTTTTAATGTGAGGTAAAAACCAGCTCCCCTAAAAGTAGGCAAAAAGGGGGCACTCTGGTTACCAAAAATAATAATTGTCCCAGTATAGAGGGTTTCCCCTCCATTGACTGGTACAAATTATCTTAAGTGCAGCATCTGAAGAACAGATACTACACTTTGATCTTGTCCAAAAGATCAAGATAAGTATATTTATTTACCCCCCCTCCACCGAGCAAAATAGGCACAAGATCGATGTTTAATGTGAGGAGTGAAGGGGAAATGGGGACCAACTCCCCGTGGAGTAGGGGAGCTGGATAGTAACAATTGGTATGAAGGGTTGCCCCTACATTGACCAAGGTCTTATAGGTGGGGTTTCCCCCACATATGGTTTTGCTTGCAGTATCTGCCGGAATATATTTGTATTTATTTGCTTCCCTACTGAGCAAATTAGGCACGAGGCCGTTTTTTAATGTGTAGAGAGAGGGAGGAGGAGGGAAAAGGGGATCAACTCCTGATGGGTGGGAAATGGGAGCTGGATAGTGACAATTGGTATGAAGCGTTGGTATTAAGTTGCTCCCCCACCGAGCAAATTAGGAACAAGGCCGATTTTTAATGTGAGGAGTGAAGGGGAAATGGGGACCAGCTCCCCGGGGAGTAGGGGAGCTGGATAATGACTATTGGTATGAAGGGTTGCCCCTACATTGACTTAGGTCTTATATATGGGATTGGTATTTATTTGCTCCCCCACTGAGCAAATTAGGCACAAGGCCAATTTTGAATGTGAGGAGTGAAGGGGAAATGGGGAGCAACTCCCCGGGGAGTAGGGGAGCTGGATAGTGACAATTGGTATGAAGGGTTGCCTCTACATTGAATAAGTTCTTATATGTGGGGCTGAAGCCACATATGGTTTTTTCTTGCATTATCTGCCGGAACAGATACTATACTTTGATCTTGGCTAAAAGGTTAAGAAACGGGTATTTATTTGTTCCTCCACCGAGCAAATTAGGCACAAGGCCGAGTTTTAATGTGAGGAGTGAAGGGGAAATGGGGACCAACTCCCCGTGGAGTAGGGGAGCTCGATAGTGACAATTGGTATGAAGGGTTGCCCCTGCATTGACAAAGGTCATATATGTGGGGTTTCCCCCACATATGGTCTTTGTTTACAGTATCTGCCGGAACAGATACTACGCTTATAAGTTAAGACCAGCATCTATTTACAACAGACCTTTGATCTTAACCAAAAAGGCCAAGCACAAAAGTGTTACGGACAGACCGACCGTCCGACCGACCGACCGACCGACCGACGTAGTGACTTATAGAGTCGCTTGCAGGCGACTAATAATTCCATTTATACGAGTTCCTTTTTTTCCTAGAGTATCTTTTTACACGCTTCTTCTTTCATTTTTGCTGATTTTGGTTGAATCTGCTTCAATCGAACAGTCGGATATCTGTGTATCACATATGGAAATCAAGTGTTACCCCTAAAATGGAGCACCTTGATTTCTGACAATTTACTTACTGAAGTAAAGTGGAAAAAATCGAATGATACAGAAAACCTATTGAACTTTGTATTATTTGGATTATTGATACTACTGTTCTCATCTTGGATGTTATTCGCACGACGTTTCTGCCGATGTATCCCCCGACCTTCTTCAGGTGTATATTGTTTAACTCGCAAAGACCTGTTGTGTAACAGATAATATGCTAATTACTAACAAGTTCTAAGTGATGGTCTTCTGAAGAATGATGATACAATCCTCAGTACGAACAATGCAAAATATACAATTACAAACTACTAAAAACTGCTTCCCAATCTTGGCTGACAGAATGAGAACAAGTTACTCTGTAGATTAAATAAAATAATTCCATTCGAATTAAGTCCTTCTCAATTCCTGAATCTGAACACACAGTACTTAAATATTGGTCTTGTCTAGGACTTTAAGGACTATGAGGATGCTTTAATTTTTGGAGACTGAGGAAAAGTAGTAATCTCTTAGTAATAACTATTCCTAGATTAACTTTTACCGGAAGCGGTAGTATCGTTCATGATTCAATCTGTTGGTTAAATGAATTTCTTTCGGAAGAGTGTTGGTCGGAGTATTCGCATCAATCTCACCTTATTACTCCGACATCGATTTTTACTGGAAGTTTTTAACATTTTCCTGGCTATTATATCTTTCAAGAGTATCAGCTACTCAAGCTCCCTCCACTTCACCCAATCGTCAAGAGTATGGGATATAACTGTATCCGATACTAAAAATCTAATCTGAGAGTTGGGGGTTGTAGAAAATTACTTCTTGCTTAACACTACTCTCAGGTCCACATTTTGGTATTGTCAGATCGGTGCAAATGTGTTTTCAAGTTTATAGAAGGGCATTTTAAACCATTGTAATTTATTTCTTAAACATTGTTATTACGAAATCTTTTGTTTTTGTTTTTTTATTTTGGTCGATATTGAGGATTTCTCTGGACATCCATCTCGTAAGTTAAGTGATCTAAACCATTAGGGCGACCTAATTAAAAGTTATAGGTTTAACAGGATTATTTTTTGCAGCATTTGTATATTAAAAATTCAGGTCATACGATAAAGGATACGGCTAGGAAATGGTATATTTTGATTTGGATTCTAGCTGATGGCACTGAACACTTGTTTTTTTTAATTACTACTATATAGTAAGTACAATATAATAATCAATAAAGATATGGCACTATAATAATAAATACAAAATCTGTATGAATTAAAATATATTTAAGCTTATTTTACGACTGGGGTACGCCGGGCGACCTGCTAGCATATATATATATGTGTGTGTGTGTGTGTGTGTGTGTGTGTGTGTGTGTGTGTGTGTGTGTGTGTGTGTGTGTGTGTGTGTGTGTTTTACTGCGGACTTTCAACGCGATGGTTGTAGGTTTAATCTACTGCTAGGAAAAAGTGTTCGCGGCACTGATGAATTGTAATACAACGAAACAGTACTGTATGTGGATGACTATATATATATATATATATATATATATATAGAGAGAGAGAGAGAGAGGGGGGGAAAGAAAGAAAGAAAGAAAGAGAGAGAGAGAGATACAGTGCCGCCAAAAGTAAAAATCCGTGCTTGTTATTTTTCCAAAAACTCAAATTTAAGCTAAATTGACTGTAATTGTATGAACAATCTAACATCTAATTCGCCTTTCATTCCGCTATAATTTTCCCTGTTCATATTTGTTTTTAATTGAAGTATCCTAGTGTTCACGATGGTTTAAAAATTATATATGTCAGTTTATGATATACTTATGTGTGTTTATGATATTTATCTATCTATCGGTCTATCTATCTATCTATTACATTTTTTCAAAAACCGTAAATTTAAGTTATATTGAATGTAACTGTTTAAACAAACTATAACTCATTTGATTTGCCTTTTATTCTTCTATAATTTTATCTGTTCATATTTTACTTTTAATGGAAGTGTCCGAGTGTTCGCGTCATTTAAAAACAATGACTTCAAATTTAGATGGCAAAAAGAAACTCCGCACAATGGAAAATTGTTATTTAAATGTAACTTTAGAACATTAATGCAACACAAATACACCAGGAACACAAGGAACTAGTTATTATTTAATAGCATGGCCCTTTCAGCAATTTGTCAGCATGCAAATTTGGGTCGTTCTTCTTGAATTAGTCTGCAGCAATACTCCGGTGAAAGGGCACCCCGCTTCTCTTTAATTTTTGTCCAAAGTTCTTCCAAATTTGAAATTTTATCATTGCATAACTGTTGTTTGATGTAATGGCATACATTTTGAGGTGTGGAGATTGCGCGGGCCAATCTCAAACACGGAATATCATGCTCTTCAAGGAACCTCTTGACATTGCCAGCTGTATGAATCGAAGCATCATCTTGCAGAAAGATGAGATTAGCATCCAAATTCTGGCCAAAGAAGGATAAAAAATGCTCAGTCAACATATTAATGTACTTGGTCGAATTAATTCGATCTCGCAAGCGAACTGTAGGCACTAATAACACCCTACACCAAAACTGAACCTCACACATAAGTATATCATAAACTCACATATATAAGTGTAATGTCAATACACACATAAGTGTAATATCAACACCGACATTTAAATATGATATAACGCATGCATTTAAATATAGGATAAACGCACACAAATATCATATAAACACACATATATAAAATCCACACACACATATATATCAACACGCATAACTATAATAGAACACACTAGTATAGGCGCACACTTTTAAATATAATATTAATACACACACAAATATAATATAAACCCACATTCATAATTATAATATAAACACATACAAATATAATATAAACACAATAAGTATAGCATAACCACCCACATAGGTATGACAACAGCAACGTATTACTTTCTGACAGTTTGGTATTTGTCCTTAACAAACAGTTAGTTGTTAGTGTCGGTAGCAAGTATAGTTCTTATTCTCAAGGGATTCACTCTCCCAAGCAATACCTCTCATTTGAAAAAAGGTTAATTTATAGCTAATCGCCTAAAGCATCTATACGAGAGAATTCTGACTAAGCCGGTATTTTTATACACCATAGTTCACTACTCCTAGTGCACTGGCTTTTCAGCTTAATACCTGACTAACCTCCTGGAACGATGCATAAAATAAGTATGACAACATTATCTAAGCGTCTTC
The DNA here is from genome assembly GCF_053919585.1 of Euprymna scolopes. Lineage (NCBI taxonomy): Eukaryota > Metazoa > Mollusca > Cephalopoda > Sepiida > Sepiolidae > Euprymna > Euprymna scolopes. The sequence continues at coordinate 43,392,427 of NC_136505.1, forward strand.
ATTCCCGCTTTACATCTAAAAAACATACGAAGTATTATACTAGCAATTAAGTCCGGCTTTGCTTGGGGCCTATGTAATGTTCATAACTTTATGTGCATATGTATATATATATATAACCAAACGTTTGACTCATGCCCGAGTAATCTACGTCTAAAATTTCAAGTGTTTAGACCCAAAATTGGCGGAGGGGTTTGAGAAACTGCAAAGGTCAATTCTTTCAACTTTAACATCTTGGCAGCCAAATTTTCACTCCAAAACTGATTTAAAAGCTCGCCGCATGCCTGAATACACTTTATGTAAAATTTCAAATGTTTACAGCAAAAAATTGGCTGAATTGTTTGCTAGAGACCGCAAAGGTCAAATCTTTTGAACTTGAACCCCTTGACATGTCCAAGTACCTTACATTTAAAAGTTTAAGAGGTTTTTAATCGGTTTTCGGCTAGAAATTTGGCTGTCAAGGGATTAAAGTTCAACGATTTGACCTTTGAAAACTCTACCAAACTCCTCCGACGATTTTGGGCCTAAACACTTGCAATTTTAGATGTAGGTTACTTGGACAAAAGTGAAACTTTTTAATTTGATTTGAGCCCAAAACAATATAGGTTAAGAGGTCAAAATTGGAGTAATTTTTTTAAAAAATGACCTTTGCGGTCTCTACCCAATTACTTAGTCAATTTTTGCTCTAAACATTTGAAATTTTACATAAAGTGTATTCAGACATATGGAAAGCTTTTTAATCGGTTTTTGCCCGTAAATTTGGCTGCTAAGGATCAAAAGAAATTTTGCATAAAGTGTATTCAGACATGCAGCAAGCATTTTAATCAGTTTTTGTGCAACATTTTGGCTGCCAATAGGTCAAAGTTGAAAGAGTTGACCTTTGTAGACTGTACCAAACTTCCTCGCCAAATTTGGGTTAAAATACTTGAAATTTTAGATGTAGGTTACCTGGACATAAGTCAAACTTTTTAATATATATATATATATATATATATATATATATATATATATATATATATATATATATATATATACATATGCACATAAAGTTATGAATAGTACATAAGGCCCGAGCAAAACCGGGCTGAACTGCTAGTGATCGATATCTGTGAACAGAGACATATTGACTTTTTTCTCACACGATGGGGCACATTAGTTTAAGTTCATTGTCAGAGACGAACTTAGATATATTGTTAGTAAAATGCTTGATAGATAATAAATAAATCGATAGATAGCAAAATTGGAAAAAGATGTTCACTCGTTCTCTAAAAATTCACAGGCTTAAAAATATGAGAGAGTGATTTAATCAACAAAGAGCAACAATTCGGGGGGTAATTCGAATAACCCGATGTAAACACATGTGCATATATAGAAATGAATATATCAATGGGTAGATAGTTATGGATATAAGAAACCAGGCATTAATAATGCGAGATAGATAGATAGGTAGGTAGGTAGATAGATAGATAGATAGATAGATAGATAGATAGATAGATAGATAGATAGATAGATAGATAACAAGGAGATTCGCTCTATTTCTAAATATTCAGAGGCATTGAAAAAATAGACACTGGTTGAATCAACTTCGAGCGAGAGGTTGCGGGAGAAATAGGGGGTAACTTTATATATACAAGTGTGTTTACATCCAGTTATTTAAGATAAATATAAAGATAAATATAGCGATGGATAGATAGGTATGGACATAAGTTACCGAATATGAATAAAGTGAGATTGATAGATATAGATATAGATGTAGGCAGATATTCTGTTAGTAGATAATTATATAGTATATAACCAGGGAGATCGATCGATCAATAGCTAGATAGATAGCTAGATAGATATATAGATAGATAGATTGATAGATAGATAGATAGATAGATAGATAGATAGATAGATAGATAAACATACATACACACACACACACACACACACACACACATATATATATATATATAGAGAGAGAGAGAGAGAGAGAGAGAGAGAGGGAATAATTAAGGAGGGACGGTTGAAAAGATGGATGTATATTTTGTCAATAGACAGATAAATAGTATATAAATAGGGATATCGATCGGAAGATAGATAGATAGATAGATAGATAGATAGATAGATGTATATATATATAAATGTATATATATATATATATATATATATATATATATATAGAGAGAGAGAGAGAGAGAGAGAGAGAGAGGAGAGGAGAGGGATTAAGAGAGAGCGAGGGGGTGAGAAGAAAGATATTTACAGCATATAAATAGATATATAGAAAAATACATATATAATATATATAAAATATAAACTTAGATTGAAAACTGTTAAATCGTTGATATTCCATTATTTTGATATAGAAATCGTTTTTAACAATAACACTCGACATTGCATATCAATGAAATATTAATGCTTAACAGAATTCGTTCGATGGTTAACATATATCAAGATAATTTACACGTGAAAATACTTACTCCCTCGGACGCGTATAATTCCATACGGATTACGACACGTGAACACCTAGACACAACGAATCTTAAAGCATGCATGTTTATTCTCTTATAATCTGTTTATAAGAAATTGGGCCGACGAAAAGGAAAAAAGAGGGGAGTCAAAAAAGGTTGGAATTTTATTATTGGGTCATTTTTTTTTTTTAATATCACAGGTGAGGAAATGAACAGCGACTTTTTCTGCCGCTTTGAAATTTGATGATTAAAAAAAAACACGCACGTTAATAATAAATTAATTAGACAAGAGCACATGTTTATACAAGATAGCCTGTTCAAGAAAAAAAAAATAGATAAATAATAATTCATGATCGCTTTTCTTTTTAGCTCACCTGTGATTAATACAGTAAGAACAATAGATATGTCCAGGTAAGTTGGATGAGGCGAGTAGAGAGACCGAGCCATGGTGGTGTTTCTACCTGTATAATCTCGCTACGAAAGAACACGGGGGAGTGGCAGTTCACCTTCTTTCTTTCTGTCTTTCTTTCTTAATTTGCTTTGATAAAAACGAAAGAAGAAAAAAAAAAGAAGGAAGAGAAAGTCCGAAACTGAATGCCTCTCTTTGTCAGGCTTTCTACGCCGGGGTGGCAATAAAAGCAAGCGTTCAGTCATTTATTTTATTTCTGGTATAGCTTATAAGTATTGGCGGTTTGTTCAAGCGCATGACTAGTAATCAATATAAATAAAGTCGGGAGCTAAGGAAGAGAAAAAGTGAGTGCGTACGTAAGTGTTTTGCTTATATTTAATGGGGGGAAGGGGGTACAGGAAGAAAATGACTACTAGACGAACAACGCGTGCTTAAGTGACAATTAAAACATGTTTTAAGTTAAGTGCTGTAAAACAGCGCCAAAAAAACATAAAATTCTATTTTGAAATTGAGTTGACGGACATCTTTTCTCCTCCTGCTTTGAAATTTAGTGGGCAATGTCTTTTTTTCTGCCCCAACCTGTTTCGATATTTAGTGGACGATACTTTCTCCCTACCTTTTAAAATTTAGTTGCCGATGTCCTAGTGTGCGTTTCGAGATTTAATGAACAGTAACGATTTTTTCCCCCGCACTTGTTTCGAAATTTAGTAGACGATGTCTCTATTTAATCCTCCTCACCTGTTTCGAAATTTAGTTTGCTTTAACGATACCCTTTTCTCCTCCTCCTCAGCTGTTTCGAGATTTAGTGACAGATGCCTTTCCCTCCACCCCATCACTTATTTAATTGACGTTCTTGCAACACGCGTTAAGAACTCTGATGCCAAAGACCATAGCTATAATTCCATTCTCTCTGTCTACCATTACTCTCTGGAATGGCTATAAGTCCATCATCCATGTATGGCCGAATAATTTGATCTTGATTTTTTACACAATTTACCTAATTGCACTAGATCCGATAGAACCAATGATATGACCCATGGAGACACATAAGCCTGAGGAATCCTAGAGTGGATGAAACGCGGAATATTAAGTGTAGCTTAATCGTCATATACATTTTATAACTTACTAACTAGCTTTACCTACGTATTGAACACTTTTGAAGTAAATACTTAAAGTTTACGCATAAATCTATACTTTCGTATATTAATTTTATGTGAGTAAATTAAGTAGGTATATATATATATATATATATATATATATATATATATATATATATATATATATATATATGATGGACTCTCCCATCGATTTCGACGTATAAGGTTCGGACAACCCATATTTATAAAACTCATTTATGCTTTTGCCTCTGATGATATTTTTGTCCAGCAAGGGACTTGCAGACAAGGCCACAAATAGAACATGAATGTGGATTTAACGCTGCAGATATTGGTGAGGCTGGTAGTCGTTTTGCTCTTACTCTGTTTTCTTTCAGTTGCCTTAAGCTTTCAGATTGAAACCTCTGGAGACCTTCAAACCACCTTGATCTCCATCCTTTTCGGTCATTCACCTCATCTTCAAGACTCCTGTATGGTATGTTCACTGCAGGCAAGTTACTCTTCAACTTGTCTTTTATATATATATATATATATATATATATATATATATATATATATATATATATATATATATATATATATATATATATATATATATTGTCCTTTATATATTTATATATATATATATATATATATATATATATATATATCGGATAATCTTGTATTCTTCATCTGTTATGTTTTCAAGCTTCGTGATTATGCAGGGAAATACTGCATGAATGTTGCGGCGTGCTTTTCTTCGAGGTTATTAAACTATTATACGGCGTCCAAAAAAATTGTTACATTGGTTATAAGTCAAAATGTTCGACGATTCGCTGATTAACCTTTTGATGGTGCTCTTGGAGATGATCCCTAGCTCAATGAGGTTCATCAATCTTACCTGCTTGTTGTTTACAAAATGGTCGCTTCTTATCGTTGAGTCGAATGTGCGAAATTTTGTGTTGTGTTACACTTTCCTCTTGCTATCTGCGACATTATATCGTCTTGTGAAATTAGCGACATCGTCGTTGATCTGTGATTACAGGTTTTCTCATTTTAATTTGGTAGAACTTTGTTATGTAGTCGATGATTTTGATAAAATTTTATTTCGATAAATGACTGATTAGTCGCACCATCTGTCGCCAATGTTGTGAACTACTACCCAAATGCTTACATGATTCGACCATAAATCTCCGAAAAAACTAAGCTTGATTGCCCGATAGTACTGAGTTTTGTTTTATTTATTTAATATTTTAATCAATAAATGAACGTTTACTTATTATTTCGTACGTAAGCAAGCAGACCGAGAAAATACACATGAAAACAAACCATAACTCCTTCTCCTGTTATGCAAGCATTGATTACAGTTGTTTTTTAGTCTCCCGACAAAAGGTGGGTGAACCTGTAAATTCACCCTTGACCGTTCGTTCGATCCTTCGTTTTGTCTGCACTTTTCTCAATAACTACACATTTTTGAAATTTTGAACAAACATTAAACATGATATGAGTAAAAAAGTAACAGAACGGATTTCTCCGGAAAACTCCGGTTGCTCCCCTAGGGATGCATTTCTGGTTAAAATGGCTAAAATTGATACTTTAGTGCTTATTAAAAAAAAATTGATGCCTTGGATTTTTATAAATATTTCTGAAAAGTTGTAACTAATTGACTTCTATATCTATATAAGTTTGTTTGTCTATACTTAGTGATAACTCTTGTGTGTGTCCCAGGGGCTCTTTTAGAGGTGATAAAATATTCCATTTTTGGGACTATTTTATCATATTTGTCTAAAATGATCTGTTTATATCTATTTAGCGGTTTTGCTGGTGCTGAACTCAAATTTAAATATGTTAAGGCATTGGAAACTTTTGGAGTTAAATTGTGGGGAGCAAATGATGGACTTAGTCAGTTTTTTTGTTTTGTTTTTTTTTGCATCGTGGAGAACTCAAATTTACATTATAGGTCTAAAACTGCTCTGTTTGTTCATTTTCACCAGGATTTGACGTCCCCTGGGGACTTGGGAGGAGGGCAAATGCTGAACTTAGTTAATTCTTTATGCCTCATTCACTGTGAAGTAACGGGGGACCATGTATGCTTCATTGTGTTATTTATACTCAACACTCTAGGTTATAGAGAAGTGTAAGCATCTATTTATGGTTGTTTAAGATCTAATCAGTGATTACTTCGCTTACATCGTGCAATATACGGCACAATCACATTAACACACCGGTTTTCATTAGATCACCGAAGTTAAGCAACGTTAAGCCTTGTTAATACAAGGTGGGTGATTAGTTGGAAATACCAGGCTGTGTGTGTAGGAGGACGGCAACAACTTCCTGCAAAAATTTCAAATACCTAAGGTCGTTGTCTTCCCTGATTGAGATAAACATACGACTGAGAACAGCTTATTAATTTAATATTACCATGACACTTCCTCCTTTACAGGAAGCCAGTTTAACCACGGCTACCGAGAGAGTAGACCGGTGAACATGACAGCGTGACATCATTACCAGATCAACATGTAGGGAAAGGTGCCTAAAGTTTCCGGTGTTCAACCACGTGGCCATAAAAAATATTTTTCTTTGCCTTAGATTGTGGCTGTAGTAATTTTATGAAGGTAGTCCAAACGTGCATGTTTTTTTTTTATTCTCTTAAAGAGAAAAAAAAATTCTCCATTTGGATAATTATATAATTGCAATTATTATAATTGCGCATTGGGATAATTTTAATCTAACAAAATATGACAGTAAGCGAACTTGTTTTTGAACTTTTATTCTATCGAAGGAAGTCGAATATTTCATCTCTTTAAGTTTTAAACTGCAAAACAAACAATTTATTATATGAGAATATTTTTCATTTCATTCTTTTAATAGTTTATTTCCTCGGACTGCTAAACCTTGGAATTCGCTTCCCGTTTCCTGCTCCCCTGGCTGTACTAACCTGCTGAAATCTAAATGTAATACGAACAAATATCTCGCTGCTTAAATCTCCACAGTTCCCTGTTAGACGATTCTAAATAGGCCTTTACGTTCCATGTGGCAATATGCCTTCTTTGGGGCGAAAAAAAATAAAACTTTTCATTTAGTATTTCACAATATTTTAAAGTTAGAAGCATTTCTCACGACAGCTTTTGTTGTTGTTTTTTTTTAACCAAAACGATCGATGAATTTAATATTTTAGCACCGGGCGTAATTTATTTTGAAATATATTTAGAACTTAAAAGCTTTTGTTTGTCTGTTTTATAACATTTTTAACTGTAAATAATTTACATGACTGAAATGGGAAATGAAACAGGAAATTCTCTATTCTCTCCCAAGACATACGAACACAAATTCATCTTAAAAATTCATTAACTAATCAGTTTTAATTAAAGTTTTGATATGAACTAAAAAAATAAAAAGTACATTAAATTTTAGTTAACATATTTTCTTATGTTTATCTTATAAAAATATATATAAATGCTGTTTAGTATTTGGGCCGTGTACGTACCGTATTGAAATAATAAAGTTATTTAGAAAGCCATTTTTAACAGGGGGTTCTAACTATTCTATATTTTTACCTAACAATTTAATGAAAAAAAGGTACCATTGAATTAAATTTAACCTGAAAATCCTATCTAAAATATAGCATGGTGCGTACACTGTACAAGCACCATTATTATTATTATTATTATTATTATTATTATTATTATTATTATTATTATTATTATTATTATTATTATCGACTCACATGGAGCTTTCACACAAGTCAACAAACGATCTGATTGGAAACCTGTGTTCTCTGGAAGCTGAGTGACAACGAGTCTCCCCAGATGGCCAGCTCTCTCCACCTCCTTCGATAGCATTTGCAAATGAATTTGCATCATCGCAACAGCCGCTTTACATTGATTTCTCGTTGGTAGTGGCCATTGGTTTATACTGGAATTAGTGGCACTCAGCCTCCCTACTGTTCCAGTTTTCTTTGCGCTTCTCCAGCCGAGGTCTGGTTGGCGCTCGCTCCTCGGTCTTTCAGTCCTTATTGACCCTTCTCGGCCCTTTGGTATCATTTTTTTTTTATTGGGGGATCGGTGATGAAACAATGGGGGGATGCATGATGGGGGTGTAGACCTTGTAGATATGCAGCTTCGGTGTTTTTCATTCCCTGTAACGCTTATTCGTTATATTGTCTTGTATTATTCTCCGCATTCAAGGGTTTTCCTTAATATTTCAGTCGTTTTCATTATCGTTAGTCGTACTTTTGCAGTTATTCCTCTGATTCCAATTTTTGACATCCTTTTTTTCGAAGTTTTCCGGAATTGTTCCTTGTGCTCCTACTATTATCGGTACTATTTTGATTTTCTTCATCATGCAAATCCCTTTTAACTCTCTGGCTAGTTCTGTGTATTTGCTTCATTTCTGCTTTTCTTTCATACTCAATCTGTGGTCAGCTGGGACTGCAAAGTCTCCGATTTGACAGGATTTTTCTTTCTTGTTAATTATTACGACGTCTGGTCTTTTTGCTTGGATGGGTTAGTCCGTCTGTATGTCCATGTCCCATAGGATTTTGTGGTTCTTGTTTCCGAGTGTTGTTGCGGGTTTATGCTTGTACCATTTGTCTGTACGCTCAAAATGCAATCGTTTGCACAATTCCTAGTGTACCACCCTCCCCACTTGGTCATGTCTGTTTTTGTATTCCTTTTGGGCCAATTTGCTGCATTCACTTACTATATAGTTTATCGTTTCGTCTCTTTGTCCACATAGTCTGCATTTGCATGTTTTCTTGTGTTTCATCGATCCTTGCTTTGATATGGTTGGTTCTTATCGAGTTATCTTGTGCTGCAGTTATTAGAGATTCAGTTTCTCGGTTTATATGTCCTATTTGCATCCATGTCCAGGTGTTTTCGTTATTCTCATCTTTTGTCATTCTTATGAATCTTCCGTGGAGTTGTTTCTCTTTCCACTTCTCTTTTCTCGTTTTGTCATTTGTCTCTCTGTTGTCTGTTTTAGTGTTTTTTTTTTCGGTGTCTCTCGCTGCCATAATTATCCTTTCAGTGTTTTGCATTATGTATTTTTCTAGTACTTTTTTCGTGTCCTTCACACAGTCTTCTATACAGATCAGTCTTCTTCCGCCATCTTTCCTTTTCACGTAGAGTCTGTCGATATCGTCCTTTGGGTGTAGTACATTATTCATCGTCATGAGTTTCCTGGTTTTCTGGTCGAGTTGTCTCAGTTGTTCTTTTGTCCACCCTATAAACGGTCCAGAGTATCTTACTAGTGATACTGCCCATGTATGTATACTTTTTATTAGGTTTATGCTATATAATTTCGTTTCCAGGAGTTTTCTTGTTCTCCTGAGTTATCCCTTTCCAATTTTCTCTTTTATTTCTGTTGCTCTGATGGTGTCCGCTTCCAGAAGTCCCGAGTATTTATAGTCGTCTTTTTCCCCTAGTGCCCTCATCTCTGTTTGGTTGGATAGTTCCATGCCTTCTGTCGTTTCCAGTTTTCAATTTCTTATAACTAGTTGTGCGCACTTTTCCATTCAAATTCCATTTGGATATCTTGGCTGAAGATCCTGGTAGTGTTAATTAGTGTTTCCAGCTCGTTTTCGATCCTTGCAAAAAGTTTCAGATCGTCCGTGTACATCATCATCATCATCATCATCATCATCAATAATAATAATAATAATAATAATAATAATAATAATTATTATTATTATTATTATTATTATTATTATCATCATCACTACTACTACTACTACTACTACTACTACAACAACAATAATAAAAATGGTACTTCACGGGGAACGTGGACCCTGTGTAGACGGGTTTTAATTCAATGGTTGCTCCCTAAAAAACGCATACGCAGAAGGTTTTCATTAGTTTTTTTAATCACGAAAACTTTTTTGAAGGTACTACTTGAGGCAAAAAAGGGTCAAAAGCATTATTTGAATATGTATTTAAAAAATAAATGGAACAAAAAATAAAAATATTAGTGTCGAAAATATAATAATAAAAATAAATTAAAATAAAATAAAAATAAAATAAAAACAAGCACGAAATAAAAGTATGAATCAAATTTTATTAAAGAAATAAAAAATAAAAAATATAAAATACACGCTCGATTATAAAAAAAAAAGGTTATGAGATATATACGAAGAAAGTAAAAGATAACCCTAGGGAGCAGCCATTAAATTAAAACCCGTTTACGCAGAATCCATGTTTCCCGTGAATTGATTAAAAATACTGCAAATGATATCGACTAGCGCCACACCAACTAGTTGTGAAGGGTCAGGGAGGATGGAGAGTCCGAGGTAGGAGAGTACTAACCAAATATCCACTGGAAGTGTGCAGTTCAAATCTGGTACCTTGGGGAGGTATTTTGTCACCCAAACCCCAGAAAACACAACTGGCCGATGCCAACGAGTAATCAATGGTAAACGGCTGTTGCGATAACGTGCAATCATCTGCATGAGTGGTCAAGAGGTGGAGAACATTGGAAATCTTGGGAGTCTTGTTGTCACTCGGTCTCTCGCGAATTCCACGAGTTACAGTCAGTGAGCAATCACTGATTATGGCTTGTGAGAAAACTCCTAGTGAGTGAAATAATAATAATCATGTCCTCTCCCAAATTCATCACCACCCTGATTTAATATCGTAGATGTTTACTATAATGTCTTAGTTTTTAACCAATGTTCACATTATGTTATGATTGTCTTTTGGTAGTTATGTGAACTTCATTTCCGTATTCATGTATTCTGCACTGATATGAAAATGAAGACTATAGTGGAGTATAGGATTCCTAATCACGTAACTAATGAAAATACGCTACACATTTTGATGAAAAACATGGGGAAAATGAATATAAAAGAACAGAAATTCAAAACTTTAAATGTAATTTCTGTATTAAAAGTAATAGTTATTTAAATATTTCAAAATATAATCTTGTGGGAAAAATACAGCTCATCAATAACTCTGGGTAGAAACAAAAATAAATTTGTCTCAATCATGAAGGATTTCTCCTCCACCGGTCGAGGACAGAAAAGGTGAATTGTAGCATCAGAACAGATACTACACTGTGATCTTATCCCGACGATCAAGGATTGTTTGTTCTTTATGTTTCTTTAATTTTTTGTTCCTTAAATTCATAATTCAGTTTGACTCGTATATTGCTATCTATAGTATATTAGTATATTGTATATATTGTATATTGCTTTTAAATTGACGTAATTTTACATAGATAATATTTATATTTTATATTAAATAAAGTTCAGTTTCATTGTTAGTCGAATTGGGTTCCTTTCTTTTCGTTTTTAGCATGTTTTAATGCTCTTTTTAAAAAAAATGCCTCATATAGTATCGACAGTAACAGTTCGATAAATCTTACCTACATTGCCTGCAGGCCTTTTATATCTCGGTGGTCGTGGTTTAACCAGCCTGGGATTTATGCTGGTGTCATAGCATGGCATATCGTGTAAAAAAACGCAGATGTTTTATTTGTTAGATGCTATAGTAACTTTATTGCTCTAACCATTGAGATTAGATGAGGAGCAGGCACTTCCTGGTGGAGTTGAGTAATGTTTAGAAAGCCCATTTCGCCATAAGCGGTGTTGCGTTAAAAAATACGTATTAAACGACGATTGGTTCAGCCTAGAAATGTACTCAACAAAAACAAAACAACGGGAAGAAAGGCTGATTCAAAAAATAGAACGCAAATAGCAGCAATATTTGTTTCCATGCTTCATTGGTTCCTTTGTCCAACATGTCACCTCAGCAAACTGTGTGAAAACACGCAGCCTTCAGTAAAGCGAATTGCTAGTCCTCCTCGAACGCAAGCGCAAAATAGGCTAGGCAAACATTTTTTAAATTAGTTTTACAAGTAAGTCATCACTTATCAAGGCCCGAATGCTACTCGAGAATAAGGGTTAATGAATTTAAAGTGCTAATGTAGTAATCGTTTTTGGTGTAAGTTGAATTTGAGTATTTAAGGGGACGGCTCCACAAGAACTTGTTCGTATTGAACTTGAAGGTTACGATATTGTAGTCGGTTGGACAGCAGGCCAGTGGAACAGAGTTCCGTAGGCGGCAAGTTACAGGAATATAAGCATTGTTCATAGAATCTGCGTTTAGATTCTCGTGAAAGTGTGTCGAGGGGAGACCATAGATTGGAGCTCAGACGAGCTCTTACCATGAAAATAAAGATAAAGCAGATACAGGCTCGAAACGTCTCTTCCGTGGGAAAGAGGTTGCAAAGAATAAAAAAGGGCATCCCTTACTAAGCTACGAAGTCTATTTTGAATCTGTCAAAACAGGCTAAGCTGCTTCTATTAGCTTCTGCTCAGATTTTGAAAAAACAAAGTTTAACTCTGGAAATTAAAAAAAAAACACTATACCCGTAATAGAGCCACTGACGCTGGCAGCAGCTGCATAAAAATATGCAAATGACCAAGCCGCCTGCGTGTAGTGACATTAGTAGAGATAAAAGGACACGGGTGCTCGGAGAAGAGACGTGATGAGAGAAGCACGTGTTCGAGACGTGTCCAGAGAAGCATGTATTCGAAACAGGTGGGTAATGTCACAGTAGAGACGAAAAGTCACACCTGGCTGGGGAAGATGAAATGAACTGATTAAATATTTAGCAAAAAGAAAAATCGTTTTTGGAAATACTAATTATAAAGACTTTTGTTATAAAAGAAAGTGATTCCATTTTTTTCTTTTTGTTTTCTTACGACGGAGTCTACATCGTGTTGGGTCCGTAAAAATTTAACGACGCTGTTAAAAATGTTGTACAGCATTACATACCAGATCAGTTATATATTCAAGATATTGTAATATGGAACAAGCCCGAAAAAAACTGCACTCATTATCGATGTCACAGTCCCAAATTATTTCGGCCTCAATAGAGCTGAACGGGAAAAGATAACAAAATATCAGGATCTACAAAAATGATCTAAAAACGGCATGGTCTCTGAAAGAAACAAACATTATACCGGTTGTGATAGGAGCAACTGGCTTAATAAAAAAGAATCTTCATAAATACTTAGAAGCAATCCCTGGAACACCAAGCTGTAACGAAATACAGCTATAAAGGGAACAGCATCTATTCTTAAAAGAGCCCTCGGATATAAATTTAAATCATAACAGAATCAAGTGTTAGCTCCAGGAGGGAGCCTCCTGATCTGTTAAAACTTACTGAAGTAAAATGAATTTAAAAAAAAAACAAATGTTTATACAAAAGAGCGCGTGGCTTTAAATTTAAATAGCGTCTAAAATCTAGTTTCTGAAACGAAAGAAAAAAAAAGAGTGAAAGACGATCATGTCTCTCTACATTGTTACGCATCACTAGTTTTAAATAGCTGACTCATTCCTAACATAAGAAAAATACCACTAGACTAATTTTAGATTATTTTCCAATTCTTGTCGGGGGATTAGTGTCTAAATGTTGTCGGCTCAACGTTATTGCATACAAACCGGAAGAATACGCGTTGACAAATTTGCTTCAGCTAAATAAAAAGATACTATGAGCATGTCTGTCGCAAACCAATAAAATGCTCAACAATCCAAAATGTTTTCAACGATAAATATTTAAAACAAAACAACATGCTAACAAGGCCCTTCGCTTGACAGTTTAGTTTTCTTAACAACGAGCTGGTATGGAGGGCCACGGATTTAGGACCCTGCATCGCGCGGGCGCGACGACATACGTGACAACGGCAAAAAGTCCAGAACTGCTAAAATAATGTGCTGCTGATTAGCATAATCTAACCTAGTTGCTGGGTTCATTGTTTAAATGATCAAGCTAGGACACGTTCGCATATTGACGACTCACGTGCCAAGTTAATATCGATTCAGCATTTAAGCAGTGAATCTAAGCGTCGCGTTTCAGAATGAACTGAATAGATATGAATCAAGCTCGAAAAAGAAGAGGGGTTTTTTTTTTACACAGTGATCACCACTTATCAAGGCCCGGAAGCCACTCAGGGATAAGGGTTATTGCAAGTACATTACGTTAGTGTGGAGATTTGATGAAGTGTTTACTTAAGGGGCGGTTCATTAGGAATTTGTTAACGTTGGACTTGAAGACATCCAAGTTGTAGTCCGGCTGGAAGCAGGCAGACGGGGCAGAGTTCCACAAAAGAAAAAGACGCATGGTGATTTAAAACATATGCTTGACAAGTACGTGATGCTCCTATTACTACTACCCTTTCGAAGGCGAGCCGGCCGACCTGTGGATCCTAGAGAGAATTACTGCAACAGAAGAGTTGATTGCAGCTAAAAACAAAGGATTGCTAACTGATAGAAAAAACAAAGAAAGAGAGAACATATTGTGTCGTGCTGTAAACACGCGTAGCCGACTTACGTGTAAAAACGAACGCAATAAATAACTTCTTTGACCTAAAAGGTCCGGGTCAAAGTTTTTTTTTTTTTTTTTTTGCGAGGTCCATTTTAAAAGTAATAAGAGCGTTGCAATAATACAATATTCGCCATGTCTAGTAGTTCATTACTGACTATTTGAAAATCACGGAGAAAGTCGATTGGAGCGACCTTTTTAAGGCTGTCAATTTGAAGAAAGTCTTTGGGGAGGGTCGTTTTTAAGCTTTAAGGGCACATTGTTAAAGGAAAATAGCTTAGATCATAACTCAAATGCGAGAGAGTCGAAGGAAATGTTATATTGATAAACACAAACAAAATAACGAATTGAAAAGCATAAGTTCAAGAAAGAAATATTTTATATATGTTTAAAATGGATGTTTACAGAGATAAGAAAGCGTGGAATGTTTGTTCATATTTTTAAAGTTCTTCTAGAACAAAGTGAATTTCATGTATTATATAATTGATTGGGATTCATTATTGAGATGAGTATTACTTATTAATTTATTTATTGCGGACTATTATCGTCATCCCTTTGTTGTTGTTTCGTGACGTTTCGGCAAACTATTCCTCTGGCTTTCGTCAAGAGAATTCCTTTAGATAAGATACATCGGAAACCCGAGTCAATGATTTAATGCTGTGATTTATCGATGGGATCGAAAACTCTTGATCCAAATCTCTCCACTCAATTGTAAACATTACATTTGATTAAAATGTATTAATACAAGTCACTGTTCATTTGTTTTTGATGTAGAAAGTTCAGTTAAATTTTGTTTTAAGTTAGGTGTATTAAAAAGAATAGGATTATACTAGTGATGGGACGATTCCAATATTTTTCCCGATTCCGATACAATTAACGAATCCGTACTATTACCGATTCCGATTCTTTATAAATCATTTTATTTTTTTCTTGATTACCGTAAAAGCGCACGTTAAATGTGCAGATATTTTCTGAAACGTAAAAACACACTTGTAGGAGGGAGATTTTAGTTTTTATTGATAGATTAATATCAATAAATATTTTGTATTTTATTATTACGAACAACAGTAGAAAATTTTGTTTTAAACAAAATCAAAAAAAAAAATTAAAGGAATCGTTTTTGGCATCAGAAAAAAGCACAAAATTTTCCGATTTCGATACCTAAAAAAGTTCAGATTTTTCAGATTCCTATTAATCGTACCAACACTATTTTATACCTTTGTTTCTGATGAGCAGACGACAGTTTAAAAAAGTGTGTGTGTGTGTGTGTGTTAGTATCAGAGTCCGTATGCGTATAATAGTGTGTGCGCTTCAGTTAAAAATGTATTATTTTATGTATCTACCGCCAGACGCAGGGACGAGGGAAGTGGATGTTATTGAAAGAAAAAAAGAATTATAAATTCAAGCTTGATCAAAAGCACAAATTTGATAAATTTAGAGAAACGCTTTTATTGGCTTAAAATGTTTTTGTTCAAAATATTTGTTTTTGTTAATTCGGACGAGTGAAATAGAAAAAAGGGTTCTTGGCCTACGGGCCAAAAGCAGAGTGTAGTATCTGTTCTGTTGCTTCACTTAAGTTAATTGGTCCTTGGTTAATGTAGGTGGAAACCCTTCATACTGAGACAATTACTAATTTTGTGATACTGCCAGAGTGACCTCTTTTTCCCCTTGTTTTAGGGGGAGCTGGTTCTTTTGTTCCTTTTTCCATGTTAAAAAACGACCCTGATGTCTAACTCTGTCCTGTGGGGAGGCAAAGTCACTAGGAACTTTTTTCCTCACTTTTTTTGGTCTCGGTTGATGGAGGAGAACTCCTTCATGACTGATGCATTTCTTTTTTGTTATTAACCAAATACCCCTTTTTGGGAGCTGGTCCCCCCCATATACACACATTAAAACTCGGCCTTGTGTCTAACGCTGCCCTCGTGGGGAGGCAAGTAAAAAGAAATTCAGATGAGTGAAATCGCCGAGACGAGTTTAAGCATTTTTATTTGGGACAACGAAATGTAAACTTCGTCATTCGCTGCAGACAATCATGAACCGTGGATAATTTATCAAACATCCGCAAAAACTGATTTCCGTCATACGAAAAGTACAGTCTTTTCTACTTCCGCTTTTATACAAACCTGAATAAAGCTACCACAAAAGGGTATGCGTGTATTTTAGGTTTACTTAAATTAGCTAGTTCATTCTCTATTTAATTTTGTCCATTCATTTTTTTACAAGGGGGTGGCAACTTATCAAGGCATGAATGCTACTCGAGGAGAAGAGTTATTGCGTGTACGGTGGTCACCGGAACAACAGCAGAAGTAGAAGTTGGGTATAATTTGATTATTAAAAAGGGACGGCTCAACAAGAATTTGTTTACATTAGACTTGAAGACGACCATATTGTAGTCATCAAAAACGAGGTCAGTGGAATAGAGCTCCACAGGCAAGCAGCTATAGGAATTGTTCCTAAAATCTGCGGTTAGATTTAGGTAGAGAGTGAGGGGAATTGTCGATAGTCGTTGTAGCTTAAGGACTTGTGATAAAAATGGTGGTCGCCAGAAATACGGTAAATTTGAGGTTATAAATTTTATTTTGTTCAAATCTTATTGCGTCCAGTGTATTTGCTTATTCGATTTGCACTTGCATGAAGTGCAACTAACTTGGAAAACATTACTGTCATTGTGCTTCAGACGCTGTTCCTGGAACTTACTTTTTTTCTCACAAAACTATAAAATCACTGTTTAAAGAAAATGTTTTCAAACGTCAGAATGCACTGCACTGAAATAATATACCTCTCCCTACTGCCCCTCTCCCTCTTTTCCACTTCTGTTCTCTCTCTTCCCCCCCCCTCTCTATCTATCTGTCTTCAGTTGCCTCATTACATTCATCTCTTTACTTCTCTTATCGTTCGCCATTTATTTACGTTAATTATCCTACTTCCTATGAATTAAATCATCCGTATAAAACTGTAGTGCACGATCACAACCAAACATGCAAGATAATAACGTAATGTGTATTTAGATAGATAATGAATTGTTAATTGATTAAAAAAATGACAGAAAGGTTTTTAATATAGTGGAGCTATCTTATTCGAAAGTAACTTTCAATCCTTTAAACGGTCGAATAGAAAATGATTTCCTACTTGAATTAAAGTTTAAAAGCAAAATAAATATAATTTCCCACTTGAACTAAATCTTAAGATCAAAATACGGCATTAAAAATTAGTAATAAAATGCAGGATAGGATAAAATTCACATCTATATAATCAATAGGGCTAGGACAACAGCGTATTCTTTTCATTTCATTAGAGAAAAATAGCTAACTTTCTTTCAATCATCAGTACTTCTTTTAAATCATCAGTACTATTTTTAAATCATGATTACTATTTTTAAATCATCATTACTATTAGGTTAGTGCAAAAATAAAGTCGTTTTTTGACGTTTAACTTATATATAAAAACAACATTATTTTTGCACTCACCTTATATTAAGCTGTTGTGGGTGAAGCTTCAAGAGGGAGTGTCTAGAATTAGTATCGAAGATAGTCAAGAACTGATTTGTTCTTGTTGTCGAAGATGTGCAGCTGTCATTGAGAGCAAAGGCTTATTAACTAAATATTGATTGTACATGTATTTTTGTTGCTTTGTTTGGCTGTTTACATTTTTTCTCAATTTAAGCTTGTTTTCTTCAATAACTAGCATTTCAGTCCGGCGTTGCTCGGGTGTTTGGAGGTGTATGTTGAGCAAAAAAAAAAAGGTTAATTTTTTAAACTTTGACCCCTATTATGACTCCTTAATATTTATTCTTTTGGGCTCAAATTAAGTTGTTAAGTTAGATCCATGTCCAAGGTACCTATATCTAAAATTTCAAGTGTTTAGACCAAAAATTGGAGGAAGAGTTTGGTAGAGTTCTCAATGATCAAATTGTTGAACTTTGATCCCTTAACAGCCAAATTTCTGGCCGAAAACTGATTACAAAGATTTTTTCAAATCTCAGTACCCTGTATATCAAATTTTGAGTCTTTAGACTGAAAAATTGGCAGAGTTATTGCGTGGGAAAATATACACAGACACACACAGATACGTTCACGTTTATATATATATAATAAATTACAAGAAACTTTCTAAACCACCAATAGCTATGGCTAAAGATACATTACGTGTACGCATTTCTTTCAAACTCCTCGGCTTAACATTCACAGGAAATAGGAGTTGGAACAGATACATGGACAGCATTGCCAAGGCCGCTGCGAGGAAGGCGGGCTATCTATTTCGTGCTAGAAAGTTACTTGCGCTTGAAAGTATCCTGTACCTCTACAAGGCACCATTCACCCATGTATGGAGTATTGTTGTCACATTTGGGAGGGCACATCCGCTACTAGTCTCTCACTCCTGGATAAGGTTCAAAAGAGGGTCGCCAACCTGATAGGTTCTGAACTGTCGTCTATGCTTCAGCCTCTGTCCCATCGACGAAATGTAGTATCCCTCTGCCTGTTCTACAAGTATTTTAATGGTGGATACTCTGACGAACTACAGGCCCTTGTATCCTCGACATAAATACCCCCAACAAACCCGACAAGCAGCAAAATCCTACCTTTACACGATAGAGATCCCTAGTTGTAAGAAAGTCTTTGGAAGATCCCTAGTTGTAAGAAAGTCTTTGGAAGATCCCTAGTTGTAAGAAAGTCTTTGGAAGATCCCTAGTTATAAGAAAGTCTTCTACTCTAATAGTTTCTTCCCCAGAACTGCTAGACTTTGGAAGCCCTTCCGGGTTCCTGCTCCCCTAACTGTACTGATATGCAGAAGTTCAAGTATAATGTGAACTGACATCTTGCTGCTCAACTCCCTACATAGCTTATGGCCCCGATAGTAGCCCCTTATATAAAAGTGGCACTGTACCTGTAATAAAAAAATCTCTTTCTTATTTGCGATTTACGGAAGGATCGGCAACATGGAAGGTTTTTATTAATTCAACGTTTGTATAGGTATGAATTGAGAGTATATCGATATCAGTTGGGCTCATTTGCGATCACTATGAGTGATTCGCTATTGAAGTTAAGATGGACGAACTGATTGTAATCTAATATCGATCTCAGAATGAATGATCGATGCACGCAACGTTGACCTACATTAAGGCTATTCGTACTCTTTGGCACAACAAAGAATCTATTTCTATTATATAAAGGAAAGTTGTCTATGTATGCGTTTGACAAAATGTCAGAAACTACACAAGATAGACTCACAAAGCTTATATATTCTTCTTCACCACTGCCTTAGACAGAAAATTGACATATTTTTTTGAAATAGTACATTCTTTTAGAGGTCAACAGGAAGATAATTAGTGATTAGCGTTCCTCAATATTTGGATGATCATAAATAACTCTAACATTATCGGAAATAGGTAGATAAGAAACGGCGTTGCTAGGGATCAATAAATTTTCAGTATTGCCCAGGACTAAATATGAAGAAATGTTATCTATTTTTTTTTACAAAAATATCACCACTTATCAGGGGCCAGAGACCACTCGAGGATAAGGGTTAAAGAATGTGCAGTGGTCAAAAGGACAATATCATAGTAATCGTTAGAATTGTAAATTTGGTAAATTGGATTACTTAAGGGGAACGGCTCATCAAAAACTTGTTTCCATTGGACTTGAAGACGGCCATGTTGTAGTCAGCTGGAAAGCAGGTAAACGGAAGAGAGTTCCAAAGGTGAGCAGTTCTAAGCAAGAAGCTTTGTTCATGGAATCTACGTTTAGGCTTAGGCACATATAAAGAGTGGGGGAAATTATTGATAGTGTTGACAGCCAAACGAGTGTTTCTCGTGAATGTTTGTCGAGGGGGGGGTCATAGATTGGAGCTCAGACGAGCACTTGCCATGAAAATAATGATAAAACAGAGACAGGCACGCAACGTCTCTTTTATGAGAAAGAGGTTGCAAGGAACAGAAACGGGCAACCCCAACTAGGCTACGAAAGCTATTCTGAACTCTGTCAAGGCAGGATAAGAGCTTCCAAGTAGCTCCTGCCAGATGTGACAGAAATACTCCATCCTTGGACGTACCTGGCTCATATAGGTAGAGAATTGCATCAGCAAGTAGAAATTTACTGGATCGATAGAAAGATCCCATAATTTTTCCAGCGACCTTGGCAACAGATTTGATGTATGTATTCCATTTTAGATCAGGAGTAGAGATCAAGCCCAGAAGCTTGTTAAAACAAGACGAGAGCCATTCATCTCAATTGATTTTGGGTTCAACGAGAACGGGGGGGGCAGTTAGATCTATTTTTATCCATCGAATTAAAATACACTTTCTTAGCCTTCAAAATAGGATTATAGTGTAGTGAGACAGGCTCGAAAGTGCAGTAAACTGCAAGCTAAATGCACTCAACGGGATAGACACTGAGAGAGGTAGCAGGCGACCAAGAAAAGAGGGGGGACGGACGACAGGCATAGAAAAAAAACAGTCGTAAACAAAAGAGAAAAAATAAAAAGGAAAAAAGGTAGATAGGGCCAGAATGGTATGTGCGAGGGATACTTTTTTTTGGCCAAGAAAGCTGTAAACGCTAATTGACTATGACAGCCCGATAAGTGAGTGGAAGGAAGCGTACCAATGAAATTCCAATTTACAAAGCGACCATTGTTGGTTGCTCCCTGGTGGGTAAGTGGCCTCTATTGAAAAGACGCGTGGCCTTTGTGGAATTGGATTTGGTTCATTTTTATGATCCCTCAAAGTTAATTGCACGAGACCATTCTGGTTTTAATGGCTCGTCAAATTCAATTAGGCACACACCGGCTAAGATATTCTACTCGATTGCCAACAGAAGAAGAAGAAACAGCCTCCTTTTTTTGGGCATAGGCCGCCTGGTGAAGATTTGTAGTGACAGCGGTTCCGGCATCCTGATTGGCTAAAAGGCCGAATGAGAGAAAAAGAAGAAGATATAGCTCCCGCCCCCACAATATAAGCGGCGAGTTTTGAGCGCAAGACACACAGAGACTGACAGACACAGAGGGACAGCTGCTCCCCTGAGCTCGAACGAGCGAAAAAGCCGACTGCCTCATCGATTGACCCTGTCACGTATTTTTAGTTTTTACCGAAAAAGAAATAACTTTGCAGTTAACAAACGGCCAGTCCCTAACTTATTAGTGACATACGAAACGACGATTGTAATCTTTTATGAATAACAAGGAATTTTGAATCAGAAAAAAAAAAACAAATATCGACTTGTCTTTTTTTTTTTTGTTTGTTTGGCATGATTGCAGAAACGCTCGACGAGTCTCTTTCAGGTACTGGCCGCTGACATTCTCATCAAAAGACACGAAGACCAACGATCGGGGAGCGTTCCACCACTAGACGACACGCGTGTGACGTAAGTGTCACAGTAGTATTTTTTATGTTCTTGATTAAAGGTTTAAACATCCTTCTTGAGTGGGACATTCTTTATATTGTTTTTCTTATCCAGAGCAATCCTTTTCAGTTGAGTTATTTTCAAAAGAGAATAAAAATAAGTTTTAGTCCAGAATTTATGACATAAAAAACTGATATCATCAAATCTAAAATATACGTGCTTTCTTCTGCTTTAATATCGTACAAAAGTGTATACCGTAGAATAATAAGTTAATGTAGTTTGCTAGACATACGTGTGAATATAAAAGTATTTTATTAGAAGGCGATATAATGCAGAGGCTATGGATAGACACAAACTGAAGCAAATTAAGACATAACGGTGAAACGATAAGATTGTCTCCCTTAAAAAGACAACATGATTCCATTTCCGTTTGAGGAAAACCAGTTTTCTTTTTTGGGGGTTGCAGACCATCTACTAGTTGGCCACTTGTGTAGAAATCCAAAGAGCGATAAAAGCCTTCTATCATGCCTGAAAGTGACACAAACGTTCAGCGAGCGAGATCGGAGATGCGTCACTGTACAACTCTTGCTCTCTACCGATCTAAGTTATGACAACACGACTATTGCCAGCACTCACAAAATGCATCGTTGAATTGCCACGAATAACGGGGACGTTCCTAGGGTGATGAAAATAAAGTTTCTGGCCATGGTTATGGTTCTTGGTGTGGTTTCAAGTGAGAGCCACATCATGCCATTTTATATCTTCGAAGTCGGTTTGAAAGTCAGCACCAAAATGTACTTGAGTATGCTGAAGAGTGTGGTTATCCCCTGGTACAATCGGGTGGTCGCTAGCAGACACTTGGTGTCGCAGCAGGACTCGACGCTGGCCCACAAGTCCAAAGAGACACAGGCTTGACTTCAGAAGGAGTGCTACGACTTTGTACCCTCTCTCACTGCCCCGATCCTTCTCCGACCCGAACCCGCTGGATTACTTCGTTCGGTCATACCTCAAGAACATCACCAGCATGACCTGCCACAACACCAAAGCCAGCGTGGTCGCCGCCATCCGTTGAGTATTTGCCGAGCTCCCTCCGGCCCTTGTGGACAGGGTATGGTTCCAGTTCCGGACCCGTACCGAGGCGGTGATTGAGGCTGAAGGCAGCTACATTGAATAGATGTCAGCTTTACTGTATAATCAAGTTACCTGAATTGATTTTTTTTAATAAACGTTTTAAGATAAAGCTATAGTGTGCTTTCTTCAGGGCGACAACATTATCGTCCCACCCTATATGAAGATTCACTTTTTATTAATACAATATATATATATATATATATATATATATATATATATATATATATATATATATATATATATTTATATATTTATATATTTAAGACATTATGTTGTGTTCTTACTTCCGCGAGTGTGATCTTAGAGAAGTTTCGTATGGTATGATATTTCGGTGAGATTTCCTTTTTCAGATACGTGTTCGACTTTAGTTCAAGCGTGTATATGTGAACTGTTGTAAACGAGAGCAGTTTTGCAGGAACTGAAGTGGACATGGAATTCTTTTCATTTTTTTTTTTCAAATATTTGTTAAACCCTACAATGTAGGATAAATGTTAATATCCTTTTTTTTATTATTTATTTTCATTTTAATTTATTTTTTATTCTGCGTATTTATAACTTTATTTGTAATTTGTTAAGTTTAATTTCATTTATTCACTGCGTTCTTACTAATTTAAATTGTTAGGTCCAGATTCATGAAAGCTTCGCTTGAAATATAACGGAAGAAAATCGAAAGATTCCATGGAGATTTCGGTTCATGAACTTATAAACTTCCTGATACGAAATTAACAGAGAAGCAGAAAAGTTCGGATTATTTAATTATTTAATTATTTAATTATTTATTTTACTCATTCACATAATGTGAAAAGATCTCCCGGTCAGGTCAGCAATTGATCTCTGACCTTGATTGTGATCGTCTATTCTGCTGGGAAGGTCCTCACATGGGTTCTCAGCGTCTCAGCTTCGTGTGGATTTCTGCTGAAAAAGAATAGCTTCGCATGCATACCAGAAAAAGAAAGACAGGCTCAGGATTTTTAACTACGAAACAAGTTAATTCCACCAAAATTCAAGTGTTTACATATATACGACGTTCAGTTCGATTACACCAGAAAATATCGAGATTCTCCCAAAATCTTATTCTTCGTTCTCACGGTGGCGGTGGTAGCGACGGCCGGGGCAGAGGTAGTATCTCTTGGTTAGTTCTTCTCTCGCAGAGGTCTGAATTAATCTGCTCAATTCGCCTCGGGTATTCTCTCTTATAGTGGAGAATGAGGTGGGGGTCGATCTGCTAAACCAATCAGGGTTTAACACCCTTCTGGGAAATCCCCAGATCCGTTTTGCATGTGTGCATCTCATCGATCGTCCGTAGTTTATGAATCTGAAACCAAAATTAAATCTTCCTCCCACGTCCTGGAGGTTGCCCCTTATCACGTCTGAGCAGGTGTCCTCCAGGCCAACACGTACATGATCTCGGTGTTACAGTATTCTGACATTTCTTGTCATTGTTTTAAACAATAAAAATATCTGTCTGTTTTTTATCAAAAACAATAAACTCGTCTCTTTTTATAGGTCACCCGCTGCTATCTGAGATTCAATTAACGTTTAACGGACAATCTCAGCATATTTACCAGTCTTATTACGGGTTTTAGAGGATTTTAACCTTCCCAATGGGGAGCAGCATCGCTCCTCAAGACGGTAACGTTATAATGCCATCTGGACCTAAGGTACTACTATTTTTGACTATGTCTATAGAGGAATTATGTATCAGGTTGACAAAAAAGTTCTTGTAGTCTTAATGTTTAAATTCAAATGAACTTATCTCGGTTCAAATAAAGATTTATTGGTCGAAATAAACACCATCAGAATCAACACACAAAACAAGTGTATTTATGTCAGTAACGTAAAAATTCTTGCTTCTGGTGCCGATGAAGTCGCTGAAGGCGTTTTTTTTATATCACTTAGGTTTTTTAAGTATTTCGAGATGCTTGAAAATGTAGTAGTCGGTTGGTGAGAGGTCTGGAGAGTATGGCAGATGAGGCAGAGTTTCGTATCCCAATTCTTTCAACTTCTGCAGGGTCGGTTTAGCAACATGCAGTCGGGCATTGTCGTGGAGAAGAATTGGGCCATTTCTGTTGACTAATGTTGAGCGTTGTCAAAGTTTCTTATGCATTTCATCCATTTATTGACAGTATTCACCGTAATGGGTTCGTCTATATTAAAAAAATCCTGTAATGGATGAGACTGGTTGCAGACCACCAAACAGTCAGCAGGTTTTTCTTTAAGTGCAATCTGGCTTCGGGAAATGCCTTAGAGCTTCGTCGACGTCTAATCACTGAGCGGAGCGTCGCCGATTGTAATAAAGAACCCATTTTTCATCGCCAGTCACAAATCGGTCGTGTTGCGTAAAACAAAGGAAGATGACACTTCATGGCGGCGTTTCTTTTAGTTGTCGTTCAAATCGTGAGGCACCCATTTATCAAGTTTTTTGTTGTTCCAATCTCTCTGAAGTGGTTGGAAAACGTCGTATACTGTACGTCTAATTCAGAAGCAAGTTCTTTAAGATTTGTGGGTTAGATTGAATTCGACTAACACTTCTTATTGATCGTTGTCAACATCCGATGACCGACCACTACGCTCATCTCGTCGCCGCTACGAAATTTCTTAAACCATTATTGTGCTCAGTGTTCAGTAGTGGTTCCTGGGCCAAACGCTTCATTAATATCACGAGCTGTTTCATACACGGCATATAGGGATCTCTACAGTGAAGTGATGGGATTTCGCTCCTTGTCAAGTTAGTCAGAAGTGTTTATGTGGAGGAGGCATCAGTGCTACAAGTTCTTCAAAGTACATTTCACTAAATTACATGTAAAACGAGCACAATGATACTGCGGAACTTATTAGATTTGAAACTATTTTCGGACCGTGTCTAAGAAAACGAGATTAGTGATAGAGGCATCAACCTAGATGCATGGACGAATGGTGGCTTTATAAAAATATGAAATAGTCAGGCGTGAGTAGGTTTCTAGCACCGTGGCAGGAGCCCATCTTTGTAGCAGTCTTTGCAATTCCATTCAATGCATTTGTTCCAATTCACGTTGCACGTGAATACTAAGCAGTGTTTGAATTATGAGTTTCAGGCAGACTATTATTACATCGGTGTCGGTGGCTGAGAAGTTTTCTTGTAATTGTTAAAGGAACTAAGCTTAGTCTTATTACGAGGGGCGTGCAATAAGTAATGCCCCTGACCTACTTTCCATAGCAGCAGAGCAACGAAACTTGGTACAGTTATTAGTCTTTCTCTACATAGGAACCACCGCCAGTTATGCATTTCTCTCATTGTTTGATCCAACTCTGGAGACCGTTTTTGTAGAACACCCCTGGTTGGTCATCCAACCAGGACGTGACTTCAGAAATCAAGTTTGCATCATCTGGGAAACGCTTTCCTTTCAAAAACAACTTCATGGCTGGGAAGAGGTAAAAGTCAGAGGGCACAAGGTCAGGAGAGTAGGGAGGATGGGGAAGGATTTCATAACCACACGCCTGTGCTTCTGATCTGGCGACATGCGAGTTGTGGACCGGAGCGTTGTCCTGCAAGAGGAGGGTACCTTTGCTGACCTTGCTTCGCCTCTTGATTTTGATAGCTACCTTTAATTTCCTCAAAAGTGAAGCATAATAGGCTCCTGTAATTGTGGAACCTTTGCCAGAAAATTTGTCATCACTACTCCGTCCTGGTCCCAGAAGACTGAGCATGACTTTGACCGCAGAGAGCTGCACCCTTGCCTTCTTTGGAGGTGGTGAGTCGAAGTGCTTCCACTACATTGACTGGGCTTTGGTCTCTGAATCATAGTGATGAACCCAGGTTTCATCCTGTGTAATTAGTCTTTTGAAAAACTTTGACTTATCTTCTTGCCACATCTCCAAATTCATCCTCGACCACTCGACGCGTTCTCACTTCTGGAATGGTGTGAGCAACCTGGGAATCCATCTGGCAGACACCTTATGCATATGCAAATGGTCATGAATGATAGTTTCCACAGACCCTGTACTAATCTTGACATCTTGCGCTATTTGGCGAATAGTAATGCGCCGATCTTCCAAATTGGCAGCCTCAACTTGACGGACAGATTCCTCATCAATGGCAGAAGAGGGTGGGCGATCATGTCTGGGAGTTGTTTCCACAGACTTCAGGCCATGTTTGAATTCACGATACCAGCGTTTTACAAGGTCATATGATGGGGCATTATCGCCATAAGTTCTTTCATTTCATCAAAAGTCTCCTGTGGTATGCGTCTTTCAAATACAAAAACCGGATCAGTGCTCGACATTCAACAGGTTCCATTTCACACCTGACTCAGTTCAAACACCTATAAAACAGAAACCACAAGTAGTTCAGAGCTGTACTTTGCCACATAACCTGTAGAGATATAAATCATTGCACATGCAAAATTTCAGCTCGATCAGACAACTGGAAGTGGGTCAGGGGCATTACTTATTGCACGCCCATCGTATCATTCAATGTTATTATCCATTTTCGTTCCCATTTCACTATAAATCGTAGGTCATTTTTATAAGGTTTCAAGTATTGCCTTGAACATATGTACATTCGATTTTCTCTCTTGTCTTTTACAGAGCGTGGTTCATCGGCAAATATGCCCATCTCGGACACAATTTTATCAAAGAGGTCGTTTATGTATATGAAGAATAATAAAGGTTTTAGGATGGAACTCCTGGGTTTCATCTGCATTAATATCATGCTGTTTTCAGGTAGGACCATCAAAGACAACCTAGATTTTTATCTTGTCTTCGAAAGATCTGGTTATATTAAGTACACATCAAAGACAACCTAGATTTTTATCTGGTTTTATTAAGTACACATCCAGTAATACTGTACTGCTTGATTTTCATTGGAAAATAAAAACAAAACTAATCAAAACGGAGCATTCAATCTCTTCTTGCTGGATTACGTTGAATAAGGATTTTTCGTCGAATCACCAAAATAAGGAGTTTTCGTCGAATCACCAAAATTATGTATGGTTGAACACAATTCAGGTAATATTTCAACGCAAAATGGCGACGTAAGCTGTCCAGCTTTTTTATGTATGGAAGTCATCAATTATCAAGGAGTGAAGGCTACTCGAGGATAAGGGGTAATGAGTGCAAGATTGTCGGTAAGACAACAGTGTATTGATTATTGTGGAGAAAATTGAATAGAATTTGATTATTTAAAAGGACGGCTAAACAAGAACTCAAAAACAACCATGTTTTAGTCAGCTCGGGGCGGGGCTGCTTTCCAGCTGACTACAATATGTTGGTTTTTACATGTGAATAGTTCTAGGAATAAAAATTTGTTCATGGAATTAGCGTTTAGATTTTGGACTATACTAGCAGGCTGTCCGGCGTTGCCCGGTCGTAAAATATGCATAAATATTATATTTTAATTAATGCAAAAGCTGAGACTGAGACATGTGTATGCGGGTATTATTTTTTTATTTGTCTAAACAGGTCACTTCTTGTAAGTAAAGAATACTCAGCCTGAGATCGAAACTAAAACCTAATAACCGTGATTAAAGTGCGATAGCTATTAGACCAACTTGATTTGATCTTTAAAAAGTGCTTTCAAATCTACCTATTCTGGATGAAAACGGATTAAAAGGTTTACTACATGGTTGAATACCATATATACTATATTTCAAGTCTGTAGATCAAAAATTCGTTGGACATGTAGGTGGGGAAGTGTCCTCACACACATACACATTCTCACTTTTCTAGATAGATAGATAGATAAATAGATAGATAGATAGATAGATAGATAGATAGATAGATAGATAGATAGGGGAACTTGTTGGCACTTCTTGTAGCTAGAAGATTATTTGTCGTGAACATTTTGCACGGGGTAGGGCATAGACTGAAGCTGAGTTGAGCACCTGCTATGAGAGTAACTATAGAGCAGAGAAATATTCGCAACGTCCATTCTGAGAGAAAAACTTTGAAAGAAGGGTGAATGGATATCGCGTACTACGTTTCTAAGCCGGTTTTAAACCATATCAAAACAGGAAAAGGAGTTAGGGCTAGCTACTTCCCAGATGTGGAAGTGATATACCTTCTGGAGCGGTAGAATAATCCAATCTTTTTACTAGCGATCTTGGCAACAGATTTAATGTAAATCTTCTATTCTTTTAACTAATGAGAAACCTTTGAGTCATGGGTTCAAAGCACATCATTTTGATAGTTTTGGTATGCGAGGTGAACAAAAAAAGTGACCCATCCCCTAATGTTACGCCATTTGCAGGTGGGTGTGGACTTACTAGTAAAACCACTGAATTCAGCGCACCTCTAATAAAAACACATTTCAGGTTTATTAACCATGACTGAAATGACTTCACATAGTCAAAAAGTAAGAAGAAATAGGCCGTGGATGTGAGGTGATGTATCAAATTGTAAAATAAAAAAAATAAAAAAATGTTTTCACACGGTTACTGGGTAGTCGACACGTATGCGCTGTTTAGGTTAGAGTGACTAGCATCAGTGAAAAGATTTTGTTTTGTGTTTATGAATTTTTTAGATGAGCATTGATTATTTGTATTTGTTAGGTTCTTCGAACTACTGTTCTCATTTTAAGTGTTATTTTCACAACGATTAATAAATAGGTTTTAGTCTCGTAAATTTTTTACTAGGTTTTTCTCTGGTACAGTAGATAAAGTATTTGATAACATTTAGTTGTAAATTACACTCTTCTAGGGATTAAATGATTCATTGTGGGCGACACTCAAAATACCATTGCGAATTACTTAAGGTTCTAATCAATCATGGCTGATGGAATGAGAATATGCTCCTCCCGTGGATTAAATAAAAGGTTCTGTGCTGATTCTAGAGTTCGACAGACAGATACTTAATTTGCCGGTCCTGGATATGACCTTAAACTATATCCGATGATCAGGCCCCAGCTTGCGGACTTTGAGGAGTGTGAATCAACCCTTTAATTGGCATTTCTACCAGGTCCATTCTGACCCGGAGTGGTAGTACCTGTCAGGTTCCCAACTATGGGCTAAATGGAAACCGACTTAAAAACAACGACAAATACATATTCTATTGAAACATTTTTCTTCAAAATCACTGGATTTGGCATTAAATAACCTGAAAAGGGTTGATATACCATAAAACAAAAACAACCAACCAACTTACTTAATTTGCCAAGATATACTTGAAGAAAGTCGGAGATCATATCAACCGAAACTGAGAATAACACTAAATGTGTAAAGAGTAGTCGAAAAACTGTGAAACTCTGATTTAAGAACAAACAGACAGGTTGTTACCTTACGTTTTTCTGGACACGAATGGATGCATATCTTGAGAGTCGGAGGAAACGGTTTGCCTTAATATACAAATAACGTAAGTGGAAATGTACTTTTTTTGATATACTAGACATACTAGTGACCCGTTGAGTCACAAGCAATACCATTATTTAATCTAATTTTATTACGTTCGAAAATTCACTGGGATCTAATATTTTCAAGACAATCTTAAGTTTATTTTATTATTGTTATTTCATGTATTTATTTTAAATAAAGTTAAGAATCTTATTTTGCCATCAAATTTATATATGAATCTTTGTGGCGTATAGGCACACTTATGTAGATTGGATAATAGTCTTATAAGTAGTAGTAGTAATAGTAGCAGTAGTAGCAGCAGCAGTAGTAGTAGTAGTAGTAGTAGTAGTAGTAGTAGTAGTAGTAGTAACCACTAAAAGTTTTCAGAGGCCATCAGATTATAGATTACTATATATATATATATATGATAATAGCTGATGGTGTTCCCTGAAGTCTAGGTGACAACAAGTCTCCCCGAATGTTCTGTACTCTCCACCTGTTTCGATTAGCTTTGCAAATAATTTTGCATTATCGCAACAGCTACTTGAAAGACTCGTGTTCACTTAAGGTTCTATACTATATGAATAAGAAAAACTTCTCTTTGCAAATCAAATATGCAATTTTATCTTTAAGCTGCCGGTCACGTAACACGCGACAGAGTCATGAAATAAGAGTTTTTGATTGTGAAAAATCGGGCGACAGAATCAACAAAAGCCTCTTAAATGTATCTCATCTCCAGTTGTTAATAAAACTTTCTCTTTTTTTTTTACATAGGCATCACCACATTATCAAGGCCCAGAGGCCACTCAAGGATAAGGGTTAAAGAGTGTACAGTAGAAATTGGACAATATAATAATCATTAGTAATGAAAATTTGGTAAATTTGATAACTTATATGGAACGGCTCATCAAGAACTTATTTACCTTAGACTTGAACACAACCATATTGTAGTCAGCCGGAAAGCAGGAAAACGGAAGACAATTCCACAGGCGTGCAGTTCTAAGAAAGAAGCTTTGTTCATAGAATCTACGTTTAGGTTTAGGCACAGATAAAGAGTGGGGGAAATTATTGATAGTGTTTACAGCTAGACGAGTGTTTCTTGTGAAAGTTTTGCGAGGGGGACCATAGATTGAAGCTCAGTTGAACACTTTCCATGAAAATAACGATACATCAGAGACAAACTCGCAACATCTCTTCTGTGAGATAGAGGTTGCAAGGAGGAGAAAAGGACATCTCCTACGAGGCTACGAAGTCTATTTTGAACTCTATCAAGGCAGGACAAGTCCTTTCTAGCAGCTCCTGCCCAGATGTGGCAACAGTATTCCATCCTTGGACGTACCTGGCTCTTATATAGATAGAGAATAGCATCAGCAGTGAGATATCTACCGGATCGATAGAAAGATCCTACCATTTTTCCAGCGTGATCTCTACACAAAATCTAGATATTATTGACCGTCTCCTTTTGACACCGGGATGGATTGGCTATTACCGGCATTCGTCGCTTTAACATAAAAATAAAGGGGAAAAAAATGAAAAAAAAGTAACGATGTCTATAACTCACTAAAGAAGGTCGGTTCGTTCGAAATATTTTATTTATATTATTTCCCTTAATGAAAATTAAAAATATTTTTTATTATGGAATTTGATTTATTTTTATTTTTACAGGGTTTTTTATTTTTCCCATGAGGCCATGCTTTATTTTTCTAGTGTGAAGAAGTGCATCATCATTATGCGAAAGAAATACATTTTAAATTACAAAATAAGCATACATGGATTAATTGCACACATACATACATACATACATACATACACACGGAATAAGTCAGAAATAGTGGCAACCTTGGTTAAAAAGAGTGGCAACCTAACGATGGAGGTTTGAACAGAGCTGAAAGAGAGAAACAGACCAAATGTCAAGGTCTTATGTATGATATAAAAAGAAACTGGAATCTTAGGGAGATATCAATCATACCAGTTATTATAGGTGCCACAAGGCTTATGAAGAAGAACCTGAAGTCCTACCTAACTAATATTCCTGGTGAACCAAGTGCAAAAGAGATCCAGACAATTGCACTTAAGGGAACACCGAGGATACTAAAAAGAGCTTTCGGTTGGCTTCAATAAAAAGAAGGAGAATGTTGGCAGCTGGTTTGGCTGCCCATACTCAGCATTACAATCTTCAAAGAAAGAAAAGAAAATGAAAAAAAAAGGAGAGAGAAACAAAAAAAACGTACACACACACATACACACACACATACACACACACATACACACACATACACACACATACACATACACATACACAGCTTGAATGCCTACTAAGTAAGATCCTCAAGATTTTTAGTTTCTCGGTACAAGAGTTTATCAAAATAACTTGACCTAGGAGTACATTATTATATAATCGGGAAATTTTTAAAAATTCATTACTTATTGAAAAAATACATTTAACAACGTTAGTATGTATCAATGGAATCTACATTCTTCATCATTTTTTAATGAACAACCAATGGGGAGAGGGTAGAATTATGGGAAGGAGTGTAAACCTTACCTTCAGACGGCCTCAACTTAACGACTTTTGACGAAACGCATTTTCATCTGAGCAGTTATGTAAACAAACAAAATTTCAGGTATTGAGCGGAAGAAAACCCTTGTTTGCTTCATGAGAAGCCCATTCATGCTCAGAAAGTAACA
The DNA here is from genome assembly GCF_053919585.1 of Euprymna scolopes. Classification (NCBI taxonomy): domain Eukaryota; kingdom Metazoa; phylum Mollusca; class Cephalopoda; order Sepiida; family Sepiolidae; genus Euprymna; species Euprymna scolopes. The sequence goes on from NC_136505.1 coordinate 43,425,157, forward strand.
GTATGGTGCGCTATGTCTGCAAGAGGCATTATCGGTCATTTTTTTTATGAAAATAAGGTTGGTTATGCAGTCACTGTAAATGATCAACGCTATGTTGAGATGATACTAATTTTTTCACTTCTCACCTTGTCCGTTTTGCAGTGGATGAAAAAACACTTTTCCAACAAGATGGAGCAACAAGTCACACGGCAAGAATTTCCATCAATGCCCGTAATGATCTATTTCTAGATCGTGTCCCTTCTCGACCCCCTCGTTCACCAGATTTGAGTGCTTGTGACTATTTTTTATGGGTTATCTTAAAACGAAAGTTTTCAAAAGTGACTCACCTAGAACAGTTCCGGCTTTCAAAGAAGGCATTGCAAACGAGATTGAGGCAATAACGGTAAATATGCTGCAAGAAGTCATGGAGACCTTTTACATCCGAATCCAAGAATTCTATGCCACTAATGTTACCTATTTGAAAGGAGTATTTGTTAATAAATAGTATTGCTTCTACATTAAAAAAAATTGCAAAGAATGTAATGTCATTTATGTGTAATAAAGTTGTAAAATCTATTTTTTCAATAACTAATTAATTTTTAAAATCTTTCTGATTCATTGACGGACCCTGTAGAATTAACCCTTACCAATACCGCACATTTCGGCGTATAAGACAATCCTTAAAGTTATAAATCATCTTTAAAAAACAACATTTCATAAGATACCTAATATTGCAATCTCTAGCCTAGGCTAAACAAACATGGTTTCGTGATTTAGCAGTTGTCTTATACAACCGATATAAAATAAATTTATGAAAATTTGCTCAAATTTTGTACCTCATCTTATCTGATGGTCGCTTTATACGCCGAAATATACGGTATTTAAAATAACATAGCATTTAAAAATATAAGATCATATCATCATGGGTTCGAAAAAAGTCGCCAATCAACTAGGCCAACTAGGTCCCACACTGTCGGTTAAGCTCCGACCTCTACCCCATCGCCGAAATTTGGCATCCATGCATGTTTGTAAGTACTTTAATTTTAAAGTGCTCGGGCGAACCTGAAGCATATAGTGCCCGCTCAACATAAATACCTCCCCGACAAATCCGATAAGCAGCAAAATCCCACTCGTACACTATAGAGATCCTTAGATGCTGTAAACCCTTCTACTTAAATAGCTTCTTCTCTCGAAGTGCTAGATTTCCCTGACTGTACTGATATGCAGAAGTTCAAGAGTAATGTGAAGAGACATCTCGCTGCGCAACTCCCTAAATAGTATCTTTGAAAATGTGTTCACAAGTAGTAGCCCTTACGATTTAGTGGCACTGTGCTTTGTTTGGGGTAAAAAAAATTTAAAAAGAAGGGCACTGATACATACGAGGGATGGGGCACCTTTTCCAAGTGATGTTACTCCAAGTAAGTTTCAACTGGATAACACACGAAATCAGTTGGTTGGGTTCGAAACTCCTAACAAACGGTTCCCCAGTTCGATACAAAACACCCGATGAAGGCCGGAGGGCAAAACTGCCGAAACGTTATGACGATAACAACCAAGATGAGGAAGTCAGTCCTACAATCTCAATCAATCCGGCCAAATCGTAAAAACGAAAAGACCGCAAAATAAAATATAATTATGTAGTCACTTGACGAAATTTAGTGTTTTTCGCTGCTTTATTGATCCAACATTTGAAAAGTAGATGGAAACTTGTATTGGACACATGGGTATCTATATCATACATGCGACTGGGACAGCTTGTGAATTTCATACTTAATGAAACTTTCTATTTTGGAACAAGCCGGTTCACTCCGCCTACTATGAGTGTCGTTTTAATAGAGTAAAGTAATTCTGTGTAACATAATCGCGTTAGCATTTGGGGGCGTAAGCATGACGTCACGAACTCTAATGCGTATATATAGAGACAAACATCAAGAAAAGCTGGAATGGGAGCGAGAAACTCTCGCTTTCAGTTGGCTAGTGACGTTCAGAGAACGCGAAAGTCAGCTCTCCCCACTCTCTCTCTCCATCTCTCTCTCTCTCTCTCTCTCTCTCTCTCTCTCTCTCTCTCTCTCTCTCTCTCTCTCTCTCTCTCTCTCTCTGTCCTTACTCCTAAGAAAAGTCAAACTTTGTAAAACTGGTCGCCGTACCAGCAAGGATTACAGATAAGATTTTGGTACTCTGTACTACCAGTGAATAACTGTTTTGGTTATGTGAAACGACGAAATAATTACGTTTTCATTTATCAAAACAGTTTTGTTTTTTTTTACATGGGGGTCACCACTTATCTAGACCCGAAGGCTACTCAGGGATAAGGGTTATTGCGTGTACAGTAATCAATGAAATAGCATTGTAGTAATCATTAGTATTGGGGGTTTTGATAAAGTTTCTTACTTAAAGGAGCGGTTTGTCAGAAGTTTGTTTATGTTGGAATTGAAGACATCCAAGTTGTAGTCGGGTGGGAAACAGGAAAGCGGCAGAGAGTTCCACTGGCGTGCAGTTCTAAGAAAGAAGCTTTACTCATGGAATCTACGTTTGGATTTAGGCACAGATAAAGAGTGGGGGTAATTATTGACAGTAGTTTCAGCCAGACGGGGGTTTGTTGTGAAAGATTGGCGAGGGGGGACAAGGGATTGGAGCTCAGACGAGCACCTGCCATGGAAATAACGATAAAACAAAGACAGGCTCGCAACGTCTCTTCTGTGGGAGAGAGGTTGCAGGGAAGAGAAAAGGGCATCCCCCACTAAACCACGAAGTCTATGTTGTACTCTGTCAAGGCAGGATATGCTGTTTTTAGCAGCTCCTGCCCAGATGTGGCAGCAGTATTCCATCCTTGGACGTACTTGGCTCTTATATAGATAGAGAATTGCATTAGTAGTGAGATATCTTCTGGGGCGGTAGAAGGATCCCACCATTTTGCCTAGATTTGATGTACGTGTTCCATGTAAGATCAGGAGTAAAGGTCAAACCCAGAAGCTTGTCAAAACATGGAGCCTCCCCAAGATGAGAGCCATCCATTTCAATTGATACCAGATGAAGATCAGAGCGTTGATTATGTAAAGATAGAAGCTTGGTTTTAGATGCATTAAAAGTGGCCAGCCACCTCTTCCCCCACTGAACCACGGGCTCAAGATCAGAGTTGAGAAAATTAGAGAGAACTTTGTTATTTACGGCCTTTTATGTGTTGCCATAGATGGTCGTGTCATCAGCATACATGTCAACGAACGATTTAAGTATCTGTTTTGGGAGATCATTGATGTAGATCAGGAAGAGAGTTCGGCCCAGGATGGACTCCTAGGGACACCAGCATTAATACTATGAGCCTCTGATTTCTGCCCATCAACCACTACTCTTATGAACCTATCAGAGTGAAATGATTTATTGATTGAGAAAACATTTCCAGTTATACCGTAGCTGGAAATTTTGTGAAGTAGGCCCTTATGTCATACCTTATCGAAGGCCTTTGATATGTCAAGAGCAATTTCCCTGGAAAGGAAACCTTTCTCAAGAGATTCACTAATCCTATATGATATAATCGTTAGCACATCTGCTATAGAACTTGCAGAGCGGAAACCATATTGCATGTCACTAAGAAGGTTGTTTCTATTGAGGTGGTTGACTACTTCTTTATTTAATATGGATTCCAACAACTTACTCATGACACAGAGGAGACTTATTGGTCTGTACTGAGAGGGAGATCACTTTTCACCTGAATTCTTAAATACAGTGCATACTGATGATGATTTCCAGGGTATTGGAACGCACTTCTCCTTAAGGCAACGCTTAAACAGTTTTGTAAGTATGGGGGCAAGTTCTGGTTGGAGCTTTTTCAGTACTATAACTGGAATGCCATCAGGGGTAGTTGCTTTACTAGAATCAAGGTTCGTGATTAGCTTGGCGACCTCACGCACAGATATTTGTATGTTGCATAGCGTGTTGTCTGTTATAGGAGGAAATACAGGGAGTTGATGGTCAGTGTCGCATAGGGTAGAATTAGCTGCAAAGTTCTTGGCAAATAGTCTGGCCTTGTCTGATGCTGACGAGATGACCTCAGGTCCATTGATGATGGTTGGGATAGAACGCATGCTTCTGTTCAAGATCCTGTTTGCTATTTGCCAGAACTGGTGGGAACCAAGCCGCTGCTCAGCTACTTTGGATTTAACAGACTGAGCATATAGCTCTCTTGCATTTTTCATTACTCTTTTACAGTGGTTGCTGGCAGTCCTGAAAGCAGCCTTAGTCTCAGTACATCTATTACGTTGGTAGCTATGGAAAAGTGATTTCTGTGCGCGATGGCAGCAGCACATTCAGGGAAGAACCATGGCGGGCTGTTAGGTTTTTGTTGGAATTTTTTCGATGAGACGAATCGGCTAATGCCTACAATTAACCATTCGGTCAGGTCTGATACTATAGAGCACACATCCTTTTTAAACATGGAATGCAGAGGTAGGTCAGATATGAATGTACGGAAGCTATCCCAGTCAGCCATAGAGTATCGATATACAGTACGGTGGAGAGGTACGACTGAAGACTTATTACATTTCATTTTTATCTTAACTGCTATAACAGAGTGGTCAGAGGATCCCAGAGGAGATAGAACGGAACATGAACACAGCTCAGGAGAAGTTGTGAGGAAAAGGTCTAGATGGCTTGCATATTGACCGGTGTATCGGACACACGGGTGGGTTCGTGAACAATCTGAGTGGGGTCATAGGCAATGGCAAAATCATGACAAAACCTCCCCGCGTCATCGGTTTTATTCGAGTGGGTCAGCCATTCCACATTATGGACATTGAAGTCTGTGTCGAAGTTAATCATTTTCCTTTGCGACTATCGGCATACAACGTGTTGGGTCTTTCAGAAAGACGGCAACATAATATGAGTATCGCATATAGAATTTAATTGTTCCTTTCAATAAGGGTAACACTCGAATACTGGGTACTGATAGACACTGGCTGCCTTTGCAACTGACAGCCATGAGTAGTGTCGGCCTCCATTGGACTGGACCTAACTGAAATTTAGTTGTCGGACATTTTTGCGTACCGGCATCCACTATAACTCGATAACTGTGATAAACACTGATGGTCACTGGAGGTTACTGGTGTTTTGAGGCGATCACTTTCATTCACTTACGTTTACTGATGAACACTGGCTGACTTCCATGACAGTCAGTGTTGGTTCAAGGCGTTCACTGTCGGCCATGTTAGTATCGGCTTCCATTGAACTGCTTCAAAATGTAATTGTCTGTCTTCAATGGCGAGTCCTGGTGATCATTGATGTTTTTAGGCGATTACTTACATTTGGTCATTGTCGGTCACTATAGATGTTTTTACGGGTTTCACAGCTCACCCTCACAAACAATGTGGTGGCCCCAGGTGTGTTCTATTTATAAATGGGAACGTTAAGCACACTCACGCTGTTTGATGTAGATCTACTGACTTGCCATGACAACTCACTATGGGAAAGGCGAGATTTTTATAGGTTATATCGCTCACTCACACGAACAGATGTGGGGCTCCATGGAGCATGGAGGTCACTTTTAATGGGGAACCCTAATTAGTTTTTATACGTTTGTGTCAATAAAGATTAATACTACTGCCCCTCGTATTCGTTTGAGGTGGGTGCTTTGCTTTTGATACCATAGTAAAATTTTGAAGCTATTTCTTGATACACTAAAACCCCTTTTTCATACTTTCATAAATCAGTCTGTTTGTGAATACTTTTTTTTAACTTAGTCAACGACAGGTACTTCTGCTTGTATATATATATATATATATATATATATATATATATATGTGTGTGTGTGTGTGTGTGTGTGTGTGTATAGATATATAGATAGACAGAGAGATAGATAGATAGAGAGATAAACAGATAATTTTTTGTAACGATAAATACGGTTAAATAGCGTCTTGGCCTCGAAACTCATTTTACTTTGAAAATCGCCCATATTTTATTTGGACATATATGATATTTTTATTTATTTCGTTCTACGTACATGCATGTTTCCAGGTACCGAATACGTACAGGCGCAAGTATTTCATCCTTTCGGAAATCACCAGGGCAGAGTGTCACGATTACCGCCGGTCGGGAGATTCGAACCCGACCACGAAGCCATCTCTGATTCCATTAGCAAGTAACAAACCGCTCGACAAACGTTAACTGCGAGAAATATTGTTGGAAATTATATTTATATAAAACGTAAATGTCATTCAAGGCAGCCGAAAGTGATGTTATGATTTGGAGATCATGATCTGCACATGTGGGCTTAAATGATCCGGTTGATTAATCTTTTGCCAGGAAATTAATGAATGAAGACACGTGTGTACTCAGGATTGAATATGAAAGTAAACGAAACATGCTTCCTCTCCCATTTATAATTCTCGTGTTACCATTTTACCATTTGTATTCTTATTTCAGTTTTATGTAAATAACTAGTTGTACCCGGCCATGCGTTGCTGTAGCTCAATTTGTTTAAATGAAACATAAATAATAAAAAAGACAGAATTATGCTTGGTTCTCAATATTTGTAGATACACCATATTTTGAGGTGTCCCTTTTGTCAGTGCAGATGCAGAGAACGGAACATATACTTCATGAGAAGTAACAATCAGGGTGTAGATGTAAGTTACACTAATGTAAAAGTTGTCCTTGAGCCTTGTTAATGGTTATCGATATCCTCAGTAATTATTGCCTTTCATAATTGTTGTCGTCTCACCACGTTTTTGGCCCACTACGCCTCTGTCTTGCTTTGGGTAGGATTGAAACCGCTTTCTGTAGACAATGCTTATTTGGAACCGTAGAGATTCAACGTCTTTATTTACTGCGCCACGGGCCCCGAAGCGCGGTCAAGGTTGGATTTTTCGGAGGAAGCCGGTTAAACCCAAATAAGGTTAGTGCCGTTTCACACACACACACACACACACACACACACACACACACACACACTGCACATAAACTGTCCAAAACTGGCCTTAAACTTTTAGAAAATCCTTATTTATTGTTGTGGAGATGCCCACTAATTAGCATACGTGGGTGAACAAGATATAGATAAAGGTATCAAGTCAGCAAGACCGGGAAGCTGTGTTCGAACGCCGGATAGGCAAGACGCATGTTCCAGTTGCTCCATGAAAGACTTTAACACGCCCTCTGCCGAACAATCTTCCAACTGCAGTACAGCTGCACCTTTGTAAACATGTATTTTATTTTCGTCTTAATATATTTGTTTTACCTTTACTTTCTGCGTTCGTGTTGTTATTGATACAGACACAACATTTATTATGTTGAAAGTTTTGGTAGCTATTTACCACACCTTCCTCTCATTACAGAGCGAGTAACAAATATTGTTTTAGAATCATTTAAGCTATCTTCCACTACAGCTAATTTTGAAAATTGCTTTTGTATTACTTGGATTATTCGGTCGACTGTTCTGATCTTGTATACGGCACAATCACGTTGACACACCGGTTTTCACCAGATCACCGAATTTAAGCAACGTTTAATCTGGCCAGTACCATATGGGTGACTATTTGGGAAGGCAAGGCGTTGTAAGTACCGCGAGATAAAATATCATCGATGAGAAGCTGGTGTAGTCTATTCTTCTCTTGAGGGTAAACGGGGCTCTCTGAAACTGTAGTAGGGACCCTGTCTGGTGATGGGGTCACAATAAAAAAATACCCTTGATAGCCCTGGCGAAGCATCAAGTATTCAGCTACCGACAGGATTTGAATGATACTACAAACCTGTGTGATGAGTTCAATCTCGGCTGGATGGTTATGATCTTGAGTATTCAAGAATTCAACGGACCCGCATCAATAATTCAAAGGACATAAATCAGCAGTTCAATAAACCAGTATAAAACGTTCAACAAACGTAAATGGGTCCGTTAACGGACATAGATTAATAATTCAACGGCTCTGGATAAATCATTCAACGCACTAAGAGCTAGTATATACAAAACTTGAGAAAAGCCATTGAAAAAAATACGTAAGTGATCGAGGAGATATTAAGCTGGATGGTTTAATTTAGAAATAATAAAGACAGCAAGAGTACTCAGACTAATGTTCTTATCTTTAGTGTTATTCTCGCAACGTTTCGGCTGATGTTCCCTCCAACCTTCTCCAGTGTCACCCCTGACTTTCTTAGGGTGTATCTTGTCAAACTCGGGAATGTTTTAGTCGAACTCAAAAATCTTTCTGTCTAAACATTTATTGGACCAAACAGGGAATAAAGACCCTGTCACGTTTCACTTAATTCACAGATTTTGGGTGACACCGGTTTAGCCTTCACCTTCGTACTTTCCAGCAGTTTTTTATAACCAAGAGTGCGTTTTATTTTTACAATATATTTACACAATTGGATTAATATTTTTATTCATAAAAATAAATTAATTAATTAAAATAAATAAATAATAATAATTTTTAAATAAAACTATTTAAACCAAAGTTTTCATAGATATTTTTACCATGTTTTGAGCGACTATCACATTTAAAATTGTTGCCAGTAATTGTTTACAAGTAAAACTGTGGATTTTCGTGACACCGAGTGCGTTTATATTTTTACAAAACGTTCTGATTTTCGCGAACTGATATTTTTATTAGAAATATAATAAAAACGAGTTATATTATTTATTTGCAATCAATATTGTTTGTTTGTTGTTTTTAGAGAGAGTGCGGTTATTTGCCTTTTTTTTAATAAAGCTGTTTAAACCAAAATTTAGATGGATATTTTTCCCTTGGTTTAAATAGTTTTATTTTAAAATTTTGTAAATAAACGCACTCTCCATAAAAATCAATCTTAGTCGCGAATAAATTATAAAATTTGTTGTTGTTGTTGGTGGTGGTGGTGATGGTCGTCGTCGTCGTCGTCGTCGTCATCGTCGTCGTCGTCGTTGTGAATTTCTTCGAGTTTAGATATACGCTTCAGTTTCCGAAAATAATTATAAAATTTTGTTATAAAAAAATCCTATAGGTCTAAACATGCAAAAAACCTGGGTTTTCACCCTAACGCTCCAAAAGTTAACCTAGTCCTAACCTTACCCTAACCTCATTCTAATCTAGTCGGTCAGTTCCAAATCTGTACCAGTAAAAAATGAATAAGTAAATATATATTCATTAGGGCCGCTGCGAGGAAGGTAGGCTCTCTCTTCCGTGCTAGAAAACAACTAACACCCGAAAGTATCCTGTACCTCTATAAGGCCACCATTCGCCTATGTGTGGAGTATTGTTGTCATGTTTGGGCTGGTGCATCTGCTACTAGTCTCTCGTTCCTAGACAAGGTTAAAAAAAGAGTCGCCAATCTGATAGGTCCTGAACTGTCATCTAAGCTTCAGCTTCAGCCTCTGTCCCCTCGACGAAATGTTGCATCCCTCTGCGTATTTGTTACAAATATGTGAAAAAATATATAATTTAAGACAATAATTACTTTTAATATTATAAAAAAAAGGGTCGAGAGAGAAAATTCTGTTTTTATCGCGTTTTATATTATCGTCTGCTCTCAGTGAATTTGTAAACATCCGGAAAAAGTAAAAGAGAGAGAGAGAGAGAGAGAGAGAGAGAACATATGAAAATACAGCGAGGGGACGCCTATAAACTGTAAAGAAAAAGAGAGAGGGGGAGAGAGAAGATATGAAACTAGAGAGAAGGAAAGCCGCAGGCATCCGCGTCGCGTATTATTGAGCGAGTGACACGAGAGCGATGCAGGTACATGCAGTGAGAGAGGGCACGCCAAAGAGAGAGAGAAAGGTATACCATTAGAGAGAGGGAAAGGAGCGGCGCAGGGAGACGAGTCAGTGACGACATAGCAGCCGAGGAGGTGGGTTAAGCGACAGTGTTGGCGATGGTGACGACGTTTTTTTGTATTGCTAACGACAGCGAAGAAATGAACGATACATTTTGACGGCAGAGAAAACGAAAAAAAGGCGATAATTAGAAAGGATAATGTATCCAATGGACGAAGGAATGAAATTGTTTAAAAAGAAAGGAATGCGATAGAAATATTTAAAACCCGACGCCGAGTGAGTCTATTGCTTATTTTTCTCTATATATCTCTCTCTCATATATGAAAACAATACCAAAAACAAAAACACAAAAAGGATGTCCTTCCATTTTGGAGTTACAAGCAGACGACAAGATATGAACTGTTTTTTTTTTCTTTTGCGCAGAAATTCTCTCTCGAATCTATTTCAAGTTTGTTTGTTCATCTAGTTACACATTCTCTTTTATTTTCGTTACAATATATTTTTATATATGTAAATAAAATTGTTAATTTTTCCATTGGCCTCGGTATTGTTATTTTGATGTGTTTTTCCTGTCTTGTGTTTATAAATGTCTTTCGAGAAAATGGATATATCCCTCCCGTATCTAAAAACCCGGGAAAACTAATTTCTTTTAAATATTTTTTTTATATTTTGTGTTACGACTTTTACCCCTAGACATTCCGGGTCGTAACATAAATGGGGCTCTCGTCCGGAGATTATCCTTTTCCAAAGACACTAGACAGTGGACACATTTAAAGTAACAAGAGGTGTTAGAAAAAAAAAAAAAAATAGATGGCACTGGTTCAAGCATTCCTAGAGTCACCGTAATTTAAAGAACTATGCAAGATGAAAAAAGATGACATATTATCGATAGCGAGAGAGTATGAGTTAGACTACAGACCGGGTATGCGGAAAGCCAAACTAATTGAGATAGTGACGGAACATTTGGTCGATAATGCAATAGTAGACGAGTCCGTGTTGCGGATTTTGACAGAGAGCAGACCTGAACCACGTCAGGAAAGAAGGGAAGAATTTGACATCCCCAGAAATATCCAGCTCGTACCGACGTTCCACGAAGAAAATGTGGACGGGTATTTCCTACATTTTGAAAAGATAGATTTGAGCGCTAAATGGCCCAGAGATGCATGGCCGATGCTGCTACAGACGGCGCTGAAAGGAAAAGCACAGGAAGTATATACCTCCCTATCTTTAGCAGATTGCACCGACTACGACCGCCTGAAACGTGCCATCCTCCATAGTTACGAGTTAGTGCCTGAGGCATATCGGCAACGATTTCGGTCATGCCAAAAGGAAGAAGACCAGACGTACGTCAAATTCTTCAGTCAGAAAGAAACTCATTTCAATAGGTGGACCTCGGCTAAAGATGCCACCTTTGACTACGAAAAACTCCGTCAAATGATCTTGATTGAGGAGTTCAAGAGCTGCCTCCCTAGTGAACTAAAATTATTCCTGGACGAGAGGCGGATCGACACAACATACGAAATGGCGATCCTTGCCGACGAGTACGCCCTGACGCATGCATGCGAGGGAAATAAACCCCTAAAATTATCCGAGACCCGCTCGAACTCCCGGAAAACAAGTAGCATTACCCACAGCTTAGGGCATAGTCCAGACAGTAAGATATATCGACCCCCTGACATCAGGAACAGATCCCCAAACAACTCGATCCAACCACCCACCTATCAAATGACAGAGACACATAGCCTGTAATGTGCTATTATTGCAGGAAGGTTGGACATATTGCAATGAACTGCCCCGCAAGGGAAAATGTGAACTCGATGAAAAGACCACTTGGTAAACCGCAAGGATTTATCACCACCTACCAACCCCATGCAGAGAACGACGGCGATAAAATCAGGGAAGAGTTCCAACCATGTGTGTCGGATGGTCTGATATATCCGATAACTGACCACACGAATTGGCGGAAAGTAAAAATCCTCCGCGACACTGGAGCAACCCAATCGCTGGTTTTAAAACAGAGTATGCCATGCGAGTCACAGACGGCGACAGGAGAATCCGTCATAATTCGCGGAATTGGGGGAAGGTATATTAACGTACCGATCCACCGAATCTCTCTTGATTCGAACATAGTACGTGGTCTGGTGGAAGTAGGCGTAGTCGATAGCCTACCCATGAAGGGTATCTCGATGTTACTCGGGAATGATCTAGCCGGTGAAAGAGTTGTTCCCCACCCGAGAGTGATGGTGGAGCCAAACACTTCAGAAAACACTGAGATGATAGAGGAACAATACCCCGGCATCTTCCCAGCGTGTGCAGTAACCCGTGCCCAGTCCGCAAAAAGAACAGCAGAGGAAAGGTTAGAGGCAAAAGATCAGAGAAGATGAGGAAATCGACCTATCGAAATCATTCATGAATCTTGAGGAGAAGCTCAACTCACCACCCACAGATCCAAATAATACCCATACCAACGAAACCTCCCTACAAGTTCCCGATTCGCGGCAACTGATCATACAAGAACAGTGGAAGGATGATGGGATTTCCCCCCCTCTTCGAAGAAGCACTGCCCAAAGAAGAACTGGAAAAAATACCCTCTGGATATTTTATAAAAAATGGTATACTGATGAGGAAATGGAGACCCTCGCAATCCCCAGCTCACGAAGACTTGGCGGTGATATACCAACTAGTGTTACCAAAGGCACGTAGGGCCGAAGTGTTGGAAATAGCACACGAAACCCCCTTGGGAGGCCACTGAGGAGTCCGTAAAACCTATGATAGGATCACCAAACACTTTTACTGGCCTGGAGTCTGCAAAGATGTATCCAACTTTTGCCGAACTTGCCACACCTGCCAGATGGCAGGCAAGCCGAATCAGAAGATACCGATCGCCCCCCTACATCCTATACCCGCGTTTGAAGAACTATTTTTCCGCGTTTTAATCGACTGCGTTGGTCCACTTTCTAAGATCAAACGAGGAAATCAGTATATATTCACTATCCTCTGCGCATCTACCAGATTTCCAGAAGCAGTCCCGCTCAGGAACATATCTGCTGAGAAAATCACCAGGGCTCTTCTCAACTTCTTCTCCATGGTCGGGCTACCGAGGGTAATACAGTCTGATCAAGGATCGAATTTCATGTCCAGGATGTTTCGACAGTCCATGAGTGTGCTGGGCGTACAAACCGTAAAGTCAAGCGCATACCATCCCCAGTCCCAAGGTTCCCTAGAGAGATTTTACTCTACACTGAAAACCATGATCCGGACTTATTGCCTTAGTCACCAGAAAGATTGGGATGAGGGTATTCCCTTTTTAATGTTTGCAGCGCGAGACGCCACACAGGAGTCTCTATGATTCAGCCCGTTCGAACTAATATTTGGCCACTCAGTACGTGGACCCCTAGCATCGTTAAAAGAAAAATGGCTGCAGGAAGGAGTCACCTGTGAACCCATGCTGGAGTATGTGTCAAGGTTCAGAAACCGACTATATGAAACCAGCCGACTGGCACGTGAAAGATTACGAACAGCTCAAGCCAGAATGAAACAACATTATGACCGAAATACTACCCCCAGGACTTTCAAAGTAGGAGACAATGTGCTTGTTTTGTTACCATTATCTGGTCATCCACTTAAGGCTCGGTTCAACGGCCCCTATACCATTGCTCGGAAGGTCAGTGAACTAAACTATATAATAAATACTCCTGATCGTAGAAAGGCGACACAGATGTGCCATATCAATATGCTCAAACCGTATTTTGAAAGGGACAAAATAAACCTTATTGTAGTCACAACTCCGCCCGCTTCCATAAAAGGACCCGAGGAGGAGGACAGTGAAAGGATCCCGGGGAAAGACAACCACCATCCGAGGCTATCAAACTCAGAGATATTAGCCAATCTTACACCCGTACTATCTCATTTAACAAATAGCGAAAGAAACGATATGACCGTCCTCATTCGGAGCTATAGAGATCTCTTTCCCGACGTTCCTAACCAAACGAATATCGTGCAACATGATGTGGAAATCGAAAAGGTCACCCCCATTAAGCAACACCCATATCGTGTAAACTTCAATATCACACGAAAACGTGTGGGACTGGACAAAATAAGTATGAAAAAAAAAATCTTTGGAAAAGATTTTCTTTTATTTTCTAATATGGGAGGGAGTGTTACAAAAATGTGAAAAAATATATAATTTAAGACAATAATTACTTTTAACATTATAAAAAAAAAAGGGTCGAGAGAGAAAATTCTGTTTTTATCGCGTTTTATATTATCGTCTGCTCTCAGTGAATTTGTAAACATCCGGAAAAAGAAAAAGAGAGAGAGAGAGAGAGAACATATGAAAATACAGCGAGGGGACGCCTATAAACTGTAAAGAAAAAGAGAGAGGGGGAGAGAGAAGATATGAAACTAGAGAGAAGGAAAGCCGCAGGCATCCGCGTCGCGTATTATTGAGCGAGTGACGCGAGAGCGATGCACTATGCAGGTACATGCAGTGAGAGAGGGCACGCCAAAGAGCGAGAGAAAGGTATACCATTAGAGAGAGGGAAAGGAGCGGCGCAGGGTGACGAGTCAGTGACGACATAGCAGCCGAGGAGGTGGGTTAAGCGACAGTGTTGGCGATGGTGACGACGTTTTTTTGTATTGCTAACGACAGCGAAGAAATGAACGATACATTTTGACGACAGAGAAAACGAAAAAAAAGGCGATAATTAGAAAGGATAATGTATCCAATGGACGAAGGAATGAAATTGTTTAAAAAGAAAGGAATGCGATAGAAATATTTAAAACCCGACGCTGAGTGAGTCTGTTGTTTATTTTTCTCTATATATATCTCTCTCATATATGAAAACAGTAACAAAAACAAAAACACAAAAAGGATGTCCTTCCATTTTGGAGTTACAAGCAGACGACAGGATATGAACTGTTTTTTTTTTCTTTTGCGCAGAAATTCTCTCTCGAATCTATTTCAAGTTTGTTTGTTCATCTAGTTACACATTCTCTTTTATTTTCGTTACAATATATTTTTATATATGTAAATAAAATTGTTAATTTTTCCATTGGCCTCGGTATTGTTATTTTGATGTGTTTTTCCTGTCTTGTGTTTATAAATGTCTTTCGAGAAAATGGATATATCCCTCCCGTATCTAAAAACCCGGGAAAACTAATTTCTTTTAAATATTTTTTTTATATTTTGTGTTACGACTTTTACCCCTAGACATTCCGGGTCGTAACATAAATGGGGCTCTCGTCCGGAGATTATCCTTTTCCAAAGACACTAGACAGTGGACACATTTAAAGTAACAAGAGGTGATTAAAAAAAAAAAAAATAGATGGCACTGGTTCAAGCATTCCTAGAGTCACCGTCATTTGAAGAACTATGCAAGATGAAAAAAGATGACATATTATCGATAGCGAGTGTTACGGCTTTTACCCCTAGACATTCCGGGTCGTAACAGTATTCTACAAGTATTTTAATGGTGAATGCTCTGACGAACTGCAAGCACTTGTGCCTCCACGACGTAAACACCCTCGACAACCCCGATAGGCAGCTTAATCCCACCCCGACACGGTAGAGATCTCTAGATGTAAAACAGCTTTCTACTCCAGTAGTTTCTTCCCCAGAACCGTTGGACTTTGGAATTCTCTTCCGGGTTCCTGCTCCCCCAACTGTACTGACATGCAGAAGTTCAAGTGTAACGTGAACCAACATCTTGCTGCCCAACTCCCTACATAGTACTCCAGTAACTGTATCCTCTGATAGTAGTCCCTACACCAAAGTGGCAATGTATCTTGTTTGAGGTGAAAATGTAACAAAAAAAAATGCCATACAATGACCATTTCCTTAATCCATCCAGTTAGATCGCGTCGTCATCAAAAATACGATAGTTTAATTAATTTTTTTTTTTTTTTGATGGCATAGATTCATTTTGATTTTACGATCACGAACATTTCATTCTACGTTTCCCGACTGTTGACGTAAACTGTCGGAAGATGCCCACGAAACATCAGTTTTCAGTACCGTTCATAAACTGCCCTTGTACCCATAATTAATTACGAATTAATTTATATATACGTATAAACCAACGAATATCAACGAAGCATCATTTTCTTTCCGTCGACTGCAGATAAAAAACATTTACCCATAATCCCTACTCCCTGTTTCTCACAGAACAAATATTGCTCTATAGTTTATTCCATGATAAGTGATCAATGGTCACTGCTGTAAAACATACACAGCACTTGTCTAGCTACAACAACTGTCAACAATTTCTCTTACTCTCCTTCTGTTCTAAAACTAGACAAAAATTGCATGAGCAAAGTTTCTTTCCTGGAACTACCCATCTGTAGAAACACAATACCGCGAAGCTGCTTCCAAGATGACTATAGCCTGATCGTTATCGATCTAATTTAAACAAGTCCTTGTTAAGCGATCTGCTGAATTAATCAAATCCTATCCAAGTTCAACCATTACCAATCATCACTGTGTGTTTTTACCGTTTATCTGACCCTCATTGGTCCTAATCCTCTAAGGTCTTTAGGCTTCGATACGGTGACCCCTCCCCCAAGTAAAAATAAATGAATAATAGATATAATATTATAGATTATATTGAACTTACTAATGCGCTGAGATCAAGTGAGTACATTGAGTGTCGTCCTTGTTTATGCTTGCAAGTGTTGTTTGTGGACATCTGGTTTTAATTATAGATGTACGTTTCACAAGTGTTGCACTCTCTATAAAGTGCATACGTAAAAATATATCTCCTAAATCATTGTCAAAACACTTAAGAATCACTTAATTTCTCACGAGAAAATACAAATCCTTATCTGCAGATACTACACATTTACAATGGAACTTTCAAATTTTCAGCAACTCTATAATAAAAAAACAACAATATATATATAATATCAATATACATACATATATATATATATATATATATATATATATGCGTGTGTATTATTATTATTATTATTATTATTATTATTATTATTATTACTAGCGAGAGGGAAGCGGGCATAAATACGCTTAAATATGATATTTTAATTTGTCCATATTTCGTATGTATTATTATAGAGTCGTCATTTCAAAAGTAAATTATCTTTATTATTATTATTATCATTATTTGTACTCACTGAGATTTCTTACGTATATCAGCATTAGAGATTACTCACCCTAGAGTCTGAATGACAACAAGTCTCCCCAAATTTCAATTACTCTTCACTACTTCTGAAAACCTTTGCAGATATCTTAGAGTTATCGCGACAGCCGTTTATACTTGATTTGTCGCTGTCAACGACCATTGGTCTTTATTATTATCGTTACTTGTATTATTATTATTATTATTATTATTATTACAGATGAACAGGAGTTCTTGATGATCCGTCCCCTTAAGTAATCCAATTTACTAAATTTCCACTGCTAACGATTACTACGATATTGTTCCATTAACGACTGTACACTCATTAACCCTTATCCTCGAGTGGCCCCGAGCCTTGATAAGTGGTGACTGCTTTGTAAAAAAAAAATTGTTTGCACATATTAATAACATCTATACATTATACAATAGCGTGTGTGTTCTTTTGTGTCACGCTTACATCCGGGTCGTTTAATTGTTATGTTCTTCTATTTCTTGTCATAAATAATTTTACCAAGAATTCTAATAAGTTTGGGTTTCGGTTTCGACTATTACTGATGGCACTTAAATCATTAATTTTTTTTAGAAATAATTTTATCAAGAATTATTCATAAGTTTTGGTTTTAGTTTCGATTATGGCTGGAGGAACTCAAGTTATATATATATATATATATATATATATATATATATATATATATATATAAAGAAAAAAGAGGGAAAAAGAAAAAAAAATAATAGTAATAATGATAAATACAACAAAATAGAGAACATACGAAATTTAAAAAGCTCACGCTAAAGCAAAAAAAAAAGACAAATAAATAAATAGGAATAAATAAAAAGTATAAACATGTTAATTACCTAATCAAACCATACATAAATCCTCTACTCACATTTGCTCCGAGGCCTCACATAGCTACCCAACTTCCGTTCCATCATCTAGCATGCTTTGAATCGATCTGTTACGCCAACCATTTGAAAAGGGAATTTTTTCCCGAAATTGATAATGGATATTGTCGCAGACATAACAAGTAAGACATTTTACCAATACAACTGAATAAATATATGTGTATATGAAATATATTTATGTAATTATTGATTTGTAAATCGCCACTTGTTCTCGTCTTCTCTTACCAACAACGACTATATTTCATTCCTCGTATTGTGAAAGCCTTCTAAATCTCTACTACACACACACACACACACACACACACACATATCAAGGGTATATATATATATATATCGGTTTCGATTCAAGCTAATGTACCCAAGTCATATGGATGTATTTTTTTTTTTGAAATCGCAACTTTATAACATATAAAAATCGACAGAACATAAACTCTATAATAATATGTGCGAATTCTGAGAGGATTAAAATATCATATTTAAGCGTATTTTAGTGCTAGCTTAGATAAATACTTTTGCAGTTTTAACAAAAAGCTACAATAATATCAGAGCGTCTTCATTTACACTGAACATCTACAGAATGACAGAATGCCAACATCAATATATTACATATGAATGAGACCCCTGTGGAATTTCCACAGGTCCCGCTAGTTAATATTAATACTGATAGACATTGACATGGATTGATCCTGGCATCTCTTTAAGTCATTTTGTATGTGCATGTGTGCAATATATCTGTATAAATCTTGTATAAAAATTGGTCCCAGAATTTTAATTTCTTCCCTCGATGTTTCTTTATAGATGCTTCAATCGCTCAAGGTGCATTGTGATCTATTCAAATCAAAATCAAAATCATTTCCATTGAAATGAAGTCTGGTTTTCAGGAGGATACAACATATAGTTTATTTTTCGTCTTTGTAACATCTACACAAATTTGAGCTTCGGGTTATTATTTTACGAACAATAAAATATACGATGAATTGACAGTAGAGCATGTTATTAATTCCAGTTTGGTTATAATGACTACTTTCAATAAAAGATCTATTATTTAGCTTATCTGCACTGCTGATATGGCTAAATTCATCCGGATGCAGAAATATCGGTCTATTTTAATATGTTCATATCAGATTTGTAACTATAGCTTAAGTCTGTTTGTGTGACGGGCATGCACGGAAGCGCTCAAGAATTGTGTCAGTGCCTTCGTCGGGCCCACCTACGGTGAAAATAAGTTCATGCAAAGGCTAGAAAAAGCCAAAGCCAGAGTTGTTTAGCGAGTAACTGCTGAGGTATTTCTTGCAGTGTGTCTGGTCGTATCGACATAATTGTTTGCGTCCTGTCGGTTCGTGTCGAGGGAGTTGTTCGGGATCGTGTCGGATTGTGTGGACGGGATCACATCTGATTGTGTTGACGGAATTTTTCCGTACCGTGCCGGGCTGTATCGACGGATGTGTTTGATACTGTTTCGGGTCGCATCGACAGCATTCTTTGCGTTGAGTTGTATAGAGGGAAGTGTTCGATTTACGATTGTTATTCAGTTGACATAACGGTTTTCGCAGTCGTACTGCCACGTGTGATAATATATGTATATATATATATATATAAACATATACATATATATATATATACACACACATACACACACACACACACACACATATATATATATATATATATATATATATATATATATATATATATATAAATGTTTAGAGGTACAGAATTTATATATGGTTTTAAATAAAATGGTAGGCGGAAGTTTCTCGAGAGCTCTTTCGGCTATCATCTCTTCAGGAGCAAATCGATAGCAATCTAAATAATATTGTGACGAAAATAAAGAGTTCTATAGGGGAACTTATTTAATGTGCCAACGTACGGGGGCATTAATTAAATTTATTTACGTTTAAAAAACGATTAAAAATGTTGGCACAACGAGGGAGAAACAAAAAAAAAAAAAAGAAAAAAAAAAAGCGGGAGAAAAATTCAAAGTTCCCCAAAGAGAAACAATGCGTTTGATGTTTCTTTTTGCCGGCACAAAGAAGGTTGACGCACCGCGATAGAGACGGCCTCCAAAATCTTTAAATGGTTTTTGGAGTCCGCTCTATGTAGCACCTCGAACCAATCTATTTTATATCTATCGGCACAGCATGGGTTGTCAACCAAATGCTGGCCAATAGCAGAGTCCAAGGCTGCAGAAGGAGGGAGACCTCCGAACCCCATCCTCGCTTGTCTGATCTTCGATGGAACATGCTGGTTTATACGAGTCAAAAGGTGCAAGGATGTTCGCCCAACATAACCAGCATCGCACTGGCATTTAAACTGATATACAATATTACTATTTTGGATGTAAGGCAAACTATCCTTGCGGAAAGACAGAAAAGCAGGTCTCGTAGTATATACCACACGCAAGGTCACCGAATTGAAGCAATCGTAAATACTTCTTCGAATCTGTTTTGAAATTATATTACTCCCCTCCCCTATCCACGGTAATTTCAAATAAACCGGGCATTTCAAGGGTCCAAACTTTTTAGGGGATTTAAAATCCGCAACCTTTTTGAAAATACAATCATCAATAAGGTCAACAGGATAACCATTATTGATGAATATTTCCCTGATCTTATCGAGTTCGACATCCAATCTGTTAGGCGAACAAATCATGAGGGCTCTATGTACCAAAGTATTAATTAAGCCGACCTTACGTGATTTAGGTACAAAAGACAACCAGTTCACATATAGGCCAGTAAATGTCGGCTTTCTATAAATTGTAGTGAGAAAGCCCCCCCTTGAGCGTTCGACAAGAACATCCAAGAAAGGAAGCGAATTGTCCTTCTCACTTTCCATAGTGAACTTGAGAGCCCCATGTAAAGAATTCAACCTATTAAAAAATGTCGACGCATCACTTTGCGAAGGAAAAATAGCAAAAGTGTCGTCAACATATCTGAAATATGCAGTGGGTTTAGATATAGAATTAAACATAACGGATTCATAATACCCGACGAAAATATCCGCTAAAGTTGGGGCCAACGGACTCCCCATTGAAACCCCGTCAACCTGACAGTACATAATATCACAAAAACTAAATTCCACGGATTTCGTACACATTAAAATGAGTTCAATAAGAATCTCTTTAGAAAACCGTGGAGCAGTCAGGCGACCATCATATAAAGCGTCGGCACATATGCGTATAGTCTCATACAACGGTATGTTGGTGAAAAGACTAGAGACATCAAATGAACACATGAAAGACGTCTCTGCATTAGAATCCAACCCACGTACACAATCAACGAACCGAAAGGAATCTGGGATACAATGCGTGGTGTATAGCTCACGCACAGGTTGCAGAATTTCTACAAGCCACTGAGCCAAAGAATGTTGTGCTGAACCAACCATTGATAAAATGGGTCTCAGTGGAACACCTTTCTTGTGGATTTTAGGGAGACCATACATTCTGGGACGTTGTGACCCAGAGGGCCTGATCCTGTCATAGACATCCTTGCAAAACACCTTCTTTTTAAATAATGCAAGTAAACGTCTCTGCATTTTAGCCTCGTTCTTGCAAGTATTATCCGTCAACTCGACAGCGCCGAGTTTACGGAATTTCGAACTATCATTGAGAATCACTGCCATTTTCTCAACGTAGTCGGATTTATCCAAAATCACCACTCCTGCACCTTTGTCTGGTTTACACATATAAATATCGGTATTAGATTTTAACGCTTTCATCGTTTTAAATTGCGTTATGTTCCAGACAAAGTCGCTAAAATCAACAGGAATGTTACTATATCGGTGAGCTAAGGCAACTAAATTGGATTTCATCCCAACAATTTTTTCTGGGGAATTAGGCACATTATGTCTAAGTTGAGAGAACAAAACTTCAAAGGCAGAAAGTGTTCTCTCTTTATTTAAACTCGTAGGGAGAATACAAAAATCTAAGCCCCTAGACAAAACTCTATTTTCAATTTCTGTAAGGACCGTTTTTGAAAAATTGAAAATATGTTTGCTTCCATTAGTGGGTTCACACCCATATCTTCTGCGAACCAGAAGAGCAAGGTGTTTACTATTATCTTTGGAAGCATTTTGCCTAGCAAACTGATCACCGATGGATAAATATTTGCAAAAACGGAAAAAATCACAAAAGAACAGGAACCCCTTAACTACGGACCAAAGTTGATGACGATTACTAATGTACGTCTCAAGGTTCTCCATCAACTTATTCATATCGTCACGTATAAACGCACGCTCCATGGACAAACTTGGCTTCACTTTAGATGCAGCAATACGTTTACTAATGTAAACTGGGGCTACATCTTGTTGCAGACAAGAACGCAAAAAAGCTAAGGAGAGATTGGTAGATCTAATTCTACTCCTTAATCTTACAATATTATTACATAATTCTATTTGTTGGTGTGTGTACCTCTTCCGTAAATATTTAAATAAATGTTTAGAGGTACAGAATTTATATATGGTTTTAAATAAAATGGTAGGCGGAAGTTTCTCGAGAGCTCTTTCGGCTATCATCTCTTCAGGAGCAAATCGATAGCAATCTAAATAATATTGTGACGAAAATAAAGAGTTCTATAGGGGAACTTATTTAATGTGCCAACGTACGGGGGCATTAATTAAATTTATTTACGTTTAAAAAACGATTAAAAATGTTGGCACAACGAGAGAGAAACAAAAAAAAAAAGAAAAAAAAAAAGAAAAAAAAAAAGCGGGAGAAAAATTCAAAGTTCCCCAAAGAGAAACAATGCGTTTGATGTTTCTTTTTGCCGGCACAAAGAAGGTTGACGCACCGCGATAGAGAATTTAGTTTTTGTGATATTATGTACTGTCAGGTTGACGGGGTTTCAATGGGGAGTTCGTTGGCCCCAACTTTAGCGGATATTTTCGTCGGGTATTATGAATCCGTTATGTTTAATTCTATATCTAAACCCACTGCATATTTCAGATATGTTGACGACACTTTTGCTATTTTTCCTTCGCAAAGTGATGCGTCGACATTTTTTAATAGGTTGAATTCTTTACATGGGGCTCTCAAGTTCACTATGGAAAGTGAGAAGGACAATTCGCTTCCTTTCTTGGATGTTCTTGTCGAACGCTCAAGGGGGGGGGGGCTTTCTCACTACAATTTATAGAAAGCCGACATTTACTGGCCTATATGTGAACTGGTTGTCTTTTGTACCTAAATCACGTAAGGTCGGCTTAATTAATACTTTGGTACATAGAGCCCTCATGATTTGTTCGCCTAACAGATTGGATGTCGAACTCGATAAGATCAGGGAAATATTCATCAATAATGGTTATCCTGTTGACCTTATTGATGATTGTATTTTCAAAAAGGTTGCGGATTTTAAATCCCCTAAAAAGTTTGGACCCTTGAAATGCCCGGTTTATTTGAAATTACCGTGGATAGGGGAGGGGAGTAATATAATTTCAAAACAGATTCGAAGAAGTATTTACGATTGCTTCAATTCGGTGACCTTGCGTGTGGTATATACTACGAGACCTGCTTTTCCGTCTTTCCGCAAGGATAGTTTGCCTTACATCCAAAATAGTAATATTGTATATCAGTTTAAATGCCAGTGCGATGCTGGTTATGTTGGGCGAACATCCTTGCACCTTTTGACTCGTATAAACCAGCATGTTCCATCGAAGATCAGACAAGGGAGGATGGGGTTCGGAGGTCTCCCTCCTTCTGCAGCCTTCGACTCTGCTATTGGCCAGCATTTGGTTGACAACCCATACTGTGCCGATAGATATAAAATAGATTGGTTCGATGTGCTACATAGAGCGGACTCCAAAAACCATTTAAAGATTTTGGAGGCCGTCTCTATCGCGGTGCGTCAACCTTCTTTGTGCCGGCAAAAAGAAATATCAAACGCATTGTTTCTCTTTGGGGAACTTTGAATTTTTCTCCCGCTTTTTTTTTTTTCTTTTTTTTTTTTTATTTTTTCTCCCTCGTTGTGCCAACATTTTTAATCGTTTTTTAAACGTAAATAAATTTAATTAATGCCCCCGTACGTTGGCACATTAAATAAGTTGTTCCCCTATAGAACTCTTTATTTTCGTCACAATATTATTTAGATTGCTATCGATTTGCTCCTGAAGAGATGATAGCCGAAAGAGCTCTCGAGAAACTTCCGCCTACTATTTTATTTAAAATATATATATATATATATATATATATATATATATATATATATATATAATATGTACTTTTGTATAAATATTTGAATTCATTCAAAATAAAAAAAAAAACATCTACGTAAATCGCGATATATCCAAACAAAGTTTAGGCTTCTTACCATGAGGTCCCGATTTCGAATCTCGTTAGATTCAACCACTCTGATGAATCGTAGACGGCGAAACGCGTTTCAATGGATAATTATCTTTTAAAAACAATATATATATTAATATTTTGGCAGCAAGTCATTATTCAAGCGCCAGAATTATATTTTTTTTCCTATTTTATGGATATCTTTTCGATTCACCGAGCTGTCTTTTTAATTTCAGCTGGCATTATGTATAAAATGGATACCAAAAGTTGTCGTTTAGCTATATTCTTCTCAAGCGTTTTCTATCGTTGCATTCAATTATTATCAAGAGCGATTGTCGTTGCCGTTGTTGTTGTTGTTGTTGTTGTTGTTGTTGTTGTTGTTGTTGCTGTTGCTGCTGCTGTTGTTGTTGTTGTTGTTGTTGCTGTTGCTGCTGCTGCTGTTTTTGTTGTTATCGTTTGCTTTTTCTTTCCTTTGAGGCTTGGTGTATTTATAGTTGTTTTTTTTTATATTGTTTCCAGATGGTTAGGGGCGAATCATTTTTATATTTAATTTCGATTTTCTTATTTTATAGTTTATTTATTTAGTTTCTTGTTAGTTATTAAATACTGTTAGTATATTTGTCCCGGTGTTAAATGAGATTCGGTTAAAAAGGGGCTGTAGTTCTTTGATAAATATGGCTTCTAGTAATTTTAGTCATCGTGTGCAATTGTCAAAGTATCGAATTTTAGTATTGTTAGTTAAGATATTTCTAATGTCGGACGACTGTAGGTTTTTATCGTGAAATGTTAGGCGTTGTTTTATGGCTCTATTATCAGCTAAATGATAGATTAGTCATCGGGAGTGTGTTGTGGCGTGGCCTATGTATGGGTTGCATGAGTGAGTTTTTAGAGTGGATTCGGAGACCTTCTTCGCAAGTGCAAATAAATTCATACACTACATTAGTTTGATTCAGCGTGGTGTTAGTATTATTATTGTTTTTAATTTTTAAATTGGAGGTTTTAAATTTACTATAATATATTATTAGTTTGATCTTTTTTGTTCTGATCTGTTCGTACATATATATATATATATATATATATATATATATATATATATATATATATATATATATATATATATATATATAAGGCTATATGTCTGTTTGTCGGCCGGTCTGTCTGTCGGTGTCTATGTCTCCATATTTTCAAACTCTATCTCTTACGGAACTACAAGTTGCAGAGCGGCGCTAGAGGCCTCAAATGATTGGATTTTTTGCGGACCGCTCTTTTATGTGTCTTTAGCCGGTTAAAATTGTTTTCAAAAGGTCAAAAATGGGCCAAAATTTAAAAAATCGTTAAACATTTTGTACATTCTTCTTAGTTTATTTTTAATTGTTAATTTTTTTATCGATTCATATACATGTCACATTGGTACAGTGGTAACATCACCAGCTTTGAATGCCACAGTTTCGATTTCGATTCATAGCTGATGGCACCTAAATAATTTTTTGTTTTACTTTTGAAATCACAACTCTATAATACTATATACGAAATCTGGACAAATTAAAATATATTTAAACGTATTTACGCCTGAGCAAAACAGGGCACCCCCTCCACTAGTATATATATATATATATATATATATATATATATATATATATATAGTCCGTCTCTCTTCCTTCGGGAAGTTACATATTGAACTTTTAACTTCCAGGAGGATGTCACTTAGAATTTAATTAATCTAGTACTTTATTCGTTTCGCACTGAATAATCTAAGTAATTCAACTATGCAGAAATTGTTTGTTTGTTTTTGTTTGTTTTGTTTTTCTTTTATTCACACTAAGCAAGACACATTCTCACTCTTGATGTAAGGACTCGCGATTCAAAATCTGTAGAAAACGGTTTTCTTGCTATTAAAGGATTCATATTTTTGTTAAAAATAAGTAAGCAAATAGGTGTTTACGGAAATTAGGAAAACTTAGGTAGGAAAACAACAACTTTGCCAGCTAGAATAGAAAAAAGGCCGCTCGGCGAATGGAAAAGATATCCAGAAAAATCGCAAAAAATAACTTTTTCGTGTTCAATCAGACGTAGTTTACTTATGACTTGCTGTCAAAATAATCATATATATATATACATGCGTGTGTGTGTGTGTGTGTGTGTGTGTGTGTGTGTGTGTGTGTGTGTGTGTATGCGTGTGTGTGTGTGTGCGTGCGTGTTATACGTTGTACGTTGCTTTCAATAAAGCCATTTATTAGATGATGCCTTCAGATTCAGGTATCTTGTTTTGGGACAGATCGCCCCAGCAGTATCTTACGATACTACAGGATTTTTTGGGTTGTCCTCACTCTCTTGGATTTGCGCTGATGAAGACATGCAGACGGTTTAGTTTTATATTTTCTGACGGATATAGCGTCCAAAACTAAGAGACAAAATTTTAAAACCTAATATTTGTTAGAAATAATAACTGTGAAAAGCTGAAACTTTGAAAACTGGTAGTCGTTATCATTCAGAATAACATACTAAAATTTGAATCATTTGGGAAGGATAGAAAAAGAATTAAAACTTTCATTTATTTTCAAAATAGGAACGTCCAAAAGTAGGGGACAACATTGATGAAAAAAAAACATATAAATGTGTGCTATATTCCAATTTTTGTTTATTTCTTCTAAAGAATAAGTCTTACTTAGTCATTTGTAAACGTTGTATCAGCCGGCACCATGGCAAAACGCCAAAAACTTGATTACTCTGTGAGACAAGCTATTGTGAATCTACACAAGGAAAAGCACACCATTAGAGAGATTTCAGAGAAAGTGAAACGTTCGAAGAGTATTGCAGTCAAGGTTGTTAAATCATACGATGATACTGGCAAAATAGTTAATGCTTTTAAAACCGAAGACTCGCAGAACTTTGGCAAAGGAGATCTAATAATGCATTAATAATTAAAGGACCGTTTTAAGTATTGCACAGAAATTAAAAGGGTCATGTGTTAATGCGTCAAGACAGACTGTTTCTAGACGACTGCAAGGGGTGTTTAATCGAACCCCAGGGAAGGAACCACTTGTTAATTCGAATAATAAGAAGAGTTGCAAACATTTATGTAATTTGGACATATGGAAATTGGGCAAAGGTATTTTTCAGTGATGAAAGCAGGTTTAATTTATTTGGAAATGATGGAAAAAAAAATGTAAAGAGACGTATTGATGAAAGATTAAGTGCAAAGTGTACTAAGAAAACTGTCAAGTTTGGGGGTGGAAGCGTCATGGTATTTGGAATGTTTTCAAGCCAAGGTACAACGCCTCTTGTCCGATTACAAACTCGTGTAAACGCACAGATCTATAAAAAACATTGTTCAAGGTCATGTTGTGCCAATCCTACAGAATTCAGGTTTCGATAGAGCTACCTTTCTGCAAGATAATACCCCATGTCACAGGGCAAAGGTGGTAATGAGTTACTTTAGCGAGCAAGATTTCGAAATTATGGATTGACCACCGCAAAATTCTGACTTAAATCTAATCTTTGGAAGACCTTAGGAGTGACAGTTATGGAAATAAATCCCACTAATACGGAGGATTTGTGGGTAAAGCTTCAAGAAGAATGGTCTAAAATTAGTATCGAGAATTGTCAAGAATTGATTCGTCCTTGTAGTCGAACATGTGCCGTTGTCATTGAAAGCAAGGGCTCATTTACTAAATATTGATTGCACATGTATTTTTATTGTTTTTTTTTTTTTTGCTGTTTACATTGTTTTCCTCAATGTTGTCCCTTACTTTTGGACGTTCCTATTTTGAAAATATATAAATAATTGTTATAATTCTCTTTCTATCCTTTGCAAATGATTCACATTTTGGTGTGTTATTATGGATGATAATGACTAGCAGTTGTTAAAATTATCTTACTCTTTAGATCCTATTTTGAAAAAAAGTTTAATTTAGGAATGTCCTTATCCAAAAGTGGTTGTCTGGAAAATGTTGACAATCGAATCTTACTATTTCTCCGCATGTTTTATTAAAGACTTTCGACACCAAGACAAACCAGGTCTATGCTATAGTTTAAATGGCTTTTTCCCCTGTTGGCTAAGATATGGTTGTTAGTTCTGTGCAATTATATGCGCTCCATGCTATTAGCCTTTGCTTTTTTTTCTTTGCGAACGGCTAATCGGCGATAATTATATTTTCCTGGAAAAAACACCGGGACGGCTCCTTGTGGTATTATATAAATGAATTCGAGTGCTTTTATCATCATAAAATTTTGTTTTGCATGAAAATTTTAAGATAATCTCACTGTTGAAAGTCATTGAAATATAAAAATACTTGAAGCACAATGTTTTATAAATTTTAAAAGAGATTATTCTGCATCTGAAAAGGCTCAAAATATTCCCTCGGCTTTTAAAATGGAATGCTTGAATTTATCCTTATGCAGAATAAGGACCGTACTATCCTTGGAATTTGCCGGGCAGTTTACGTAAAGCACCGAAAGATGCCGAAATGCCGAGCCAATGAAATCGTAACATCCATTAAGAAAACAGTTATTTTTTTATCTTTGGTTCATTATTTAAAATAAATTTCAGTTTTCAGTTGGGGACAGTTTATGATAAGTGGTTATTCATGACAGATCGTGAGAATGGACTCGGTAAACAACTGAAACGTCGACGTTATCGTATGGAGGTCCGATTTTCGCGATGGTATCACACACATACACACACGCACACACACACACATATATATATATATATATATATATATATATATATATATATATATATATATATATATAACTTATATGTACAGAATGTGTCGGAGTCTGTGTTTTCTTTTTTATACATTTTAGCCAGTAATCCTACTCTCGGCAATCGCCAGTTTATTGACGACGAAACGACCAGACAGAGAAGGAATGTATGCAAACGAAAGGAAAACCACTGCAAATAGCGCTGGGATTGGCGATTATTGTGGGGAATGCATATGGCTTCACAACGTCATTCATCTGTTAATATCGAACCAAATTCGTGAAAAAAGGTGTAAAAGAATTTGTTAAATATTCGTAAATAAAACAATAAAACAATTTGTATAAATTAAACATCAATACATTTTTATAACCTTTTTTTTTTCATATTTTTTATGTATAAACCGTAAACAAAAATGTTTTTATTTCCTCGCTACAGAGAGATATGTTTTTTGTACAGTCAATTATACTGAATAAAAAAAAGAGAAAAACAAACGTGCTTTAATACAATCTAAAAATAATATGAAATTTTGGGTTAAGCACCCAATTATAATGTCTTTTATTATAAGTGTTAAACATCATTTGTATTTTAGTTAATGAATTTTTGATTTCCAAAATGCGTTTTAATCACGGTTTTATTTTCAATGTGTGTTTATGTTAAAAACATACGATGAGTTTGCGTTTGATGTATGTAATTATTTGTATAAATATACGTTACATCTCGAATGGGTATTGACTTTAATTTCTATTTGCAACAAATTTTAAGGTCTAAACGTTAAAATTCAATGTTAATGCTCATTAACCAAATAAAATTTACTCCATCGCTGCATTACAACCACATATATACTTTCTATCATTGTTCAAATTTAGCACAGATAACTCGGCGATCAACCCCGCCATTATATGTTACGAGCGTTGAGCTCTCATTTCATATCCAATATGGCGTGTGTTACAATAGATAGTTAGCGAGAAATATTCGATGAAAACTACTAAACTTTTACAATTTACTACGACAGGTATTAGTGATGGGACAATTCTAATATTTTTCATGATTCCAATAAAATAACCGATTCCGTTTTTAATTCCCGACTCCGACGCAATTACCGATTTTGATTCTTTTGAAATATCTAAATGTTTAGTTATAGAGCTGTTGTTTGTTTCTTTTTAAGTTTCGGATTAACGTCAAAACAGGTAATACATTTTAATGTATATTTGCATTTTGTATAATTCTGTCCCTTTCTCCTTTTCTGATGAGAACCATTTAGCTTCAAAATGCCATGGCCTAAAGAGGTTTCTTTTTTCTTAATTTTCCCCTTTTAATATGATATAATAGAGTTATATATGATTTTTCTTCCTCATATTTCATTTATTAGTAAATTAAAAAAAAATAAAACATTGTCATACATGCAGATATTCTGCATATATTTTAGCAAAAGTAGGAAAGACATTCGTGAGGATAAAAAGTCGAACATGGGATTAGGGTTCTGGTAGTTGTAAATCGATCGATATTTATGTCGTGTTAGCATTTGTATCAGCAATTGAAAATTAAGTTTTAAACAAAAAAAGTCAATTAATGAATTGTTTTGGGAATTAGAAAATAGACCCGAATTTTTTCGATTCCGATATCTAAAAATCTTCCGATTTTTCCGATTTCCGATGCCATACAATAGTCCCATACAATAGTAGACACACACACACACACACACACACACATATATATATATATGTGTGTGTGTGTGTGTGTGTGTGTGTGTGTGTGTGTGTGTGTGTGTGTGTGTGTGTGTGTGTGTGTGTGTACAGGGTGATCCGAAAGTAACTCTCTGTTCTAAAATAACTATAATTTATTCAAAGGCTATAATAGGTTCTTCAATTTTTATGTGTACGTTACTTAATGCGTGGTAATTAAATCTATGCATTCATTTTCTTTTTACGTCTGTTATATAATTTTATTTTTATCTTGAAGCGAGATTACCTGAAGTTATTCGTTCCACTCCGCAAGAGTTTCTATGGAATCAGTTGATACGGTTCGTGGTCGACTTGAAAGCTGGTGGCGAATGGTGATGCCCATATTGAATTTTAAATAACAGTCCATGTACTTTCTTCTCGTATTTATTAATTGGCGAAATTATACTTCAAAAATATATTATAGTCATTTTAGATCACTCTTTCGGATCAGCTTATATATATATATATATATATATATATATATATATATATATATATATATAATTATTCTATTTATAAAATGATTATAAATAAATATAAAAATATGTTTATAATTAGATTTAATTTTTTAAGCGAGGTATAAAACGCTGCCAATTTTAGCGTCATGCAAGGTCTAGGCGTCTGTTGTTGAACACTATTCAACTAGTTTTCCATATTTTCCGTTTGCTTCGACATTATTTATGGAATTTAATTATCTTTCCTCTATGGTGATAATCCCGGGTGGCCTACGAGTCGAATACCAGACTGCAGAGTCAAGTGTAATTTTGAGGCTTAGCTCGAACTTTTCGATGCTAATTTATATTTAAGAACAGATAGTAAATTTGGGGATTAAAGTTCGCATTAACGTCTAAACATAAAAGGCATTTCTCTCCTGTCTTCTACCCTCACATTCCTTTATCAAAAATGACTTTAATTTATGTTTCAAATTCTTTAGATGTAGGAGAGATAATTGATATTGTGGAATTACTAGTCTCACTACGTCTTGATCAATGCAATCTCCGACCTTCTCCAGATACAACTTTTCATACTTGGGAACCGACTCGTCGAACTTAAAATTTTGTGTCAAACTCAGGAACTTGTACGGACGTTAAAACTGAATGGTGTATTCCGTCCCCGAAAGTAGATTATTCTCATTACGTAACCCACAACCGGGTAGATGTATTATTCCTAGTTAGTATTCTCCTATAATAAAGATTAAACATTCGGTATTCATTAAATGATATTTAATCAATGCTGTTAACCATTAAGTCATGGGTTCATAGTAATAATCCTGATATACATTTTGGGCGTTTGAAGTACTATTATTTCGATAATGTTTTTTTTAATTATTATTACTCATATTCCATTCTCTAGATGCGGAGTATTATGCTTATCTGTGTATACGGTATAACCGCTATACTTTCGATTAACATGTTAAATGATGCAAATAGTGTAATTCTTGTTTTAAACTTCAAACACAAAATCAGGAGTGTTTTTAACATGGACGTACATTTTAAATCAAACCTCGGTATAATCGCATAGTTACCCAGACAAACGACTTCCTGCTTTGCAAGTGGTCCGCACTAAACGATGTAGTTTTGTTGGCAATATCATCTACTGAATTCGTGTATATTATGCAGTATTTTTGGACGGATGCACATGTGTTTTTTTTTCAGTTATTTTATTTAATTTATTATGAAAGAAAAAATTATATTTTCACTATGTTAAGTAAACATTCATTAATTTGGGTTTTTTTTTTTCATTTATTAAATCTAATTTATTATATTTGTAAAAAATTATTTTCCTTGTTAATCTTATTTTTTTAACAAGCATATTTATTTTATTCTAATGTAATTATATTTATAAAAGAAACGTTTTGTCCTTTAAAATATGTCAAGCAACCTTTGCAGATATTCTTATGCGTTGATTATATTTTATCCAGAGCAATCAGTATAGGCTACACTGTTTATTGTTGGCCACTTTCAAAGCAGGAATTCGTTTGACTGGGTACATATGCGCTTGTACTCAAATCCCTTCTTAAACCTAATTTCAAAAGTTCTTTTTTCCGCACGGATTGGATTTCTTCACGGCATTACATATTGATCCAAAGATTTCGAATAGAAAAATAAAGTGGTCACTTAATCCAAAAGCACACCAAAATATATAAGTTATGACGGAATAATGGAATAAGTCTCGAGTCAAAGTCAGCAGAAAACGGACGGTGTTAAGTCAAAATAGCTTACGTATAGAATATATTTCCCGGTATTCCCGGGCAAAATTAAAAATAAAAGTCTTTTTATCTATAAAAAAAAAATTTCTATTAAGTATGAAAATATTTAAGGAAGTTGATTTTGATTTAGAATAATAATAATAATAATAATAATAATAATAATAATAATAATAATAATAATAATAATAATAATAACAACACTTCATAACAAATTTCAATAGTTACTGGCGGGAATTTCTCTGCCGGCGAAGTGTCAAAGAATATTTTGGACATGTAATATGTTTAATACGCCAACATTATTATTGCTAAAGAGGCTACTTTATTTATTATCTTATTAGTAAAAACGTCTTAAATTTGCTCAAAAGAACTCAATTTCATTAACTATTTTTATAATTCGCAATTTATGTTACAATTTCATTAAATAGTTTTATTAAAAAACTTTTAATATTTTCGAAATATTGTCAAACTATTTCGGTTAATATTTATATTTATTAAAAAATTGTTTTCGAATAAATCTTGATTTTCGAAATAGATTAAAAATATTGAATTACATTGAGTTTAAGTCAATTTTATTAAATATGTTGAAAATGAGAATAAATAATTTTTGTAAAAAATAAAATATTAAAAATACTAATTTTTGCGAAAAAAATCGTAGGAACTATTTTTCTTTTGTATTGAATTTTTTCCTTTATTAAACTAAAACCGGAAGTAATAAGAAGTATATTATATCCGGAAGCTATTATTCTCTAATATCGTTTCCTGTTGACTTCGAATCGAGACTTATTCCGTTATGCCGTTATGATATGGCTGAAATATCGTTATTGTTGATCAAATTAATGAAGATCCTGTCACTTCCGGTTTTACAAAATGACAACATCAATGTCGCCGTTAGCAGGAAGGCTTTCCGAATTTCGTTTCAGGGTTGTATTTTCGTCTACTTTCTCGTCTATGATTTGTGGTGACTTGGGAACATGATTTGCAACGACGGTACTTCCGGTTCTGGGAATCGACATTTCTCCCGTCTCTTCGCTTTGGACTTTGTTCTTCGAAACATCATTGGCCAAGCCAGTTACATCAGTAAGTGGCACTTCATCGAAACCTTCTTCCCCTAACTGGATTTCTTTGCTCT
The DNA here is from genome assembly GCF_053919585.1 of Euprymna scolopes. Classification (NCBI taxonomy): domain Eukaryota; kingdom Metazoa; phylum Mollusca; class Cephalopoda; order Sepiida; family Sepiolidae; genus Euprymna; species Euprymna scolopes. Next base: position 43,458,943 of record NC_136505.1, read on the forward strand.
GAAATTTAAAAGAGTCAGAAAAATGATAAATAAACCGAGGTATATTAGTAAAAGAAAAATGATCTGTCTGTCTATCTGTCTATATGTCTGTCTGTCTGTCTGTCTGTCTCTCTCTCTCTCTATATATATATATATATATGTGTGTGTGTGTGTGTGTGTGTGTGTGTGTGTGTGTGTGTGTGTGTGTGTGTGTGTGTGTGTGGTTGTGTGTATGTGTGTGTGAAAATGTATATAAAAAAGAAAAGTATAAAAGTTTATAACTTTTCTTTATTCGTCTTCTATTGTTGACGTGCAGAAATAAAAAAAATATGAAAACTATTTAAAACGATTTTTTACAAGAACACAATTTCGACTGATTCTTCGGCCTTCGTCAGTGTAGTGAATCTATATATGTGAAACATGGATGTAATATGATAACTAGAGCTAGGACAACAGCATATTATTTTTATTCTTTTGACTCCCGAGTGTGTATCCGTTGATATCTTATATGCTTTTATGTAGAGTGATGTGGTTCTCAGTTGATTAATTGTGTCTGTGTAGGATATATACTCGAGAGTCAAAGCAGTGAAAAGAATATGCTGTTGTCACAGTCTTAATAATAACATTAGATGACAAAATATATTTTTCTGATTTATGTGATCATGCCCTTTTATTTTTATTTTATTTTTAAAGTTTAACTTTTATTTTTCTGAAGAGTCTGTGTTGGAAATGTTCAAAATTAACATAATAATTATATGATTGTCCCTGCGCTACGAAACACATAGTGTCAAAGTGGACGTTTACACGCGTGGAAATAAATAATTGGTAAGATGTATTTGGAATATACGATATATTCCGGCCTATAAGACGAGCCTTAAAGTTAATAAAAATCATCTTTAAAAACCAATATTTCAAAAGATACCGTGTGCTGCAATCTCTAGCCTAGGTTAAACAAACATGGTTTTGTAGTTTAGCAGTCATTTTATACAAGCGATACATGATAAATTTATTTTAAATTTGCTCCAATTTTTTTACCTCGTCTTATCTGACAGTTGCTTTATACGCCGAAATATACGGAGCTGTTTTGTCATATATATATATAGAGAGAGAGAAAATAAAAAAGGAACAAACCGTATTATGTGTTCACCAACGTTTCGTCTTTATTTCGAGACTTCCTCTGGGTGAATGAGATTAAGAAACCAAAAAATATACCAGTACAAAAAATATTTGAAAAAGTTTCCCGTGCACAGTGTGACGCAGTTCTATTTAAGAGAAACGGAAAAATTGATGTTGGAAATTCAAAAAGGAAGGGGGGCTGGCGCTGTTAAAGAGAAAGGAAATTTTAGTGACGTCATATAGTCGTTAATTTAATTTTAAAACTATGAACGCAAGTTTATATTCTTATTGGGAAAAAGATATATCTGTTGAAATTTAAATATAATAAGAATAATAATAAGAATATAAACTTGCGTTCATAGTTTTAAAATTAAATTAACGACTATATGACGTCACTAAAATTTCCTTTCTCTTTAACAGCGCCAGCCCCCCTTCCTTTTTGAATTTCCAACATCAATTTTTCCGTTTCTCTTAAATAGAACTGCGTCACACTGTGCACGTGAAACTTTTTCAAATATTTTTTGTACTGGTATATTTTTTGGTTTCTTAATCTCATTCACCCAGAGGAAGTCTCGAAATAAAGACGAAACGTTGGTGAACACATAATACGGTTTGTTCCTTTTTTATTTTCTCTATTTTGTCGGAATACTATTTCCATTATTTTCATCATATATATATATATATATATATATATATATATATATATATATATATATATATATATATATATATATGTGTGTGCGTGGGGGGGTGTATAAGTAAGGTGATTATTTAAACTAATGAAGCGATCACAATAACATAGCACATTATCTCTCCTTGTTTTATTTTACTTCAGTCGAAGTTCTTAGAAGTCAAGGGGCCCATAACCTGGGGCTAACGCTTAAAGTCTATATGAGATACATAGATATTCGAACGTTACATTTAAGTTCTTTATCGCACAAACACTAAGTTAGTACAGAAATTAAGAACATAATTTTCCTCTCCCCAATTAACTATTTTCATACGTTGTACTTTATCTTTCATTTGGGTCTCTTGGTCTTACTGGAGTCCAGAACAAGAATTTATCTAGTCTGGTGGAGTATCCAGCTTCGTGCTGTTACTTAAGGTAACATCACTTGGAGAAGGTGCACCATTCCTCGTAAAAGCTAATGTAATGAGCAGATTTAATTTGAGCAGCGAATACTATGTGATTTTGAATGTTTGGTCAGAGTTTACTTCTATGGAAAAAGTATCCTCATGCCAGGTTGTTCGGACAAACCCCTGTACAGAGAGACCTTAGATACTCGAGGATAGTGTCTAGTAGGCGTTCAAGTTCTCTCCAGTAGGCATTCAAGTTCTCTCCAGTAGGCATTCAAGTTCTCTCCAGTAAGCATTCCTTCGCAATAACTCTGTCAATGTTCAGTCTACAGACTCGAAATTTTATATACAGGCTACTGAGATTTGTGAAAATCATTGTGATCGGTTTTCTGACAGAAATTTGGCTGTTAAGGGGTCAAAGTTCAACGATTTGACGTTTGAGAATTCTACCAAACTCCTCCGACAATTTTGAATCTAAACACTTGAAATGTTAGATATAGGTTCCTTGGGCATGGATCTAACTTAATAACTCGATTTAGGCCCAAAACAATAAATTTTAAGGGGGCATAATATAATTAGAGTTGTAAAAAATTGACCGTTTTTTTTCTTTTTTTTTTTTCTTTTTTGCTCCGCATACACATCCAAACACCGGGGCAACGCCGGGCACCTATGCTAGTATATCTATAAAAGTGAACGTGTCTGTGTGTGTATCTGTGCGTCTGTGTACATTTCCCTTCGCAATAACTCTGTCGATTTTAAGTCTAAAGACTCGAAATTTGATATACAGGGTACTGAGATTTGGAGAAATCGATGTGATCGGTTTTCGGCCAGAAATTTGGCGATTAAAGGGTCAAATTTCAACGATTTACTCTTTGAAAACTCTACTAAACTCCTCCGATAATTTTGGATCTATGCACTTGAAATTTTAGATATAGGTTCCTTGGACATGGATCTAACTTAATAACTTGATTTGAGCCCAAAATAATGAATTTTAAGGGATCATAATAAGGGTCAAAGTTTTTAAAAAATTGACCTCTGCGGTCTCTTCCAAATTACTTAGACAATTTCTGGTTTAAATATTTGAAATTTTACATAAAGGGTATTCATGGATAGGGCAAGCTTTTTCATCAGTTTGGGTCTAAAATCTTTAGTTACCAATATATAAATGTATGTATGTATGTATGTCTGTTTGCATATCTGCCTTAAACTTTCAATAGAGGCGACAGATTTCACCAAGATCAGTATCGTTTTAAAGTTCGACCTTTCATACGACAAATATCGAAAAATTGGTTAAAAACATTAATATCTTCCCCTTCAGCTTTTCTACAGGGGGGGGGTCACTTTTTTCGCCGATATTTTTTAAAGTTATCCTCTCCTTTAGATTGTCTAGCCTTAATTTTTAAACATGACGCTTCCGGTTTAGCGGTGGTCGTAACAACATAAACGTTAGCTTTTATCCCGTTCTTTTCCTCCTTTGCGGTACGGGTTCGAGCCTGGCTTCCTACATCCACTTATTTTTTTATTTGCTCAACATACACATCCAAACACCAGGGCAACGCCGGGCTGAAATGCTAGTATATATATATATATATATATATATATATATATATATGTATATATATATATATATATATATATATATAGCGATTAAGCCACACTGAATATTCCGCCATATATATTTTATAACTTACTAACTCGCTCTACCTACGTATTGAGCGCTGTTGAAATAAACACTTAAAGTTTACGCATAAATTTATACTTTTGTATATTAATTTTATGTGAGTAAATGAAGTAGTTATCTATATATCTATAAAAGTGAACGTGTCTTTGTGTGTGTCTGTCTGTGTGTCTCTGTATATTTTCCTTCGCAATAACTGTTAATTTTTAGTCTACAGACTCGAAATTTGATATACAGCGTACTGAGATTTGGAAAAATCTATGTGATTGGTTTTCGGCCAGAAATTTGGCTGTTAAGGGGTCAAAGTTCAACGATTTGACTTTTGAGAACTCTACCAAACTCCTCCGACAATATTGGGTCTAAACACTTAAAATTTTAGATATAGGTTCCTTGGACATGGATCTAACTTTATAACTTGATTTGATCCCAAGACAATAAATTTTAAGGGGTTATAATAGGGGTCAAAATTTAAAAAAATTTAACCGCTTTTTTTTTTTTTTTGCTCAACATACACCTCCAAATACCCGGGCAACAGCGGGCACCCATGCTAGTATATCTATAAAAGTGAATGTGTCTGTGTGTCTGTCTGTGTGTCTGTGTATCTGTGTACATTTTCCTTCGCAATAACTCTGTTAATTTTTAGTCTACAGACTCGAAATTTGATACACAGAGTACTGTGGGGTCATAATAGGGGTCAAAGTTAAAAAAATTGACCGCTTTTTTTTTGCTCAACATACACCTCTAAATACCCTATGGAGTAGTAGTAGTAGTAGTAGCAGTAGTAGTAGTAAGTCTTTCTTTTAATTTCCATATAAATTGCGTTTAACACTTACAACTTCTTCGTACTGCCGCGAGTCGTTGGCCCTGAAAATATCACAAAAATCTCAATTAGAAAAACATATATCGCCACATTGGTATGGAATAACAATTCATTTTTTATTAAAATTTTATAAAAAGTTTTTTACAATTATTTTGAAAAAAACTTTCTGTTACATAATTTCAAAAGGCATGTAAAAAATTTTTTTTTTTAAACAAACAAATGATTAATAGACGGTCACAGGTTACATAATGGACGGTCCTGTATCAGATCCCGGTTACATTAGCTGGTGTTAATCTTAACGAGGGTCGAGGTAAGCGCTGTTTGAATTGGCAGAGAATTTAACAATTCACATGAAAGCTATCAGGAAAAGAGGTCTAAAGGTAAAAGAATGAGATTCGACAAGTCAAAATAGAATAAAAACAAAGAATCACCAGGTCATCATGCAGTACGTCAAGAATATTGGTGCTGACAGAGAAACGAAGATCAGGCTATAGGACGAGCGCCGGAGAGATTCCCAATAATACTGTAATAACTGAAAGGAAAACTTTGATAATCACCAAGAGCGTAAAATCCCTACCTTACATCTCTTTTTGCTGTGTCCATGTATTTATCTTTAATAAGATAATTAACTAATTAGTCAAGAGAACATGAGTCTTTCTCCTGTGTGGCGTATTTCGCTCTCGTAAAAGAAAACGAGCAAAAGTACTTAAGTACAAAGACTTTTTAGAAAATTAAAACATTACAGATATATGACAAATTATTCCCCTTTAATATGTTTCTTGAAGATTTTTTTTATTGCTGCCGCACTTCTTAGAACCCGTTTCTTCAATATTTAGGTGGATAGTTCAGTTTGTCGTGCAAGTATAAACTTTCACAGTAAAATGAGCAGTATTCTATTGACAGATAGGACAAAGATGTTCGTCATAGTAAGGATATATGATTTTCTTTCATTACATGGTTTTTATTCTGCAAAATGTCTAAAATTCAAGGCTTAAACTAAAACAGAACTGGTGACATTAAATTATATTGATTATCTTTTACATTTGGTAAGCCAGGGAGATTAATTTTTCCTTCAGCCCTCGCAACCACCAGAATCAACGACAGTGTTGGTCTTGTTCTCTATTGATTGAGGTACGGCCCTGTATAGCTTTAGGGGCCTACCTTCCCAGGCTTTGCCTTCTCATTATTTGAGAAAGAGATAGATTATTGCTAATCGCCTGAGCCGAATCTACCGAGAAATCTTTTGCATGCCAGGGTGCTCTTTCTCTAGAGCACTGACTTTTAAAACCAACCTTTCCGAACGTTGTACCACATCCTCCCGTCATGGTAGAGAGATGAATGCCCGTTAAGACCAGCTTCAATATTGTTAATACGAGAATAAGAGAGCAAAGTTATTAAACTTTATATATTTGAGGAAAATAATGAAATGAAAATGCTGCTCCAACAAGCCGCATAAGACCTGCGGTCCGCATGTTTTATACCTTTGATCTAAACACTGGTGGCGAAGCAATGCGACGCTGACAAACTATTTGTTCCCAGCACGACAATATCGACGACTCCCAACGCTGTTTCTGCAGCCTTCGTCTCAATCGTCTTCTCATCTCGTGCTTACCGCGTCGTAGTCTCTCACACATTGACAGCAAGCGAGAAGTGCACTGGCTCACAAGTATATAAACAAAATAAAACAAAATTCCAAAAGACACAGATTCAGCAAATATCAGCTGCGCCCTGGATGTGTGTGTGACACCATCGATCCACTGAACACTCAGGTCTGTTACAGAAAAAAGGGCTGTTCCTTTTTCCTGTAAGGAATAACATTAGATAAGTGGAAAATGAGATTATGATAGACTGAGATTCGAACTTTGTAAGCAAGGTTCAGAAAATGGAATGGTGGAATTTCGCATTGTTAATTTTCATATGAAATAGTTTAGATATGTTTGTATTGTAAAAAGAATTTAATTGTGCATTCTTTTATGGAAAGTGAATTGATAAGGTCAGCTAAAAAGATAATGAACAATACAATTTAAAAACATATTGAAAAATGAGTTAGGTTGAAAAATAGGTTAGTGAGAATTCTTTGTTGCAGAAGTGTGTTTTGGAAATGTATGTTTAAGCCACGTGAGTCGATCACGTTTTGAGACCAGACGTCTGACGTCATAGCAAAAATGAATTCTTAATATAGGAGCTAGAGTCGAAGATCAGGGCAGTCGAGTCCGGATCGAACAACCAGCAGAGTCGGTCGGACAAAGTTGACATGATCAGAGGAGAGTCCCTTTAGAAGCGAAGGGAGAACGGTTTAATCATGTAGTACAACTTTGAATTCCTTGATGTTATCATCATTCGACCGGTCGACCTGATAATAAAGAAGTTATCATCATGTTTTATAAAACTGTGTCGTGTCATCATTCAACAGCAAAAGGTAATGTGTGAAACATTTTTAATAACTTTGTATAACCCATCCTAAGTAATGTGTCCCTCCATCATAAGTAATAACTGTTCCCTCCTGTGTTAAAAGAACTAATCACCCTCTCTCCTCGCTATATGTGTTAAGAAGAAATACTCCAGAACTGTATAAATGTCTTCTATCTCTCCCTCATCACCATCGTATATATGCACCCGTCATCTTAAATATGACCCCAACATTATGCAAAAAGGTCCACATCTACATCTACTGTGAAGGCTGTGTGAATTAGTTGGTTTATCAATTCATTTCTCCATCTGCTTTGAGCCACAACCTGTTTCGACTGTATCCAACTCGCATCTGTCGTTAACTGTCGCAAACCCAATACTGTCCGCAAACCGCCCCAATTATCGTCAACTGTCACAAAACTAATTACCACTTCTAAACCTGACTCTAAAATATAATGACTTTTTGTTCCAAACCATCGCCACATTTTGAACAACTTATTTGGGTTTATTTCGTTTTTCTTTTGTGACCCCCCCCCCTCATTGTTCTTCTGATGAACTTATACTTTTTTCGTCAGATTTCTTTTTTTTTTTCTTTCTCCCCTACTTCCTATCAGGGAGCGGGGATTACGAAAGTGTCATACGACGTTTACCATACAACAAGATTGCAGAAGACTGTGAGCGTTCTATTAGAATGTATACTACATAAATGTGCATTATCTACAGAGAATTGAAATTATATTTAATTTCAATTGGTATGGTAAAATTTAAATGTTTAAATATATCCAAATGGTTTATCCAGGTAACTATTTCATAATTAAGAATTAATAAGAAACATAAATAAAATGATGTTTTAAAAACAACAAATAACAATGAGAGAAAACCATTACTCACCATTTTTTAATCCATGTGTCTAAAATAGAAAAAAAAATAAACGTAATAATAAAGCATTATATTACCATATAACAAGATTGCAGAAGACGTTGAGCCTTCTGTTAGAATGTATATTACATATATGTGCATTATCTTACAGAAAATTGAAATTACATTTAATTTCAATTCATATGGTTAAATTTAAATGGTTTGTCTATACAACTATTTAAACTATTTTAAATGATAAGTAAATGTAACTATTTCATAATTAAAAATAAATAAGAAACAGAAATAAAATGTTTAAAAAGAAAAAAGAAAAGTTATAATAAAGCATTGCATTAAAATTACATAAAATCACGTATTTTCATATCGTTCAGTGATTAAATATTTTTTTTGTCCGGTAATAACCGCGTTATTGGTATCTTACTGTAGAAATGGCAAACTTGAATGATAATGGCTTAGTCTTAAACTCGTCACATTCTTTTCGTGTTCAATTACATTGGAAGAAAAATTTAATGTTCAGCATTTTCATATCTTCGAATATTTATTCTTGGTGTTTAGTTTTCTTTTTGCGGCATATCAATTCTTTGACTGCTTCAACTATATTGGAAGAAACTCTTGACGTTAAAGCTGTTTATATCTTCAAATATTTTTTCATGGTGTTTAGTTTTTTGTTTTCTTTTAAGGCATATCAATTTTTTACGGGTGCAGTTGTATTGGAAGAAAGTTTTGATCTGCAAGCTGTTTATATCTTCAAATATTTACTTATGATGTTTAGTTTGATTGTTTTGGTCTACGACATGTCAATACTTTTACGGGTTCAGTTATATTGGGATACTTTTTCTTTGCATTAATTATTTCAGGCATTTCATGAACCCTCTCCTTGTCACATTCTACAACAATGTTTAATATTTAAAAGACAAGTTTAATTTTTCGAAGACAAACAAAACATGGAAGGCGAAATCCCTGCAGGCTTTTGAGCTTGCATTAAAAAAAAAATGAGAATTAGATACCAAAGGTGATATGATCGGCGCCGATAGCGAAACACCTAAATGTCTGTTTCCACATCCGGTATTTTCTTTTTGTTATAAGTTAATAAACTATATAAAAGACTGTATAACTAATCAGTTTAGATATTACATTTTACTTGGATACATTCCGGATAAACAAACTTACTAAATTTTTTTTTTTTTTTTTTTTTTTACACAGTGATCATCACTTATCAAGGCCCGGAAGCCACTCAGGGATAAGGGTTATTGCAAGTACAGTACGTTAGTGTGGAGATTTGATGAAGTGTTTACTTAAGGGGGCGGTTCATTAGGAATTTGTTAACATTGGACTTGAAGACATCCAAGTTGTAGTCCGGTGGGAAGCAGGCAGACGGAACAGAGTTCCACAGGCGTGCAGTTCTAAGAAAGAAGCTTTGTTCATGGAATCCGCGTTTTGATTTAGGCACAGATATAGAGTGGGGGAAATTTTTCACAGTGGATTCAGCTAGACGGGTATTTTTCGTGAAAGATTGGCGAGGAGGGACCAGAGATTGGAGTTCAGACGAGCACTTGCCATGGAAATAACGATAAAACAAGGATAGGCTCGCAACGTCTCCTCTGTGGGAGAGAGGTTGCAGGGTAGAGAAAAGGGCATCCCCCACTAAGCCACGAAGTCTATTTTGTACTCTGTCAAGGCAGGATAGGCTGTTTTTAGCAGCTCCTGCCCAGATATGGCAACAGTATTCCATCCTTGGACGTACTTGGCTTTTATATAGATAGAAATACTAAATTCTGAAATGATGTTATATTATTTCCATTTTAAATTGTTTGCTTTTCTTTGTTTTACGATTTCCGCCCGGGTGTTACCATATTTGGATGTCTGAAAATATCAGCTCTCTGATGTATATGCACCAAATATTAATACTACTGTTTTATCCTTTCCCTTTGCAAACCTCAATCATATTCTGCAATTCCAAAAGCAAAACGTTTTTTTTTACAAAACAACCAAACCAAACACCATGAATAAATATTTGAAGATAGAAACAACTTGAAACATCAAAACTTTCTTCCAATATAACTGAACACGAAAATAATTGATATGCCGTAAAATAAAACAACCAAACTAAACACTATAAAATAAATACTTGAAAATATAAAAGGTTTGAAGTATAAAAAACGTCTTCCGTTATAGCTAAACCTAAAAAGAATTGATATGCCGTAAAACAAAACAACTAAACTAAAAATACTGAATAAATATTTAAGGCTATGAACAGTTTGAACATTAAAACTTTCTTCCAATATAATTGAACCCGTAAAAGAATTGATCTGCCGTAAAACACAGGAATAATGAGTTGAAGATATGAACAGTTTGAAGCAGAAAATAAATTTCTTCCAATATAATTAAGCCTGAGAAGAATAAATATGCCGTACAACCAGACAACCAAACTAAACACCATGAAAACATATTTGAATATATAAATAGTTTGAACATCAAAACTTTCTTCCAATATAACTGAACCCGTAAAAGTATTGACATGCCGTAGACCAAAACAATCAAACTAAACACCATAAGTAAATATTTGAAGATATAAACAGCTTGCAGATCAAAACTTTCTTCCAATATAACTGCACTCGTAAAAAATTGATATGCCTTAAAAGAAAACAAAAAACTAAACACCATGAAAAAATATTTGAAGATATAAACAGCTTTAACATCAAGAGTTTCTTCCAATATAGTTGAAGCAGTCAAAGAATTGATATGCCGCAAAAAGAAAACTAAACACCAAGAATAAATATTCGAAGATATAAAAAGGCTGAACATTAAATTTTTCTTCCAATGTAACTAAACACGAAAAGAATTGATATGCCGAAAAAGAAACAAAAAAAAATAAAATAAACATCATGAAAAAATATTCGAAGAAATAAACAGCTTGACCATTAAAACTTGCTTCAAATATAGCTGTACGCGAAAAAACTGAATATGCCATAAACAAAACCAAGCTAAACACGTACCACCTGACGAAGGCCAGAGGAATAGTTGGCCGAAACGTCGCGAAACAACAACTAATAAAGATGTGAATAATAGTCCGCAATAAAATAGATTAATATAAATAATACTCATCTCAATAATGAATTCCAATTAAAAAAAATATACAAGCTAAACACCATGAATAAATATTTGAAGATAATAAAAGTTTGAATCATAAAAAAACATTCTTCCAATATAACTGAACATGAAAAGAATTAATATGCCGCAAAAATATCTAAACACTATGAATAAATATTCGAAGATATAAAAAGATTGAACATTAAAACTTGTTTCCAAGTGCGAAAAAAATTGATATGCCGTAAAACAAAGCGACTACACTAAATATCACGAATAAATATTATATTTATCTGCTGACCAGCTTTCTGCTGACTACAATATAAGCGGATTAAAGTTCAATGTAAAAAAAAATTCTTGTTGAGCCGTCCTTTTAGGCAAATTCTACTTAAATTGCACGACTGTTACTACACTGTAGTTCCGGTGATCACCGTACACTCATTAACCCTTACACACAAGTTGCCTTCGGACCTTGATAAATAACTAGTCTTCCTTGTAAACGAAAATAAATATTAAAAAGTTGCAGCAACATTTTTCTGTTTCAAAATTCTAATGTGAATTAATTAAACAAAGTTTATGGTTTTACACTTTCCGAATTTTGTAACAATTTAAGTTCAAATTAAATTGCAGCTATGTTATTTTATTTATTACTTAAATAACACTGCTTATTATTAACGTTTTATAACTCTTCTGGGAGCAGGGTTAGGGTTAACACCTAACTGAATAAGTCCCGACCTAAGTAATAAAACAACTTTTAGGCAAATTGTACTTGCATTCATCATCATAATCCTTTTCTAGAGTGATACATTAATTCCAATCCTTCTGGGCTCTCTCGGTGGGGCATTAGAATACGCCGACTGCCCCCCTGCAGAGGGTAAAAGTCCCTCAATAGGGGTCCTGGATATGACCTTAAACTATATCCAGTGGTGAGGCCCTAGCTTGTGGGCTTTGGGGAGTGTGGAGCCACCTTTTAATTACCATTGCTCCCAGGTCCACTCTGACCCGGAGTGGTAGTACCAACTATGGGTTAAATAGAAACCGACGTGAAAACAACAAATATATTCTATTAAAAAAAATTTTCTTCAAAATCTTTGGATTCGGCATTAAATAACCCGAAAAGGGTTGATATGCCGTAAAACAAAAACAACCAACTAACCAACCAATGCTTCTGACAATTAGATGTTTTTTTGTGTGTTTTTTTCTTAGAACAATTTAACCTTGGCTTCAAAATACAATCAAGTTTTTTTTATATCACTTTTTCAATGGTGGTAATTATTTTTCCTGAAACATTTTTTATTGCCTGCAAATACGCAGTAGTCACTGGACAGATTCCAGAGTTCAACAGAAAGATTCACAAGTTCGACAAGATATATCTGAAGAAAGTCGGAGGTTACAGTGGCCAAGAAATCCAAATAGTATAAAATTAATAATTTTACCTGCGAAGGTATAACTAATGTTAAGTTTGGGCAAAATAAGATAGAATCTCAGAATGAACGTAAACGGCCACCAACAGGTGCTATGTAAACAAATAATACATAAATATTCGTTGGTTGTCTAATGCACTAATTTGGTGGCAAAGAGATTATCGATTTGTTTCTTGTGATTTAGAAGCATTACTTGAAACAATATTAATAAGAATAAAACTAGTACTGCAGAATAAAGGAAGCCACATTATAAAATTTATAAATATTTAAATGTTTTTAGTTTTGTTATTATTTTAATTATCATTTTAATATGATATAGCAAAAATAATTGGAATTATCATTTTAATATGATATAGCAAAAATAATTGTAATTATCATTTTAATATTGTATAGCAAAAATAATTGTAATTATCATTTTAATATGATATAGCAAAAATAATTTAATTATCATTTTAATATGATATAGCAAAAATAATTGTAATTATCATTTTAACATGATATAGCAAAAATAATTTTAATTGTCATTTTAATATGGTATAGCAAAAATAATTTTAATTATCATTTTAATATGATATAGCAAAAATAATTTTAATTATCATTTTAATATGGTATAGCAAAAATAATTTTAATTATCATTTTAATATGGTATAGCAAAAATAATTTTAATTATCATTTTAATATAGTATAGCAAAGATAATTGTAATTATCATTTTAATATGGTATAGCAAAAATAATTGTAATTATCATTTTAATATGGTATAGCAAAAATAATTTTAATTGTCATTTTAATATGGTATAGCAAAAATAATTGTAATTATCATTTTAATATGGTATAGCAAAAATAATTGTAATTATCATTTTAATATGATATAGCAAAAATAATTGTAATTATCATTTTAATATGATATAGCAAAAATAATTGTAATTATCATTTTAATATGGTATAACAAAAATAATTTTAATTATCATTTTAATATGATATAGCAAAAATAATTTTACTTATCATTTTAATATGATATAGCAAAAATAATTTTAATTATCATTTTAATATGGTATAGCAAAAATAATTTTAATTATCATTTTAATATAATATAGCAAAAATAATTTTAATTAACATTTTAATATGGTATAGCAAAAATAATTTTAATTATCATTTTAATATGGTATAGAAAAAATAATTGTAATTATCATTTTAATATGATATAGCAAAAATAATTTATAGCAAAAATAATTTTAATTATCATTTTAATATGATATAGCAAAAATAATTGTAATTATCATTTTAATACGGTATAGCAAAAATAATTAAAATTATCATTTTAATATGGTATAGCAAAAATAATTTTAATCATCAGTTTAATATGATATAGCAAAAATAATTTTAATTATCATTTTTATATTGTATAGCAAAAATAAGTTTAATTATCATTTTAATATGGTATAGCAAAAATAATTTTAATTTTCATTTTAATATGATATAGCAAAATTAATTTTAATAATCATTTTAATATGATATAGCAAAAATAATTTTAATTATCATTTTAATATAGTATAGCAAAAATAATTTTAATTATCATTTTAATATGATATAGCAAAAATAATTTATAGAAAAAATAATTTTAATTATCATTTTATATGGTATAGCAAAAATAATTGTAATTATCATTTTTATATGATATAGCAAAAATAATTGTAATTATCATTTTAATATGATATAGCAAAAATAATTGTAATTATCATTTTAATATGGTATAGCAAAAATAATTTTAATTATCATTTTAATATGATATAGCAAAAATATTTTTAATTATCATTTTTATATTGTATAGCAAAAATAAGTTTAATTATCATTTTAATATGATATTGCAAAAATAATTGTAATTATCATTTTAATATGGTATGGCAAAAATAATTGTAATTATCATTTTAATATGATATAGCAAAAATAATTTTAATTATCATTTTAATATGGTACAGGAAAAATTGTTGTGGTTTGCTATTGATAATCGGAGTGTTTTATGGTGTTGCAAAACTTTTCACCAGAGCTGTAGTAGTGCTCCTTTGTATTAATGTCTTCGCGTGTCTCTTCGCACGCGATTAAATTCGGAATAAAGATTTGCATTTTTAAACGCGTTGATTAAATCGGCTAGTTTCATGGACAGCTGGCTGTATAAAAGTATTTGCTGAAATTTTAACGATTCCACTTGTTATTAATTTCTAACGTTCGCAGAGGACCATCCCATTTTTTATCTTCGGAATTCATCAAACACTTGTAAGTAAAGACCCATCATCCGCTCCAATCCACGAGTTACAGATTTTAACTGAAATTGTTTTTTCCTCGCATTACAAAAATAACAATGCATCATTCTTTATTCCATACTAGCAGGTCATCGGGCGCTGCCCGGTCGTAAAATACGCATAAAGATATTTTAATTCATACAGAAACTGAGACACATGCATGCGAGTATTATGTGTTTAAACAGTTCACTTCTTGTAAGTAAAAAAGAATACAATCTGAGATCGAAGCCAAAGCCTAAAAACAGTGACGTACGATACCCATTAGGCCAGTTTGATACAATTTTTTTTTAAAATTTTAAACCTACTTATACTTAACATAATAATCGGGCATATGAATGATACACGCATGCACATTCGTGAAACAGTTGACAAGCATTAAAATCTGATGACCCTCGGGTACCAATTTTGCAATTTGAACCCATTAGCAGCCCTTCTTTCCGGATGAGAACCGATTGAAAAAATTTTCACATATCTGAATACCCTATATATCAAATTTAAATTCAAATTTGTAGATCAAAATTCGTTGAGTATATAGGTTGAGAAGTATCCTCACACACAGTCAGTCTTTTTTGATTTCATCTAAAATATAGAATCAAAAATATTTCCATTTCTATTTTACAATAACGCATGTTCTGTTTGACGGTACGTCAGTCATTTTCGGGTTATTTAATGCCGAAGTTTATATGCTTCAGTTTTTTTACAGTTGCATATATTCATCTGCGGAGGTTAAGTTAGTTGTTTTATAAGAGAAAATTGTTGTTTAACTGGACCGGCGATAGATTGTTGTAATTCAAAGGCGTTTGTCCTTTTTAGTTATTAAGCTGGTGCAAAACTAATGTCGTTTTTTTTACGTATAACTACGAGGGGCGTGCAATAAGTAATGCCCCTGATCCACTTTCCATAGTAGTAGAGCAACGAAACTTGGTACGGTTATTAGTCTTTCTCTGCATAGGAACCACCCAAAGTTATGCATTTCTCCCATCGTTTGATGCAGCTCTGGAGACCGGTTTTTGTAGAACGCCCCCGGGTTAGTCATCCAACCACGACGTGATTTCAGAAATCAAGGCTGCATCATCTGGGAAACGCTTTCCTTTCAAAAACATCTTCATGGCTGGGAAGAGGTGAAATTCAGAGGGTGCAAGATCAGGAGAGTAGGGAGGATGGGGAAGGATTTCATAACCACACGCCCGTGCTTCTGATCTGGCGACATGCGAGTTGTGGACCGGAGCATTGTCCTGCAGGAGGAGGGTAACTTTGCTGATCTTGCCCCGCCTCTTGATTTTGATAGCTTCCCTTAATTTCGTCAAAAGTGAAGCATAATAGGCTCCTGTAATTGTGGTACCTTTGCCAGGAAATCTATCATCACTACTCCGTCCTGGTCCCAGAAGACTGTGATCATGACCTTTCCAGCGGATGGCTGCACCCTTGCATTTTGGAGGTGGTGAGTCCAAGTGCTTCTACTGCATTGACTGGTCTTTGGTCTCTGGATCATAGTGATGGACCCAGGTTTCATCATGTGTAATCAGTCTTTTGAAAAACTTTGACTCATCTTCTTGGCACATCTCCAAATTCATTATCAAGCACTCGACGCGTTCTCGCTTCTGGAATGGTGTGAGCAACCTGGGAATCCATCTGGCAGATACCTTATGCATATGCAAATGGTCATGAATGATAGTTTCTACAGATCCTGTACTAATCTTGACATCTTGGGCTATTTGGCCAATAGTAATGCGCCGATCTTCCAAAATGGCAGCCTCGACTTGACGGACAGATGCCTCATCAATGGCAGAAGGGGAGGGGCGACCAAGTCTGGAGTTGTTTCCACAGACTTCCGGCCATGTTTGAATTCACGATGCCAGCTTTTTACAAGGTCATATGATAGGGCATTATCACCATAAGTTTTTTTCATTTCATCAAAAGTCTCCTATGCTGTGCGTCCTTTAAAATACAAAAACCATATCACTGCTCAACATTCAACAGGCTCCATTTCCCACCTGACTCTGTAAAACAGAAACAGCAATTAGTTCAGAGCTGTAATTTGCCACATAACCCGTAGATATATAAATCATTGCACATGCAAAATTTCAGCTAAATCAGACAAAGGTCAGGGCATTACTTATTGCACGCCCCTCGTATATACATAAAATCGACATTATTTTTGCACCAACCTAATACATTTTTCAAAAACATTACTTATCAGGGATTACACTCATAACTTCTGAGTTAAAATGCATTTTAATATAACATATCGACCTAAAACGTCGTCAAACAACAAATGAAAACACTAACATTTTTTTGCAGAAAAAAATATCGTCAAATATTAACATACTAACATATTTCCACTGAAGTTACTAATCAGTATTTCATGTGTATAGACTAAATTGACCTTTGGTCAATTTAGTATATTGACCTCTTTTCCATATGGTTTGACAGAAGATCGTATGGTTTTAATGAAGGTATTTCTGTTGAACGGACTAGGTTCGATCTTGGCACAGAGAGGGTCTCGTTTCGTAAAAATTTTATGTTTCCTGATTATTACTGATATTTAGCGACGATTAGTCAGTTCCTATCGCTAGTGTCTATAAGTAGAACATATCATTTTTCTTTATCATACCATGTTAATATATAAAAAAAATATTGCAACAGAAATTATTATCTTGACTAGGATGCTCTGACAGCATCTTTATTATAATGATATTAAGAGCGCTTAGTCTTTATTTACTTTTTTCCCTACTGTTAACATGCACGTGCGTTCTTATCACCTGCTGCAATATTTGCATACACGAGCCATTATCGTTTTCTACATGTTGATCTAGACTGGGGTCGTCTGTTGATACTCCAGCCAGTATTTCAAATTAAGAATACCTCATACCAAAGAAAACGACCAGTCCAGTTCATAAATAAATAATAGATGTTTGTTATTATTATTTTATCATTTTTTTCCGTGTGCAAATGGTCCCTGTCTACTTAGATGATTAACAAAATTCCAGCACTGAACCTTTGCTTGACCAGATTAAAATACAAGTATCACCAACAAAGTCTCTTGGGTGAGAGTTCAAAAGGGATTTAACCTGCCCGAAGTAGCTTCGTGGCTATATTGCTTCTGTAGCTCTCGCTGGAACCATCCTACTGATTTGTTAACCTTTATTTTGTTTTCTGTTTTTATCCATTTAATTTTAAGCTTTTATTGTTTTTTTTGTTTTTTTTATTTCATGTTTTGCTTAGTTATTTCATTTATTATATATTTCATTTTCATTGACTTATTATGGTTTTATATTATATTATTATTAACTGCATTAATTAGTTATTTCATTTATTATATATTTCATTTTCATTGACTTATTATGGTTTTATATTATATTATTATTAACTGCATTAATCAGTTATTTTATTTATTATATATTTCACTTTCATTGACTTATTATGGTGTTGTATTATATTATTATTAACTGCATTAATTAGTTATTTCATTTATTATATATTTCAGTTTCATTGACTTATTATTGTTTTATATTATATTATTATTAACTGCATTAATTAGTTATTTCCTTTATTATATATTTCGTTTTCATTGACTTATTATGGTTTTATATTATATTATTTTAAACTGCATTAATTAGTTATTTCATTTATTATATATTTCATTTTCATTGACTTATTATGGTT
The DNA here is from genome assembly GCF_053919585.1 of Euprymna scolopes. NCBI lineage: Eukaryota > Metazoa > Mollusca > Cephalopoda > Sepiida > Sepiolidae > Euprymna > Euprymna scolopes. The sequence continues at coordinate 43,477,373 of NC_136505.1, forward strand.
TTATATTATATTATTTTTAACTGCATTAATTAGTTATTTCATTTATTATATATTTCATTTTCATTGACTTATTATGGTTTTATATTATATTATTATTAACTGCATTAATTAGTTATTTCATTTATTATATATTTCATTTTCATTGACTTATTATGGTTTTATATTATATTATTATTAACTGAATTAATTAGTTATTTCATTTATTATATATTTCATTTTCATTGACTTATTATGGTTTTATATTATATTATTTTTAACTGCATTAATTAGTTATTTCATTTATTATATATTTCATTTTCATTGACTTATTATGGTTTTATATTATATTATTATTAACTGCATTAATTAGTTATTTCATTTATTATATATTTCATTTTCATTGACTTATTATGGTTTTATATTATATTATTATTAACTGAATTAATTAGTTATTTCATTTATTATATATTTCATTTTCATTGACTTATGGTTTTATATTATATTATTATTAACTGCATTAATCAGTTATTTCATTTATTATATATTTCATTTTCATTGACTTATTATGGTTTTATATTATATTATTATTAACTGCATTAATTAGTTATTTCATTTATTATATATTTCATTTTCATTGACTTATTCTGGTTTTATATTATATTATTATTAACTGCATTAATTAGTTATTTCATTTATTATATATTTCATTTTCATTGACTTATGGTTTTATATTATATTATTATTAATTGCATTAATCAGTTATTTCATTTATTATATATTTCATTTTCATTGACTTATTATGGTTTTATATTATATTATTATTAACTGCATTAATCAGTTATTTCATTTATTATATATTTCATTTTCATTGACTTATTATGGTTTTATATTATATTATTATTAACTGCATTAATCAGTTATTTCATTTATTATATATTTCATTTTCATTGACTTATTATGGTTTTATATTATATTATTATTAACTGCATTAATCAGTTATTTCATTTATTATATATTTCATTTTCATTGACTTATTATGGTTTTATATTATATTATTATTTACTGCATTAATTAGTTATTTCATTTATTATTTATTTCATTTTCATTGACTTATTATGGTTTTATATTATATTATTATTAACTGCATTAATTAGTTATTTCATTTATTATATATTTCATTTTCATTGACTTATTATTGTTTTATATTATATTATTATTAACTGCATTAATCAGTTATTTCATTTATTATATATTTCATTTTCATTGACTTATTATGGTTTTATATTATATTATTATTAACTGCATTAATTAGTTATTTCATTTATTATATATTTCATTTTCATTGACTTATTATTGTTTTATATTATATTATTATTAACTGCATTAATCAGTTATTTCATTTATTATATATTTCATTTTCATTGACTTATTATGGTTTTATATTATATTATTATTAACTGCATTAATTAGTTATTTCATTTATTATATATTTCATTTTCATTGACTTATTATGGTTTTATATTATATTATTATTAACTGCATTAATTAGTTATTTCATTTATTATATATTTCATTTTCATTGACTTATTATTGTTTTATATTATATTATTATTAACTGCATTAATCAGTTATTTCATTTATTATATATTTCATTTTCATTGACTTATTATGGTTTTATATTATATTATTATTAACTGCATTAATTAGTTATTTCATTTATTATATATTTCATTTTCATTGACTTATTATTGTTTTATATTATATTATTATTAACTGCATTAATTAGTTATTTCATTTATTATATATTTCATTTTCATTGACTTATTATGGTTTTATATTATATTATTATTAACTGCATTAATTAGTTATTTCATTTATTATATATTTCATTTTCATTGACTTATTATGGTTTTATATTATATTATTATTAACTGCATTAATTAGTTATTTCATTTATTATATATTTCATTTTCATTGACTTATTATGGTTTTATATTATATTATTATTAACTGCATTAATCAGTTATTTCATTTATTATATATTTCATTTTCATTGACTTATTATGGTTTTATATTATATTATTATTAACTGCATTAATTAGTTATTTCATTTATTATATATTTCATTTTCATTGACTTATTATTGTTTTATATTATATTATTATTAACTGCATTAATTAGTTATTTCATTTATTATATATTTCATTTTCATTGACTTATTATGGTTTTATATTATATTATTATTAACTGCATTAATTAGTTATTTCATTTATTATATATTTCATTTTCATTGACTTATTATGGTTTTATATTATATTATTATTAACTGCATTAATTAGTTATTTCATTTATTATATATTTCATTTTCATTGACTTATTATGGTTTTATATTATATTATTATTAACTGCATTAATCAGTTATTTCATTTATTATATATTTCATTTTCATTGACTTATTATGGTTTTATATTATATTATTATTAACTGCATTAATTAGTTATTTCATTTATTATATATTTCATTTTCATTGACTTATTATGGTTTTATATTATATTATTATTAACTGCATTAATCAGTTATTTCATTTATTATATATTTCATTTTCATTGACTTATTATGGTTTTATATTATATTATTATTAACTGCATTAATTAGTTATTTCATTTATTATATATTTCATTTTCATTGACTTATTATGGTTTTATATTATATTATTATTAACTGCATTAATCAGTTATTTCATTTATTATATATTTCATTTTCATTGACTTATTATGGTTTTATATTATATTATTATTAACTGCATTAATCAGTTATTTCATTTATTATATATTTCATTTTCATTGACTTATTATGGTTTTATATTATATTATTATTAACTGCATTAATTAGTTATTTCATTTATTATATATTTCATTTTCATTGACTTATTATGGTTTTATATTATATTATTATTAACTGCATTAATCAGTTATTTCATTTATTATATATTTCATTTTCATTGACTTATTATGGTTTTATATTATATTATTTTTAACTGCATTAATTAGTTATTTCATTTATTATATATTTCGTTTTCATTGACTTATTATGGTTTTATATTATATTATTATTAACTGCATTAATTAGTTATTTCATTTATTATATATTTCATTTTCATTGACTTATTATGGTGTCGTATTATATTATTATTAACTGCATTAATTAGTTATTTCCTTTATTATATATTTCGTTTTCATTGACTTATTATGATTTTATATTATATTATTATTAACTGAATTAATTAGTTATTTTATTTGCTTTCGCTATTTTATTAACTATTTATTTATTTAATATTCAATTATTTAGTGTTGTAATTAGTTATTGTGCTTATTTTATTTATTCAAATTAATTATCCTTTATTTTGAATTATTTATTTATTTTTTTTTTGTTTAACTATCTTTTTTTTTTTTGCTTTGTTATTTCTTTTTATCTATTAATACTTTTATGATTTTATTTTATAATCTATTCTGGAATATTTCATTTATTTATCCCATTTGATTTTGTTGTGGGGACATACACACCCTTATAATCACTAAGATGGACTTATCCATTGGCCATATATCAGCAAGTATAGACGGCTCAATGAGATCTATCCAGATGTCGTACAGAGACAACTCCCCACGGACTTATTAATCTTCCTGTATCACTAACCCTGTTCTGGATATAAATGTTTTTCGAATTCTCACCAGTCGTCGTGTTTTCCTACTTTCACCTTTCCCGACTCAACTACAGTTTTATTTATTCAATTTCCATTAAATTTTATTCATCTTGTTTGTTTTTTCATTTAATTACCATTAAATTTTTATTCATCTTCTTTGTTTTTTCATTTAATTACCCTTAAATTTTATTCATCTTTTTTGTTTTTTTCATTTAATTACCATTAAATTTTATTCATCTTCTTTGTTTTTTCATTTAATTACCATTAAATTTTATTCATCTTTTTTTAACTTAATTAGCATTAAATTTTATTTATCTTTTTTTGTTTTTTCATTTAATTACCATTAAATTTTATTATATCCCATTATTTTGTCTTATTTTTCTATATTTGTAATATTTTATTTACGTATCCCATTTGTTTTATTTATTTAAGTTCTATTAAATTTTATTTATCTTTTTTTATATACATTAAATTTCCATTATCTTTATATTTGTAATATTTCATTCAGTTATCCCATTTCTTTTATTTAATTAATTTTCATTACATTTTATTTATCTTATATATCTTATTTTTATATTTGTAATATTTTATTTAGTTAACAAAATTGTTTTATTTATTTAATTTCCATTAATTTTTATTAAATTTATTTGTTATTTATTTTATTTAGTTACCTGATTTAAAAAAATATTTTATTAATTTTGTTCTGCAGTTAGCTTTCATGGGTATTTCTGTTTTGTTCATATGTGTTTTCCTCTTATCTGGGGAAATAAATTCAGTGCACATTGACCTCTTTACTTTTAATACATATTCCTATCACAATATAATTCGAGAGTAAACAAGGATTTCCGCCAGAATAAAAACTTGTATATTTTTATTGCTTAAAAGAAAAAACTTTTTTCAAATATTTTTTTAATGAGATTTAAGAGTATAAGGATATCCTTGTACACTTGAATCTCATTCAAAATTCATTTGGAAAAGTTTTTCTTTGTATGACATAAAAATCTTCTTAAATGTCATTTGTTATTTAAATTATATTATGGATAATATTATTTGATTTTTTGGTTTGTTTTAAATGTACGGAAAAATTACAGGGACAGGGAAATACACCAACATATTGCCTGAACTCGTAATGCATCAGGAAGGGAACATGTCATTACCTCCAGAAGGTTTCATGGTATAAATTTGCAATTTTCATGATTTTTATTCTAACAAAATAATGATACAAATATTAAATTATCATTATTTATAAGAGAAAGTGAAACCAGAAATGATGTTACTTGGAAATTATTATTATTATTATTATTATTATTATTATTATTATTATTATTATTATTATTATTATTATTATTATTGACTCACAAGGAGCTTTCACACAGGTCTTCAGAGATATTTCCCTGAAAACAGCCTGTGGTGTTCACTGGAAGCTGAGTAGCAACAACTCTCCCCAGGTTTCCAGTACCCTCCACCTCTTTCGATAACATTTGCAAATAAATTTGCATTATCGCAACAGCTGCTTGCCATTGATTTCTCGTTGGCAGTAGCTATTGTCTTTGCTGAGATTTGAGAGGCACTAAGCCTCCCCAAGGTCCCAGTTCTCTCCGCACTTATTCGGCTGTGGTCTGGTCAGTTCATCGGGGTTTCCTTCCCCCTTGACTCTACTTGGTTATTTGGTCTCGCTCTTTATTTTTGGCGGGGCGGTGATGTAGCAATGGGGATAGAGTTGGGTTAGAGAACTTATAGATATGCGGTTTCAGTGTTCTTAGTTCCATGTAGTGTTACATGTTTTGCCTTTGCAGCATTTTGCCTGGCCCGCACTTGTTGCTCCTGTGTGTTAGTTTCCACGTTCAAGGGCTTTTCTTAATATTTCATCTGTTTTCATTATTATTATTATTATTATTATTATTATTATTATTATTATTATTATTATTATTATTATTATTATTGTTGTTGTTATTGTTGTTGTTATTGCCGTCGTCGTCGTCGTCGTCGTTGTTGAGATTTCGATATGTACAAATATGTTTTTCGGGGCAAGAAATAGTTGTTGTTTTTCTCATTCTATTATTATTAGTCTCAGAGGGAAAGTATCTAATCTTATCAACAATATAATAAATTAAAAGCAACAATAATACGAAGAAGAAGAAGAAGAATGTTAATCATTTTAAAACTGTTTACTCTTACAAATATTCATATATACATGCTGCTTCTTCACATATGAACCTTTCTTCATTCAAGCACACCAAGAAGAACCCATCGCTCAGACTTGACTCAGATCTTGCTGGACATTTTTGGTCTTAACAGGAAGCTCGTCTACTCTTTTAATTAATACCAGCAAAATGACTAAAGAAATAAGTCTTGCTTCAAAGAAGATATTTTAGTTAACGAAAGTTTAAGCTCATTATAAAAATAATAATAACAAGTCAAGCATGCATGGTCCCCGGTGGTTACACAGTGAACGAGGCATAAAAAAATGACTAAGTTCAGCATTCACCCACCCCCTCTCATTTAGCCCCCAAAATCCCCAGAGGACGTCAAATCCTGGTGAAAATGAACAAGAAACGGTGCAGTTTTAGGCCTAACCATATGTAAATTTGAGTTCCGCACCATACAAAAAAGGCAATGAATAAGTCCATCATTTGACCCTCCCCATTTAGTCCCAAAAGTCCCCAAGGCTTTGATATGTTAAAATTCAAATTCAGCACCATGCAACACTGCTAAATAGACATACACAGAAAATTTGGATCAAATATGGTAAAATAGTTCCAAAAATGGAGTGTTGTTATTAGTTATCACGAAGTATAGACAAACAAAATCACATAGAAATGACTAAGTTACAACTTTTCAGAAAGTTTTACAAAAATCCAAGGCATCATTTTCTTTTTTAATAAGCACAAAAGTGTCAATTTTAGCCATTTCAACCCGAAAGGCACCCTTACGGGGGCAACCGGAGTTTTCCCGCAAAATCCGCTCTGTTACATTTTTACTCATACCATGTTTAATGTTTGTGTAAAATTTTTAAAAAATTCCAAAGCGTAGTTATTGATAAAAGTGTGGACAGACGAACAGACGAACGAATTGAATTTACAGGTACACCCGCCTTTTTGTCGGGGGACGAATAAAATGATTTAATAAATAAATAAATAAATAAATAAATAATAATATTAATATTAATAATAATAATAATAATAATAATAATAATAATAATAATAATAATAATAATAATAATAATAATAATAATACAGGCGTAAATTATGGAATAAATATTTTATGTTGTTTTTTCGGATGTCTTCTTTTTCTTACCAGCTATTATATTCCATATATGTATTTATTTATATATTGTCTTTCCATGTCGTCAATTTATTTATAGACATTTTTTAAAAAATTGTAAAAGCGGTAGATAGATAAACTGGAATCTGTGTGTCCGCATGTGTATGTGCGTGTGTGTGTATTTGTGTGTGTGTGTGTGTGTATGTATATGCACACGTGCATGCAAGTGCATTAACTAGATAGAATTAAGTCGATGCATCTTTAGAGAATAAAAAAACAAACTAATTTCGATCTTTCGAATTTTAAGCAAATACTATTTCTTCGATGGAAACGCATTTTAAGCAACCTCTACAAACATCTTCCTACCTTTTTGCCTTTCTACCTTCAACTCCTTTATAATTATGTGTTTTACTTAGCCTGTATTTTTTAATTCTTTTTTCCCTAAACCTCTAAAACATTGTTAAGTAAATTAAAGAAATTATTTTAAAAATCAAAATTTAATTTAATTTATTTCTTATTTTGTATGCTTTATTGTATTTTTATCTTTTATTTAACTAGATTTTCATTACTTAACATTCTTGTAGATATCCTCGGACAACGCCGAAAAATGGGCCCTTCTAGTATATATAAATGAATAATGAAAACAAAGAACAAATATATCTACCTATATATATATATATACAAATATATATATATATATATATATATATATATATATACATATATATATATATATATATATATATATATATATATAATGGTGATGATTGCTGCATCTTTCCAGATGATCGCCGTCACTTTGAGTTCTTCCAATTTTGTCGTTCATGCCATCTCAGATGACTCTGCACTCTCGCCGCAGATTTGCACATCTTGAAGCAGATGTTACACACACACACACACACACACACACACACACACATACATATATATATATATATATATATATATTAAGGGGGTACCAGATTGGTCAATGGGAAAATTATTCCCAACAAGCATTTAGGTAAAAATGTACTTTCGTATAAATACTTGAATTCATTCAAGAAATTATCGCTAACAAAAACAAATAAAAACACACATATATATATATATATATATATATATATATATATATATATATATATATATATACACATGGCAGGAAATAATAGACGCTAAGATAAATATTTTCCTACGATTAGTATATGCTTATTTATATTTACAGATAAGAATAGTTCTGAAATAATATCTTATCAACATAGAAGCATGTCACAAACCAAAGGAGCATCAGACCTATCAGAATTTCTGCGAGATCGAATCGTGGGTCAGCATCTACTGTTAATAGAGTGAGGGGAAAACGGTACACAAAACTGAAAGAGCCTTGCGTCTTGTGACATTGCAGCACCAGCTGGTGTCAGTCCCTGAACACCTGTCAGGTATCTTCAGAAACTGGACTACTATGGTAGCGCTACGAGAAGGAAACCTCTTCTTCGTACTGCCAATATCAAGCGCAGAAATGATTGGGCTTGTGAGATGGTGGAGAGACCTATGATATGTTTTTCCAATATCATTTTCTTTGATGTATAAGATGGATGCTCATTTGGGAATTCTAGGCAATCTATTCTCTCTCCACTTATCTCGGCATTGTTTCCGGTCGTACTGAACCTCCACTTGCCACTCGTATGTAACAACGTCGACACATGAGAAGTTTGGTTGGAGATTGCTCAACTCTTGCCACAAAAAATTCCACGCACAACCCCATTACAGTGGGTATCCATAGTCGTTGTTACTATATATAAATAAATAAATATATATTTAATTTAATCACATAAATTCATATCCGAAAGTATAAATTTATGCGTAAACTTTAAGTATTTACTTCAACAGTGCTCAATACGAAGATAGAGCAAGGTAATAAGTTATAAAATATATATGGCAATTAAGCTACACAGAATATTCCGCGTTTCATCCACGCTAGGAGTCATCAGGCTTATGTGAGAATTTTGTGGTTGTCTCGCGTGTTTATATAAGCACCTTCTATTGCGTTTTTAGCCAATTTTAAAACTAACAATAACAATAGAAAATAAACAAATAAAAATAAACATATATATACATATTTATCGTATATATATATATATATATATATATATATATATATATATAAACTAACATAAAAAACACAAATTTAACCTAGATTTAAAATAGGTCAGGGCACTAGACACCTACGTCCCCGCCAAAACAGCACACACAAAGAAACGGGGGAATCGGATGTCAACTGGGCCTTTGTCCTGTACATGCCTGTTCATTGGATGCTTAGGAAGGTTGCGGCGAAAACTAGAAAGCTGATTGGCTAATTAAAAACACAATAGAAGGTGCTTATATAAAAACGTGAGATAACCACAAAATCCTCGCATAAGCCTGATGAATCTTAGCGTGGATGAAACGCAGAATATTCTGTGTAGCTTAATTGCCATATATATTTATAACTTACTATAATATATATATATATATATATATATATATAACTACTTCATTTACTCACATAAATTTAATATACGAAAGTATAGATTTATGCGTAAACTTTAAGTATTTACTTCAAAAGTACTCAATACATAGGTAGAGCTAGTTAGTAATTTATAAAATATATATGACAATTAAGCTATACTGAATATTCTGCGTTTCATCCACTATAGGATTCGTCAGGCTTATGCGCATAAGCCTGACGAATCCTATAGTGGATGAAACGCAGAATATTCAATGTAGCTTAATCGCCATATATATATATTATATATATATATATATATATATATTATATATATATCCATATATATATATATTATATATATATATATATATATATATATATATATATATATATATATATATATATATATTAGAATAGCAAAATTTTAAAATGCTGAAAAAGAAATGAACCATATTTGGATATTATAAAATAAATATGTCAATTAAAAAAAATCGAATTGTAATAAAACCCGAAGTGCTTTTCGTCAGATAAACTTTTCAAGGATATATATATCCGAAAGAAGGAAAAACTGTGGGGTCGCTTCATCCGGGATCATCAGCCTATTTCGAGGGATTCCCAATTAGTAGAATCGGTTATTGAGCAACACTTAGTTTATAAAAAGGACTGTGGTTCTACATTCTCTCCGGATTGTTTTTCCGTTTTGCACAGAGGACGCACTAAGTGGCACTTGTCTGTCCTCGAGACTCTTGTTGTCAGTTTTAGCCCCCCCCCCTACTTTGTGCAAGCAGAGAAACCTTCGGGTTACATTTGGAACTATTTGGGGGGGGCACATTCCATGTCAGTTTTTGTTTTTCTTATCCCTTTTGTATTAGCATTACTACAAAAATATTTTTTTTTTTTTAAACAGTCTTTTATCTTCCTTCAGATATATATCTTGAAAAGTTTGTCTGGTAAAAAGCGCTTCGGGTTTTATTACAATTCGTGATTGTTTTTTTTTTAATTGACTTATTTATTTTGTAAAATCCGGATATGCTTAATTTATTTTATTTTTATTTACTTATCTTATGTTTGATTGATTTGACGTTCATTAACATTTTATTTTATTTGTTTATTGTTTAATGTTGTTTTATGTATTTAAATTGCATTGTATTTATCTTTCATGTAGTTTTCGTATTTTGATTTATCTTTCGTTCTTTTATTATCATTTTTTTTTTTTTTCGCTTGTGTTTTCCTGTCTTCTGGGGAAATTTAAGTGCTGTTTGATTTTTGAAAAGAAGTTCCGGTAAATATAGAAAACAGAAAAAAATAATGAACAATTGTAACTTTGCAGATTTGAAAAAAAATCACAGTAAAATCTAATCAGTTTATTATCTTTTATGTTTCTAGACTGTTTCCTGTATTTTCTAGACTGTTTCTTGTATTCTCTATTCTCAAAACATTGAACCCTCCATTCGGGAATATATTAATATATTTGCAGCTCAAATAAAACCCCCTCTGCATGGTTATCCTACACTGACTTTTACGCGGAATGTTGTATCTTCCCCAAGTGATGTTAGCTCAAATAACATAACGAAGCTGGATACTCCACCAGACTAGACGAATTCTGACGCTGGAATCTAATAAGACCATGAGACTATGAGAAATATTATAACATATTTAACTTGTCAATTAGGAAAAGGAAAATAATGTTCCCAACTTCTTTACTAACTCCATGTTTGATAGGTAAAGGGAAGTTACTGGAATATTAAGATATCTATGCATCTCACACAGATATCACGTGTTAGCCACATGAATTGCGCCCCTTGATTTCTGATAACTTTGACTAAGAAAAATGAAAAAAAGAAAAAACGGAATGTGGTTTTTAAGGTATATTTCTATCACAATATAGTTTCATATCAAACAAGGATTTCTGTTCGTAAACTTTACCGTTGAAAAATTTAATGTCGTCTAATAGAAAATATTGTTAACGTGGATTTGGAACAAGATTCAAGTATAGAAGAATGCACATTAATATCATACGAAATTGATTGGGAAAATGTTTCATTAATATGGGCTGACATTCTAATTAAATTTGTTTTGTTATCTATTATATAAATCTCACCTATCTGTTTAAATGTATGTATGTATGTATGTATGCCTAAAACATTCGACAGAGGCGACGAATTTTCACGAGGTTCGTGTCGTTTTGAAGGCTGGCCCTTTGGACGACAAATATCGAAAAGTTGGCCAAAAACATTCTACAAGGAGGGATCGGTTTTTTCGCCGATATTTTCGAAAGTCAGACCCTATTTCCGATTGACTAGCCTTAATTTAAACTTTCATAACTTCCGGTTTTGCGATGGACGCAGCAGCAAAGACGTCACTTTTTTTCAGTTGCTTTTCCTCCTTCGCGATACGGGTTCGAGCCTGCCTTCCTTCTACCACTAATTTTGTTGTTTGTGTGTGTGTGTGTGTGTGTGTGTGTGTGTGTGTGTGTGTGTGTGTGTGTGTGTGTTTGCTCAACACACACCTCCAAATACCCAGCCAACACCGGGCACCCAGGCTAGTTTAATATATAAACGACTATATGTTTGTCTGTCTGTCTGTCTCCATATTTTCAAACTATCTCTGCTGAAACTAAAAGTCGCAGAGCGGTGCTAGGGGCCTCAAATGATTGGATTTTTTATGGACCGTTCTTTTATGGGTCTTTAGCCGATTAAAATTGTTTTTAAGGAGTCAAAAATGGGTAAAAAATGGGTCAAAATTATAAAAAAATCGTTAAACATTTTGTACATTCATATTAGTTTATTTTTAATTTTTAATCGGCTTATATGCGTGTCACGTTGGTACAATGGTAACCAGCTCTGAATGCTTCGGTTTCGATTCTAGCTGATGGCACCTAAGTACGTTTTTTTTTTTTTTTTTACTTTTGAAATCACGACTCTGTGGTAATATATACGAAATATGGACAAATTAAAATATCATATTTAAGCGTATTTTGCGCCCGGGCAACGTCAGGTGCCCCTTCTCAGCTAGTTCTATATAAATTATTAATAACATTATTTCATTTTTATTTCAAGTGTACTAGAAAACGCATTAGTACAAAAAATACAGAAAAGCATTGGCTGAATCGTTCAGATGTCAGCAACGTTATAATCAGATAACATGCTATTATCTCAACAGGGATTTAAGTACAAATATGTCATTTTCATTATCTCTATTCTATTAAACTAATAATATTTATTCACGAAATTAAAGCTAAAACTGATGCTACATTAAAATGATTAGAATCGGTTGTTATTATTATTATTGTTTTTATTTATTTATTTATTTATTTACTAGCAATCGGTGCCCGGCGTTGCCCAGGTGTTTTGAAGTGTATGCTGAGGAAAAAAACAAACGGTCAATTTTTTTAAACTTTGACCCCTATTATGACCTCTTAACATTTATTGTTTAGTGATCAAGTAAAGTTAATAAGTTAGATCCATGTCCAAGGAATCTATATATAAAATATCACGTCTTCAGACCTTAAATTGTAGGAGGAGTTTGGTAGAGTTCTCAAAGGTCTAATTGTTGAATATTGACCACTTAATCGCCAAATTTATGTCGAAAACCTATCACATCGATTTTCCCAAATCTCAGTACCCTGTATATCAAATTTCGAATCTGTAGGCTTAAAATTGACAGTTTTAGCGTAGGGAAATGCACACAGACGCACAGACACACACAGACACTATCACTTATACATATATATAAACATAAACATCATATATTTAAGGATAATAGTACGCCATATATATAACAAAAGACCATTATTTACTGAAGTGAAAGGAAAACCCGGGGGAACTTTACTCAAAAATAAATCTATATTTTTTTGTGTATATTGATAGTCTGGTACTTATACAGTTTAGTGACGACATTAAAAAATGGAAATAATGAAAAAAAAAATTTATTGTACGTAACTGTTTTAGACTGAAGTTCTCCGAAAAAAAATTTCACTTCATTTGATCAAGTAGTTTTTTTTTTACAGCGAAAAACAATGATTTATCACGGCTACGTCAACGTGGCCATTTTGGAAATGTTATTGCAGGCCCAGAAATTCCCCAAGGGCAGGTAACTGCCGTACATAGCAGAATACCTCCATTTTAGGCCAATCTAGCCCTTTTTCCCCCCACCAGAATGAGATTTTTTTTTTTGCGAAGACAGATGCCATTTTTGGGGTGTTTTTTTTCTAATTTGTAACAGAAGTAAATAAACGAAGTTTCGAAGTTATCCATGCGTGTCCAACTGAGCATGTTTCGAAAATAATCTCGTATAAAAATTCTACAATTCTTTGCATTCTTCAATTTCTTTGCATATTCAATAGTATTCTTATTTTTAAAAAAAAACGCAAAAAATTGCAGATTTAAAAAAAAAAAAGAAAAAAAAACGTAAAAAAATTGCAGATGTGTTGTGCGCATCTCAATATGGCGAGAAAAAAAAGGCTAGATTGCGAAATTTGGCCTAAAATGGAGGTAATCTGCTAGGTATATTTTTAAAATGGCCACGTTGACGTAGCCGTGATAAATCATTGTTTTTCACTGTAAAAAAAAAAAACTACTTGATCAAATGAAGTGAAATTTTTTTTCGGAGAACTTCAGTCTATAACAGTTACGTATAATAAATTTTTTTTTCAATATTTCCATTTTTTAATGTCGTCACTAAACTGTATAAGTATCGATAGTCTTATCAACACCCCTTTTTTCTATTTATTTAAAAAGAAAATACATCTTTATACAAATTCCCTATTAGTCTCTTTTTCGGTTCTCTTATACGATGATCATCTTTATTTAACTATTACGTGTAATTATATTCATACAGATATTCTATATGGTTTATATTTGCGTAATATTTGCGTAGAAATGAAGACAATCAAATTTATTGTGTATTTATCGTGTTGCCATAACAACGTGACGTAGCCAAGGACGGTAGTGGACGTGAGTGTGTGTGCGTGTGTGCGCGTGTTTTCGTGCTGTATTGTTTTTAGTAGTAGTAGTAGTACTAATAATCTGTCCAGCGTTTGCTTTCTTGTTTTGTGAATGGCGGACGTTGAGTCGGAGGTTGGATTGTGAAGTTTCGTATTTTTGTAATTTGTAAATGGCAAGTTAGAAAAAAATTAAACCCTTCCAAGATGGACAATAAATAAGACCAAAATATTTTATGGTAAAGTTAAGAGCGTAAGAACTATACTTTTTTAGGAGATGTGATTATTGGATTAACCAATCAGAAATCGTCTGTGGCACACACATCTCTGTTTTTATAGATATATAGATTATGGGTATCCTTTGAGATGAGGCTTCATAATTTGTGTATTCATTTTTTTTTTTTTGCGAACTGTTATCCTCATCTTCATAATTGTTGTTGTTTCACCACGTTTCAGCCAACTCATCCTCTGGCCTTCTACGGTTCTAGATGAGCATTCTCTGAAGATAGCGGTTTCAATCCTACCCAAAGACGGCCACAGCATTAGTTGGCCAAAACATGGTGAGACACCAACAACTATGGAAGGCAGTAATTACTGATGATACAGTTACGAGACTCGGCATTTTTATCCTGTCGTGGTTAGCCACCTGAAGAAGGCCAGAGGATCAGTTGGCCGAAACGTGGGGAAGAACAACAACTCTGAAGATGGTGATAACAGTCTACAAAAAATTAATACACCAATTATTATTTTAATTGGAATTCATTATTTAGATGAGTATTATTAATTTATTTATTGCGGACTATTATCCTCATCTTTTCTTTTTGATGTTGTGTCACGATGTTTAGGCCAAATATTCGTCAGGTGGTAACCGCGTCGGGATAGGAATTCCGAATCTCCGAACTGCATTCTCAGCAATTAATGCCATCCATAGTTGTTGTCGTCTCACCACGTTCGGCTAAGTAAGCTTCTGGCCGGCTTTGGGTAGGATTGAAACCGCCATCTTCAGACAATTCTCACCTGGAACTGTACCACCTGACGAAGGCCAGAGGAATAGTTGGCCGAAACGTCATGAAACAACATCAAAAAGAAAAGATGAGGATAATAGTCCACAATAAATAAATAAACACCAATTATTGTTTTTATTGACAAGCTGAGACTTTCGATATCTAAAAATAGCTTCTTCAGAGCAACATTGGGTTATGAGTTCTTATGTTTTTTTTTCGCAATTTGTTGTGATTAACCTTAGACTGAGCAGAGATTTTAGTTGAGATCGAAACTCCCATCCATATATTGTGATGTATTAGGCGTGTACATGTCCTCATTCTCACAGCGCCACCAAGCACATCACATCGCTCCGCCTTGGCTTATTTATGTCGAAACATTTTGAATATTACTGGGAGGCTAGCCCCCCCCCCCTGAATTAATACCAACAAAATAAGAAAAAGGATAATAACGAAATCAAACAAGTCTTGCTCTGAAGAAGATATTTTTAGATCTCGAAAGTTTCAGTTTATAATAATAATAATAATAATAATAATAATAATAATAATAATAATAATAATAATAATAATAATATTTTTTCTGTGAGTGTCACTATAAACGGGCCCCACACGAAATAATGAGGGTCATAGAGGATGTAAAGACCAAGGAGAGGAAGCACACCTCAGTTGGATGAGTGCAAAGAGAACTGGGACCGTGGGGAAGGTTTATTGTCACTCAAATTCCAGTGAAGACCAATGATCGCCGCTAACGAGAAATCAATGGTAAGCGACTTTCCGATAACGCAAATATGTTTGCAAAGGTTATCGAACGAGTTGGAGAGTACTGGAAACCTGAGGAGACTTGTTGTGACTCAGACTCCAGGGAATACCACAAGTTGTTCTCAAAAAGGAATTTTTGATGATGGCCTGTGTGACTACTCCTAGTGAGTAAATAATAAGTGTTTCTATTTATTTTGGAATTACATAGTTTTCGTGTTTCAAGTTCTATTATAAATATTATTAGATATGAACATTTCTTCATGTAAGTAACACCAACTGCAAATTATATTCTAGACATGAATAAAATCTTGTCGGATATTTTCTATCTCAACAGCTGGTTAGACTCACTAGATTAATACTAAAAAAACAAAATGAGCAAAAGTGAAAAATCAAATCTAACTTCGAGGAAGTTAATTTTAGGCGCCGGAAGTCTCAGTTTATAAATAAATAGATAAATAAGAAAAAGAAGTAAATGAATTATAAAAATAAATAATAAAAATAAATAAATAAATAAATAATAAAAATAAATTAATAAATAATAATAAATAAATAAATAATAAAATAAATAAATAGCAAAAATATCAAAATAAATAATAAAAGATAAATTAATAGTAAAAATAAATAAATAATGATAAAAATAAACAAACTAATAAATAATGAAAAATAAATAAATAAACAAATAAATCAATTAAAAAAATAAAATAAATTAATCAAAATAAATAAAATAAATAAACAACAAATTAATTAATTAATTGATAAATAAATAAAAATAAATAAGTAAATAAATAATAATAATAAAATGATAATAATGAAAATAATAGTAATAGTAATAATAATAATAATAACAATAATAACAATAATAACAATAATAATAATAATAATAATAATGCTAGTAATCTTAAAATTGCATAAGTTTTGGTTTCACTTTCTATCATAAATATCTATAAACGTATGATGCTTTATCACATGTGAACATTTCTTTATCTCTCTATATAATATAAAATCCTGCTTTAATAGTAGAGAAATATAATAAATAATATTATCTTTTTAGGCACACAATAATTAGCACAACGTACTAAATTTAAGCCTCATCTAATTTATTCATTTCTGAAGAAATTGCGATAGTATTCATCAGCAAGCCCACTATAAATGCTAGCCCTTAAGGTTGGAGATGCTGAGTTTTGAATAACTGTCAAAGTTTTTTTTTTTTTTTTTTTTTCACGTGAACTAAGTATAATAATTTTTATTGGCTATTTCAATGCAAATGGTATAAAGTCTGCTTGGATTATGAAGGCGCTTATATAATTGATTGAATTCTATTTATACGAAAGGCGTTCAAAAAGTAATGCCTCCTATTTTTCTTTCGTCTGAATTGATTAGAGAGGGATTGCAAATTGCATTCTTATGATTACTGAACGTATGCATTCATGACCTACAAGTTTCATATCTCTGTTGCAGATAGTGACGGGGTTGGACACTAAGAAAACAACCATTGACATGGACGTGCGTCAGAAGCAGAGATGTGTCATTGTAATACTTGGCAAAGGCGCATTGAGAATTGTGATGACTATGTAGAAAATAAATTCTGGGACACAAAAGGTCGCTCGTTTTAATTGTACCATTTTGTTATTAAACTATCGATTACTAATACAAATGTCATTTAATAATGGTAAGAATAATCTTAGACATGCCTGTGTATCAATGTGTGTGTGTGCGTGTGTCTGTCTGTCTGTCTGTCTGTCTGTGTCTGTCTGTCTGTGTGTGTGTTTGTGTGTGTCTTTTTTTATTAATTTTCTTCCTTTAAATATTGTAACGCTGGGTATGGGGCAGCCAAACCAGCTGCCAACATTGCCCTGCTTTTTATTGAATCCAACCGAGAGCTCTTTTTAGTATCCTCGTTGTTCCCTTAAGTGCAATTGTCTGGATCTCTTTTGCACTTGGTCCACCAGGAATATTAGTGAGGTAGGACTTCAGGTTCTTCTTCATAAGCCATGTGGCACCTATAATAACTGGTACAATTGATATCTCTCCAAGATTCCAGTTTCTTTTTATATCACACATGAAAATATTTAGTGGTTCTCTCTTTTAGCTCTGTTCAGACCTCCATCATTAAAGACGCTCACTTCAACCAAGGTTGCCACTCTTTCTAACTTATTCCATATAACTATGTCAGGTTTGCCAGCAGCATTTTCAAGCTACATGGCTGTAGGGATTACATTATCCGTGTATATGTGTGCGTGTGTGTTTAGAAATCCTGTGACGTAATTATGACTAGAAATATTTCCCTTCTTTTAGATTATGGTTACAGATTACTAGGTTAGTCTATTTATATCATTTTTTTTCTTTTTTTTTTTAGTATTCGTTTGTCTGGTGTTGTCGGTCATAGTTCATCTTACAGACAGGTTGAATAAAACAATGATAAGGAGTCAGCTAACCTGTGTGACTGTTCCGCGAATTTGCTGACGTCGGGATGACCACGCTGTTATAATTATTCATTTCAGTCTTTGAGCGCATCGATGCCAGGGCATGGTGACTTTTCTTTTTCTTCTTCCAGAAACCAGCGATTCGGGGGACTTTGCCACGACCCAAGCGAGATTGATATTTATCAAACCATCGATCGCTGTCAAAGAAATAAAGAAAAACATAGTGATATTTAGTTAGTTATTAATTATTAGCAGGCCGCCCGGCGTTGTCCTGTCGCAAAATATGCATAAATATTACATTTTAATTCATACAGAAACTGAGATATGTGTATTTGAGTATTATATTTTTTTTCTAACCAATTCACTTTGTTTAAGTTTTTTTAGGCTGATATCGAGACAAAAACTAAAAAAACAGTGAGTCAAGTACGACATCCATTAGTCCCGCTTGATACGTGATTTCAAGCGTGTTTTCAAATTGTACTTATTTTTAACATAATGTCATGTGAACCATTCACGCATGCGCATTCGTGGAACAGTTATCAATTTTTACCCCTTAGCAATCTGTTTTTTTTTTTTTCGGATAAAAACTGATTAAATTTTTTCCACATTTATGAATATTTTATATACCAAATTTCAAGTCGGTAGATTAAAAAATCCGTTGAGTATATAGGTTGAGAAGTGTCCACACACGCACACACACATACACATTCTCACTTTTATAGATATATAGATTATTTTGATTGTTCAGGCTATTGTTCTCATTTTGGTTGTTTTTCTCACAAGGTTTCGGCCGATGTAACCTCCGACCGTCTTTAGATGCATTCACATTGGATGTTATCGGGGAATGGTGAAAAATGCGTGTTTCTTTGTTTCCCCCCCCCCAACGAACATAATCGTTAGAAATTAAAAACGCAAATAGCGCCAACTTTATTTCTTTATACACGCACTATAAACATCACGAATTGTTGTCACGTAAGTAAAGTTATACGATAATGATGAATGCATACAGAAACAAAAACCCTGATGAGTAAACTCAAGAAAGAACAGATTATTCACCGAAGCATATGATATAATAATGAATGACACACCAATTTTCCAGATATTAAATAGAATTTTACGCTTCTTTAGTATGTATTGTTTTTCCCTTTCGTTTAACCGGGGCTAATGGTTCCGTTTTGATTTCAATGTACAGGTTCAATTTGTGAGTAAATTGCACTACAATATAAATATTGGAAATAAACATCGGGAATCTTTCTATAGCTCAAATAATATCATCCGCGTGAGTTACGTCTTCAATTGAAACGCAGTAGTCTCTCAATTAGATTGGTTGACCATGACCTATGATCAATGATTGATTCTTCCGCCCAGTGTCTTTTGTGTCCTATTGTTGAATGGTTCTTTGATTCTTCCGTCGGAGTCGCGCCTCTGTCATTCTGCTCCCCTGACATCATCAGAGCCCTGTTAGCCAGTTCAAGTTCTACATCAGTCTGCCCGCCATGGATGGCCCTTTCCAGATTACCAGAGAGTATATTCTCATTCTGCCATGACGTGGGATTGGTATTAGCGAAGTTGGACACTTACTAAAAGATTGGAAAGAAAGCTCCCCAGCACATACACTCGTACACTCGTATACTATAAATATATCTTGGCAAGATTATCCCACGAAGCAGCAACTCTATGGCAACCTACCTGCCATATCTACTACCATCAGGGAGCGACGTCCATGATTTTCCAGTTACAGCCAGAGAAAAAAGCAAGAAATGTATGGATGAATGTCTCGCTAAATAATAATCATGTATATCTGATACATTTTGTATCTTTGAAATTGTTAATGTTGGATTTTGTGAAGCTATGTTTAGAAATGAAATTGGTGTACTATTAGATGTGTCAATTTTATATATATATATATATATATATATATATATATATATATATATATATATACGCTCCCGTGTAAACGAGTACTTGATGGAGTAGACACATAAAGTGGATACTCACCATGTGATTCCAACGATTATCACACCAATCAACACCGCAAACATAAACACTGCCACGGATGAGGCAACGGCGAGGCTCATGGTAAGATTTTCTTCGGCCAGCACCATATCTGAAAGGAGAGATAAACGGCAATTAATTGTCGAAAGGAGATGAAGCAGCAAGTGGTGTAAAATGTTTGATGATATTTCTGGAAATATATATTTCCGTAAACTGCTTCAGCAATTTCCGAGACTCGGCTATAATACTGTTGTAATCATTTTTTCAGTAAAAAAAAATAGCATGGTACCATCAGTTCGTAAGAAAAATTAACATCTACGATATAGTTAAAGTAAGAGAAAAAGATTCTTTTGTTTTATTAGCTGATTTTGAAGCATTTCTCCTAACAAATACCTCGGATATCTTAGCACTAAGTGAGACTAACCTATACTCCTCCATCCCATCTAACTACTTTAACATGCCTGGATATCTCCCACTCTGCCGTAAGGACTCTGACAGACACATGCGCGGACTTGGAGTTTACATTCGTAATACCCTTCCCTTAGAGAAACAAACCTAGAAACGGATGATCAAGCCTTTATGTGCTTTAGACTAAACATGCAACACAACATTAGCTACTTTTATTTTCTCTACCGCTCTCCCTCAACCCAGGACTGCACCATAATAAACAAAGTCTCTGACAGCATAGACACAGCACTCTCCCTCGACACTAGCGCACAAGTATATGCATTTGGTGACTTTAATTTCCACCACAAAAACTGGCTTGGATTCTCTACTTACACATATACAGCGGGCAGAACAACTCATAGCTTCTCTATATCTCACTCCCTATCACAAATTGTTACGTTTCCAACCAGTTTCCCTGACCAGAAAGAACACTTCTAGATCCGTTTTTGACTACAGTTCCCGATGATTATATAACGAATGCCAACAGCCCACTTGGGAATGCTGATCATGCAGTGATAATGGTTGAAATCGCCCTAAACTCTAGACCGAAAACTGAAGAGCCAGTGCTCAAAACAACGAGATATTATAAAAAGGCTGACTGGGAAGCCATCAGAGATCTTATCAGAGACGCCCCAATGGCGAAATATTTTTTCTCTTCCTGCTGAACAGTGCGCAAACGAGACCACTGAATGGTTAAAAACTGCAATCGAAGGGCGTGTTCCCATGCGGAAATTTTATAGCAAGCCTCACTCTCCCTAATGGTTTACTTCGACTTGCGCAACTGCCATTGCTCAAAGGCAGCATGCATACCGCAGATTTAACCGACAAAAGTCCAGTTCAAACAGACAGAAGTACATAGAAGCTAGAAGTAATGTTAAGAAAGAAATAGCGACAGCTAAGAGAGAATTTACGCAAACCACTAAAAAACACATCGAAGCACAAAAACTAGGAACTCGTGACTTCTGGAAAATCTACAACAGTGTAGTAAATAATGAGCAATCAACAATTCCCCCACTAACCAACAATCACGAGGTTGTTTGCTCAACAAACTGAGAAGGCTAACATGCTTGCCAGTCGGTTTGCCTCAAACTCCACACTGGACCGTTCCAACTACCCCCTACCTGAATTTCCTATGCGGACAGACGCCACGCTAGACGATCTGAAAATCACCCCTGCTCAGGTGCATGCTATCATAAAAAACTTGACACTTCCAAAGCATGTGGACCCGATCTTATCCCAGCTGTGCTATTAAAAAGTTCTCAGCCGAAGTAGCTCCAGTTCTCTCTAAACTCTACAACAAATACCTTAATGAATCTTGCTTTCCGGGCTGTTGGAAAACTGCTTCTGTGGTACCAGTATTCAAGAATTCTGGCGAAAGGACTGACCCATTAAATTATCGCCCCATTAGCCTCCTCCCACTTTTTGCCAACATATTTGAGACCTTAATTAACCATGCTCTAGTCTATCACCTTACAGATACTAAACTTCTGACCGACCAACAATATGGATTTAGGCAAGCCCGTTCCACAGCAGACATCCTAACTGTAATCTCTGAACGTATATACCATTCATTGGACAAAGCGGAGGAGGGCAGAGAGGTAGTTCTAGATATATCTAAGGCTTTTGACAGGGTATGCCATGAGGGTCACCTCAGGAAAATTAGATCATACGGTATCACTGGTAGAATACTTAACATAATTAAATCATTCTTAGATAAGAGAAAAATCCAGGTTGTCTTCGACGGTCGTATATCTAAACAATATGATATAATGCGGGAGTGCCCCAGGAGTCTGTCCTTGGACCTCTACTGTTCCTGATATTCATAAATGACCTCCCCGACAAAATTGCCTCTGAGATGGGTATATATGCTGATGACACCACACACGCACGACAGGAAAACAGATGAACACATATCTAAAGAAATGGCAAAAACACTAGAGGATGACCTCCAATCTGTAGTGAAATGGGGACAAAAATGGATGGTCACGTTCAATGCCGCCAAGAGTAAACTAGTTTCATTCAATAATTACAAGAAACCTCCTCTACCACCTCTAGCAATGGCCAACGACTCTTTATCTGAGTGTACATCTTTCAAACTCCTTGGCCTAACGTTAATAGGAAACATGAGTTGGAATAATTGCATTGAAGGCATTGCCAGGGCCGCTGCAAGGAAGGTGGGGTCTCTCTACCGTGCTAGAAAAACTGCTAACACCCGGAAGTATCTTATACCTCTATATGGCCACCATTCGCCCATGCATGGAGTATTGCTGTCATATTTGGGCTGGTGCATCTGCTACTAGTCTCTCGCTCTAAGACAAGGTTCAAAAGTTAGTCGCAAATCTGATAGGGCCTGAGCTGGCATTTAAGCTTCAGCCTCTGTCCCATCGACGAAACGTTGCATCCCTCTGCCTGTTCTACAAGCATTTTAATGGTGAATGCTCTGACGAACTTCAAGCACTTGTGCCCCCACGACGTGAACACCCTCGACAAACCCGACAGTCTTCTAAATCTCACCCTCACACTGTAGAGATCCCTAGATGTAAAAGATCCTTCTACTCCAGTAGTTTCTTCCCCAGAACCGCTGGACTTTGGAATTCCATTCCAGGTCCCTGCTTCCCTCCCTGACGTGCAGAAGTTAAATTGCAACGTGAACCGACATCTTGCTGCCCAAATCCCTACATAGTTCCTCAGTTGTTGTTGCCCCTGATAGTAGCCCCCTACACCAAAGTGGCAGTGAGCCTTGTTGGGGGTGAAAATTAAATCAAATAAATCTCGATATGTCGCAAAACAATTTTTCTTAATAATATCTACGATTTATTGTAACTGAAAAGATGTATTTAGCGTAAAAAAGAATTTAAAGCAATCATACTGCAAAAACAAAAATATTTATTTAGATTAAAAAAAGAATTATCGGCTCATAAACATGTGTCGATGTGTTGCAAAACATTATTACTTAACAACATCTACGATTTATATAAACACAAAAGCTTTAGCAGGCTAGCATAAGTGTATCAAGGCAATTTATATGTACGATGTATTTAATGTAAAATAAAAAGAATTTTTGGCGTAAGAATATGTGTCGAAGTGACGCCATGTTTGAATGTTAGTAAGTGTTCGTTTATTCAAAAGAATAGGGTTCCTGCATGGGATGATTTTCAGCACTAAGCCAATCAGAAATGAAGAATTTTGTCAAGGGAGCCGTTATTATTTATGAAGAGAAAATGAGGAATATCATGTTATGTCTTTGAGGTTATGATCCAGTTATGAAGGGTTCAAGTACAATATCTGTAGAATGTATATTTTTTCTCTCGGTGTTGACTGGGGCGGTAGAAGGACTTAATATTTAAAGGTATAAATATGAACTTCTTTCTCCAAAGATTGCGATAGTGTTACTCCGAAGATTCAATGTAGGATTTTATTATAACGAGTAAATGTGTCTATAAGGCCGTTCTAATGTGCCATAAGATAGTGCCTAACAGTCTAGACATAATACATTTTTATGTGGCATCTGTTGTTGCAAACCTACTTTGGTCCAGATGGAAGAGGACACTTCTCAACTTATATACTGAACGAATTTTTTATCTGCAAGTCTGGTATTTGGTATATCGGATAATCCGACATGTGGAAAAATTTTAATCCTTTTTCATCCGGAAAAAGGGCTGCTAAGGAATTAAAATTGAAAAATTGGTACGTCAGAGGCCACCAGATTTTTATCTGATTTCAACTATTTCACGACTGCGCAACGCGGTCGTGAAATAGTTGAAAGTTTTCTTATGTTGAGTTAGTTTGAAAACAATCTTTGAAATTCATGTCAAGCTGGTTTAATCGTAATAGTCTATTAACCCACTGTCTATAGGTTTTGGTTTCGATCTCAGCTCGAGTATTTTTTTTTTACTTACAAGAAGTGAACTGTTTAAAAAAAAAAAACATAATACTCGCATGCACATGTCTCAGTTTTTTTTCGTTTATTTTTATTTATTTCATTTTTTTTAAGAATTTATCGTTAGGCTTAATACCTACTGTATTTCTGTTTAGCAATAAGAAACATGTATTAATAAAAATACAATATTTATGCGTAGTTTACTATCGGGCAACGTCGGGCGGTCTGCTAGTATATCCATGAAAGTGAGAATATGTGTGTGGAGGGCGGACACTTCTCAACCTATATACTCAACGAATTTGTGACCTACAAACATGAAATTTGGTATATTGGTCATTTAGACACGTGGTAAACTTTTAATCGGTTTTTAATCGAAAGAAAGAGCTGCTAAGGATTTCAAATTAGCAAATTGATACGTGATTTTTGTCTGTTTGTTATTTATTTAACGACTGCGCCTGCGCGATCGTGACACATGACAGCTTCCTTATGTTAAGAATAATTGGGTTTGTAAACACTTTTTAAAGATCGTGTCAAGCTGGACTAATTGTAATCGTATATGACTCCCTCTCTTTAGGTTTTGGTTTCGATCTCAGCTCGGGTATTTGTTTTTTTCTTTTTGTACTTCCAAGAAGTGAACTGTTTAGAAAAAGAATAATATACATGTTTCGGTTTCTTTCCGGGTTTTTTTTTTTTTTTTTTTTTACTTCATTTTTTTAAGGAATTTAAAATTTATGTTTAGTTTGACGGTATAAAAAATCTGCAGTTATTAAAATACTAGCAGTCCAACCCGGCTTTGTTCGAGCCCTGTTGTACTGTTCATAACTTTATGGGCATATGTATATATATTAAAAAGTTTGATTCATGTCCAGGTAACCTACATCTAAAATTTCAAGTGCTGAGACCCAAAATTGGCGGAGAAGTTCGGTAAAGTGTGCAAAGTTCAATTTTTTTAAACTTTGGCCGCTTGGCAACCAATTTTTCACCCAGAAATTTATTAAAAAACTTGTTGCGTGTCTGAATACCATTTATGTAAAACTTATAACTTATGTAAAATTTCAACTGTTTAGACACAAAATTGTCTGAATAGTTTGCTAGAGACCTGAAAGGTCAAAACTTTTGAGCTGTGACCCCTTGGCAGCCAAATTTTCGACCAGAAACCGATTAAAAAGAATACACTACTGAATACACTTCATGTAAAATATCAAATGTTCAGACCAAAAATTGGCTGAGAAATTTAGTACAGACCGCAGAGGTCATTTTTTTTTTTTAACTTTGGCCCCTTAACATTTATTGTTTTGGGATCAAATCAAAAAAAGTTTTTTCCATATTCAAGTAACCAACATCTAAAATTTCAAATGTTTAGACACAAAATTGTCGGAGGAGTTTGGTCGAGTTTTCAAAGGTAAAATCGTTGAACTTTGCCCCCTTGACAGCCAAATTTCTGGCCGAAAACTAATTAAAAAGATTTTCTCAATATCCCTTATGTCAAATCTCGAGTCTGTAAACTAAAAATTGACAGAGTAGTTTGGTAGGGAAATGTATACACACCGACACACACACACAGACAATTTTATATATATAATAGATATCTATATATATTTTACAACCCTAGCAACGCCGGCCAGCCTGGTAGCGTTATATAATTTTTATTAAATGATTAAAATCATGTTTCTTTATTATGAGACTTTCGTTGTTAAAACAACATAGGAGGAAACTTTCTCTCTCTCTCTCTCTCTCTCTCTCTCTCTCTCTCTCTCTCTCTCTCTCTCTCTTCATTTTGTTGGTATTATCACGATGGTTCGGCCACTCGTAGAGAGAGAAAAGTACACATCCGGTGTTATTGACAGTTACTGTAAGTCTGAATAGATCCGGCTTTTGTGGTTAGCGTGAATTTTTAATAGGCCATATCTCTGCAAACATTATTTCACAAAAAAAAAAAGAAACAGTCTTCTTTTATGAATATGACTTTTAAACATCGAAATCATTTCATTAAAAAAAAATCATATAAAATTATTCAGTTGTCCAAACGTCCGTACAAAAGATTCTATTTTCTTTAAATCATTTGTTCTTTTGTATTCTTTTGTGCATATAACTGATTTTTTAGCTTTGAAACATTCATCTGAGCTTCAATTTATAGTCCAACCTTGTCAAACTTTCACAAAAAGCACTCGTCTAAACACAACGACTATCAACAGTTCCCCCACTCTCTATCGTTGTCTTAATATAAACGCAAATTCAATGAACAAAGCTTCTTTCTTAGAACCGCCCACCTGCGAAACTCTGTTCCTATGGCCTGTTTTCAAGGTGACTACGATATGGTCGTCTTTAACTCTAATATAAACAAGTTCTTATTGGGCCGTCTACTTAATAATCCATTGATTCCCCATTTTCACTACTAACTATTAATAGGCTGCTGTCTTAGTGACTACCGTGCACTCAATAAGCCTTATCCTCGAGTGGCCTTCGGGCTTTGATAAGTGGTGACTTCCACGTAAGAAAAACTAATTATACTTCGCTGTTGTTGGCCTCCGTCTGTCTAGAAAACTATGAGGTTGCATCTGATTGAACCTCGTCTTTTGTGGCTGAATTAGCCTATCTTTGATCTACATCGTTGGTTGCAGACATCGCAGGTGAAGGTTGGTGCATCGTGTTGGTGGTCTGTTAAATTTTGTTTATAAAATAGGCTTTTGGTCTCCACCCGTTCTGTGATGGAGCTTTCGCTAGTGGTCAGGCCCTTGGTTACCGTTTGTCTCCAGATGTTGCGAACTTTAGCTTTGGCCTCCCAGCTGGTAGGGTCAGTATCACATGCTTTCATGTCGCGTTTGCACACGTCGACAGAGCAGAGGTAAGGACGACCAATATTGCTTTTGCCAGTGGTGAGTTCACCCTAGAGAATGTTTACATTGTCGGTTGCAGATATCGCAGGTGAAGGTCGGTGCATCATATTGGCGGTCTGCCTTACCTTCCTGAATAATATTTTCCTTTGCTATACAGTCTCATATCCGTAATACAATAGAACATATTGGTTGATAGTTACTAAATGAATATCTTACATTGACCAGATCTGATGAAAAATATATTAACCTAAACGAATGGGTTTAGTTGTGTATGGTGCCTAAAATGCCATACACACTAACGGACATTTACATTTTCTAACTTATTTGTATGTCCCACTGAAGGTCTGGATAGGAACTTATATTTACAAGGTTAGCAATAATAGTAAAGTCGTCCAAAGAAGTCTGTGAACTACAAGAGCGCCTCCACCCCCACCCCAAAAAAAAAAGTCGCGAATATGTTGGAATAACACTCAGAAACGTATAAAAAATATAAATAATAAACGAAACTGCTTTGTTTAAAATAATGGACTAAATGTATATAAAGCACTCCAATTATTATAGCAACCGAAAGGAATAGATTTTACATGATGCTGCGTATATAACGTCACTCGAACGTATCACATTTTCGAATGCAAACAAAAAGGGATATTTTCCAATTGAACTTAATTATTTTTGTTGATAATGTTTATCCATTAAAAATCTAAAATAATTTTTATCTATATCATATAATAAAATATGAATCTGAAAATGAAATGCACAAGAAATACTTATCTTTACTCAAAAATGTATTGTTACTTTCAGATAATTAAAAATATCGATGATCAAAAAGAAAGTAATATATAAATCCCCAGTTCGAACCTATTGTGAAATATACTAAAAACAAAATAACAGAAAATCTCTAGTATATACTTAATTGTAATAAAAAAATAAGACTCATCAAATATTTGGGAAAATAATCCAATATTATAATTATCTTAAAAAACATACTTCGCGTTTTTGCCGAAAACAGATTTTAATAACTTAAATTAAAGGAAAATTTTAACTAAATATATGCACTAATTGATTAACTTGCCCCTAATTCTTACCTTAAAACCTAAATTTAATTTACCTATGATTCTAACCTTAAAACCTGATTTTAATTTACCGATGATACTAATCTTAAAACCTAAATTTAATTTACCTATGATTCTAACCTTAAAACCTGATTTTAATTTACCTATGATTCTAACCTTAAAACCTAAATTTAATTTACCTATGATTCTAACCTTAAAACCTGATTTTAATTTACCCACGATTCTAACCTTAAAACCTAAATTTAATTTACCTATGATTCTAACCTTAAAACCTGAATTTAATTTACCTATGAGTCTAAGCTTAAAACCAGATTTTAACTTATCTACGATTCTAACCTTAAACCCTGATTTTAATTTACGTATGATCCTAACCATAAAACCCAACCCTAAAGTAATCCTAAACTTTTATAATTATATTATTTTCCAAATCTATATGTATAATGTAGTAGCGTTCATTTGTGTGTATGTGTGTGTGTACAACTCACATACAGCCTACACCACGAAACTGATCATGTACAAATCTGACATGATAATGGTTCCCCACCTAGAGATTCTGGACATCATTTTTAACGGCAAAGGTCAAGGTCATAGTCTATGTATATATATATATATATATATATATATATATATATATATATATATATATATATATATATATAATAAGATAGACGAATATTGGCTGAAGAGAGCTCGATAAGGATACCTTAAACGGGCCTTATTATCGGGCTTGAAACCGACGGTACCAATGACCTGTCTCAACTAACAACTTTCTGTACACAAAATATATATATATATATATATATATATATATATATATATATATATATATATATATATATATATATATATATATACTCTCCTACAGCCTACACCACTGGACAGATCATTACTAAACCTCGCGTATGGATGGTCCCTCACCTAGGGATAGTGCACACCATTTTCCAAATTAAAGATCAAATGTTATGGTCATATATATATATATATATATATATATATATATATATATATATATATATATATATATACTAGCATAGGTGCCCGGCGTTGCTCGGGTGTTTAGAGGTGTATGCTCAGCAAAAGAAAACGGTCAATTTTTTTAACTTTGATCCCTATTATGACCCCTTAACATTTATTGTTTTGGGCTCAAATCAAGTTATTAAGTTGGATCCATGTCCAAGAAATCTATATCTAAAATTGCAAATGTTCAGACCCAAAATTGCCGGAGGAATTTGGTAGAGTTCTCAAAGGTCAATCGTTGAGCTTTGACCCCTTAACAGCCAAATTTCTGACCGAAAACCGATCACAAATATTTTCACAAACCTCAGTACCCTGTATATCAAAATTCGAGTCTGTAAACTAAAAATTGACAGAGCTATTGCATAGGGAAATGTACACAGACAGACACACAGACACGTTCACTTTTATAGATATACTAGCATTTCAGCCCGGCGTTACCCGGGCGTTTGGAGGTGTATGCTGAGCAAAAAAAAACGGTCAATATTTTTTAACTTTGCCCCCTATTATGACCCCTTAACGTTTATTGTTTTGGGATCAAATCAAGTTATTAAGTTAGATCCATGTCCAAGAATTCTATATCTAAAATTTCAAGTGTTTAGACCCAAAATTATCGGAGGAGTTTGGTAGAGTCCTCAAAGATCAAATCGTTGAACTTTGACCCCTTAACAGCCAAATTTCTGGCCGAAAATCGATGAAATAGATCTTCCCAAACCTTAGTACCCTGTATAACAAATTTCGAGTCTGTAGACTAAAAATTGATAGTTATTGCGTAGGGAAATGTACACAGACAGACACACAGAAACGTTCATTTTTATAGATATATTAGCATTTCAGCTCGGCGTTGCCCGGGTGTTTGGAGGTGTATATTTGTTGAGCAAAAGAAAAAATAATAAATAAAAGTGGTAGTAGGAAGGCAGGCTCCAACCCGTAACACAAATGAGAAAAAGAACGGGGGAAAACTGACGTCTTTGCTGTTACGGCCACCGCCAAACCGGAAGTGACTTATGTTTAAATTAAGGCTAGACAATCGAAAGGAGAGGATGACTGTCAAAAATATCGGCAAAAAAGCGACCCCCCCCCCCTGTAGAAAAGTTCCCAGTTGAAGGTGAAGATATTAATGTTTGTAGCCAACTTTTCGATATTTGTCGTCTGAAAGGTCACACTTTTAAACGATAATGACCGTAGTAAAATCCGTCGCCTCTGTCAAAAGTTTTAGGCAGACATGCAAACATACATACATACATTTATATATTGGTAACTAAAAATTTTCGACCCAAACCGATTAAAAGCTTACCCTATCTCTGAATACCCTTTATGTAAAATTTAAAATGTTTAGACCAGAAATTGTCTGAGTAATTTGAAAGAGACCGCAGAGGTCAATTTTTTTTAAAATTTGACTCTAATTATGACTCTTAACATTTATTGTTTGGGGCTCAAATCAAGTTATTAAGTTAGATACATGTCCAAGGAAGCTTGATCTAAAATTTCAAGTGTTTTGACCCAAAATTGTCGGAGGAGTTTGGTAGGGTCCTCAAAGGTCAAATCGTAGAACTTTAACCCCTTAATAGCTAAATTTCTGGCCGAAAACGGATTACAAAGATTTTCCCAAATCTCAGTACCCTGTGTATAAAATTTCGAGTCTGTAGATTAAAATTGACAGAGTTATTGCGTTGGAAAATGTACACACACAGACACGCACACAAACATGTTCACCCGGCGTTGCCCGGGTGTTTGGAGGTGTATGCTGAGCAAAAACAAAAAAAAAACAAAACGGTCAATTTTTTAATTTTGACCCCTATTATAACCCCTTAACAGTTATTGTTTGAGGCTCAAATTAAGTTATTAAGTTAGCTCCATGTCCAAGGAACCTATATCTAAAATTTCAAGTGTTTAGACCCAAAAATATCGGACGAGTTTCGTAAAGTCCTCAAAGGTCAAATCGTTGAACTTTAACACCTTAATCGCAAAATTTCTGGCCGAAAACCGATCTTATCGATTTTCCCAAATCTCAGTACCCTGTATATCAAATTTTGAGTCTGTAGACTAAAAATTGACAGAGTTATTGCGTAGAGAAATGTACACAGACACACGGACAGACAGACAGACAGACAGACACAGACACACAGACACGTTCACTTTTATAGATAGATAGATAGATAGATAGATAGATAGATAGATAGATAGATATAGTCTCCGATCTAGAAATGGTGCACACAATTTTTCAAGATGAAGATCAATGGTTACGGTTATATAATATCAACTTACTGCAAAGGTGTCCTCAAAGCGGGTAGCCGAACATAAAGCAAAGTCCCACGCAAAGCGCGAGTATCTTTGTTAGTGGACAATATTTTAATCATCTCTCTTGAAATTAATGAAAATAGTGGAAAATGGCGTATGATTAATATTTCTTAAATAGTTAAGAAAAAACATTGGATTTTTCTGCAAATTTTGATGCATTATAAAATTTTTCTATCTCAAGTATGTATTTTTTACAAGTGTTCTCTTTATTTTAATTTTAATTAACATAATGATCTCGTGAGTAGAGTTAAAGGATCATGTGGCGACCGATGCTTGCATTTCACGTTCAAAATGTAAATGCTTAAACTCGTTTTTGCGCAACTCTTCCTGTGCATACACTTGCATATACTCGTCTGAATTAATAAAAACAAAAGTTTTTTTAGATTAATCAGATAATTTTCTGAATTTGTTCAAGATGGCTTTTCTGGGTCCATATCGACCCCAGATTTTTCTTCAATAACCAGCTCAGCCGAAGTCGAGATCGGCATCACATTGGCTCTCGTCCGCACCTCTGTTAGGCCTTAGGGTTGTTACTACGTCAACTCACTTATACAGTCATAATCATACACATGCAGACATGAACGGACACACAGACACACAACTCATTAACTTCTTCATTATTGTCGGCTTATCAAAGACAATGTAAAATGACTTATGCATTGAAAGATTCCTAAGTTTTCTCATCGAACCCTTTTTCTAATATGAAAACAAGCGAACAGTCACTCTTATTAACAACTTTTAATGAAATATACTTTGTATAATTGAGTGTAGAAATTTTGATTTCGATTTTAGACCCGAGTAATATTTGGAGGTCCCTTATTTGAGGAGTCATTATTTTTGGGAGGGTGTTCTTTCGGGATTTTGATTTTAGTGAAGGTATTTTGGGAATTTGCCAATTTCGGAGAAATTATGGGGATGAGGTCATTAGTTTTTACGGTCTGATTTCGATAACCAGGTTTGAGAATTAAGGTTAGCAGTTTTAGGCATATGTTTACGCCAGTTTTGCAGTTAAACTTTTGGGTGTTTTATAATGATGAAGATGTTTTTTGATGAGCCGAAGCCAGAAAAATATTTTCAGTGAAAATGATTTGCAAGTTTTATAATTAAATTTGAGAAAAACGAGAAACCTTGTCATACGTTAAACACAACATAGTAATGAGTTAAGAAAGCATATATTCACAAAAGAGATAATTTATACACGTTTAAAATGGAAGATTTACAGCAATAGGAAAACAATGTTCATAAATATTTTTAGAGTTCTTGTAAAAACAAGGGGGTTCGTTAGCTGAGACATTAGAGGAAGTTTGGATCGGTTAATTAACAACCGTGAAAATCGTATGCAAAACTTTACTGCTCAATTAAATAAATTATAATTCACTCAAAGTTGTTTATAAGAGTTAATGTTTTTTGTTTATCATATGAGAACATAGTTCAGCGATAAAACTGGGAAATATTCCAATGAATAAGGCTTAACACATTGACAGAAGATAATGGCATTGTGTTGTGTGTGTTTGTGTGTTCATTAATGTTTGTGTGCGTGCGGGTGGAGAGAGGCGGTGTCGAGGGAAACGCCCAGCGACACCAATCCGTAGACTCGGGTCAACTGGGTTTCACTGGTTTACTGAAGAAATATCTTTTAAAGGGCTTATGTAACTCCCAGAAAAAAGAACATTTCAAATAAATTAAGAAAGTTTAATTAACTTTTTTATTCAGGATGATGCATGCGCAGACGATATGGGTACAAACGGGTTTATGCATTTGGATTTTACACGTCGATGTGTAAATATCGACTTAAAAATATTTTCAGTGAAAAGAATTTTTGTTTATGTTTAAACGTGAGAAAACAATACGCACGTTATACGATAAACACAAGAAAAATAATGAGTTCAAAAGTATACATTCACAAAAATGATATTTTACATACGTTTAAAATGCAAGTCTATATCAATAAGAAAATTCATAGAATTTTCTTCAATTCTATAGTATTTTTAAATAAGGGGATATCATTAGCTGAGATATTAAGAATCATAGTTGATAGTTTAAGAGTCGCGCGTTATGCAGGCATGAAAATCTTAAGCACAACTTTTCCGCTCATTTATATAAATTATATTTCATTAAAAGTTATTAATAAGAGTCAGTGTTCATTGCTTTTCACTTTAGAAAGTTTAGTTAGATTGGTTGGAATATTTCAATGAGTAGTTTGTACACATTGGTAGACGATAAAGAAGGGTTAAATGATGTGTGTCTGTGTGTTCGTTAATTAAAATTCTCTGATTGGTCCAAAATATAATGATGTGCGCAGAAAGGAGTTCAAGCATTTTGATTTTGGACATCGAAGGGTAAACTTAGGTGCTACGAATCTACGCCCCTTAAGCTATCAACTCTGGCTTCTTCGATATCTCAGCTAAGAAATCCTTCTTGTTTTACAACGACTCTAAACATATTGAAAAACATTCTGTATTTTTTTTCTTATTGCTGTAAACTTCCATTTTAAATATATATATAAAATATTTCTTTTGTGAATTTATGTCATTGTTTTGCTTGCGTTTATCATGCAGCATGTACCCCACTTTCTTACATTTAATTATAAACCGAAAACATTTTCATTAAAAATATCTCCCTAAAATCGGATCATCCCAAAAATACATCGCACACAAATTAGAACCGTCACAAGGACCTTCCAAAACTGATGACCCCAAAAGCGCCAGAAGATATATATACAATACGGTAATAACTAAACACAGTTTAGGTGTTTGTTTTTTTGTTTTTGTTTTTTCGTTACTTTGTTTGTTTGTTTGTTTGTTTGTTTGTTTTTGTATCATGGGATATCTTACGATATTAATTATCCAAATAATAACACATAATAAAAATATAATAAAAATAATTATTAATAATAATATTAATTATAACAAAATAAAAATGTTTAACATATTATATAATAATAATAATAAAATAATAAATTACTTAATTAAAAGGGAAAAACAATAAAAGATTATATAAAATAATATAAAAAGTATTACTTAAGAATTTGAATGTAAAACGTTTTTGGCGTCTCTGGAGATTTTCAAAAGATGGAACAAAAAACATTCTAAACCGTTTTGTTCACGAACCTTCTCTAGCGATAGGTATAAATAGCGAACGATCGTTATTTCTTACTCAGTTATAACATGACGTTGGGACGCAATGAGAGGCGACCACCTATTATAACTCCGATCGAAGGAAGATACAAAAAAACTCGAGTCGTTAGAATAACAGATGAACCAAACACGATACAGAGAAAAATCTTTCATCAAAAAACTGGTAAATATAGATTTTTCTGAATTATATTTGACCAAAAGCATTTATGTCTAAAAGATAAAAACAAACATTACTATAAAAACATTTTCTTCTATTAAAAGGGAAATAACTAAAAGACAGAATTATTTCCCTTACGCTATCGATTATAATCAGCTTATTAGACATTCGTTTTTGTTTACTATTTTTAATTTTGCTTTTCTTTTTCTTTGTTAATAAAAATTTATTTTTTCTTTTCAAATTATCTTTTTTCACTCTTTTATTTTTCATTGATATTTTTGCGGTGTTCCCACTAGGAACAAATCCGCAACATTTTGTTTATTCTGTTTTGTTTTTGTTTTTGTTTTTTTGTTTTTTTTTTGTTTTTTTTTGTTTTTTTTGTTTTTGTTTGTTTTTTTTTGTTTGTTTTTGTTTTTTGGGTTTTTTTTTTTTTCGGTCAATCGCTTAATTTTTCGAGGTATCAAACCAAAAGTACCAATCCAATAGTACTCAATTTTGTAAGAAGTACTCCCTAAATATATTTTCTTATTCTTTATTGGCCGTCATGGTCATGGATGACTTGTTTCTTGGAGAAACTTTTACTGTTTTTACTATTTACGTGTAAAAATAGTTTCTCACCTTCGGTTTTATTCATTTCGTCAAACGAAAAAAGAAAAAATATATAAATATGTTTTGTACAAATTGTTTATTATGTTTTATTAATCGAAAATATATCTATGACATAAGATGAAGTCAATTTGAAAGCACGTAAGTTGTTTATTTACGAGCGACAATGCGTAGCCTTCAAATGACGTCAAATATGGCGACAATATGTAGCCTCAAAATGACATCAAATATGGCGACAATATGTGGCCTCCAAATGACATCAAATATAGCGGTAGGCTAGTAACACAACATTCAGTTCGTATAATTTTGCTGCTGAAAATATACTTTTTTGACAGAGGAGTCACCACTTATCAAGGCCCAGGAGGAACTTGAGGATAATGGTTAATGTGTGTACGGTAGTCGTTGTGACAATAGCGGAATAATCGTTAGTAGTGGAATAATTGGTATAATTTAAACAGGGCGGTTCAAGAACTTGTTTACGTTGGACTTGAAGACGATAATATTGTAGTCAGCTGGAAAGCAGACCAGCGGAACAAAATTCCATAAATGGGCAGTTCTAGGAGAGAAGCATTGTTCATGGAATACATGTTTAGATTTAGGAAGTGATAGAGAGTGGGGGAAATTATTGATAGAAGTTTTAGTGAAAGTTTGGAGAGAGGCAGGGCCATAAAGTGGAGCGCAAACGAGCACTTGCCATAAAATAACGGTAGAGCAAAGACAGGCTCGCAATGTCACTTCTGTGGCTTGAAGTTGCTGGGAAAAGAGAAAATGACATTACCTTCTAGGCTACGAAGTCGGTTTACCCTTACTCTTGATCAAGAATGGAACATGTACATCAAATCCGTTGCCAAGGTCGCTGGAAAAATGGTGGAATTCTTCTACCGCTCCAGTAGATATCTCACTGATAATGCAATTCTCTATCTATATAAAAGCCAAGTACGTCCAAGGATGGAGTACTGTTGCCACATTTGGGCAGGAGCCACTAGAAGCAGCTTATCCTGCCTTGACAGATTACGAAAAAGACTTCGTAGTCTAGTGGATGGGGATGCATTTTTTCCTTCCCTGCAACCTCTTTCCCACAGAAGGGACGTTGCGAGCCTATCTTTGTTTTATCGTTAGTTCTATGACAAGTGCTCGTCTGAGCTCCAATCTCTGGTCTCCCCTCGCTAATCTTTCGCAATAAACACTCCTTTAGTTAAAATCACAGTCAATAATTTCCCCCACTCTTTAACCGTGCGTAAATCAAAAGGTTAATTCCATGAACAAAGTTTCTTTCTTAGAACTGCACGCCTGTGGAACTCTCTTCCATTTGCCTGTTTCCCAGTTGACTACAACTCGTTGTCTTCAAGTCCAAGACAAACAAATTCTTGATGAACAGACCCCCCCCTTAAGTAATCCAATTTACAAAATTTCAATTACCAACGATTACTACGATATTATCCTTTTTATTACTATACACTCAATAACCCTTAAAATTCAAGGTAAAAAAAAAACTCTGTCAAGGTAGGAAAGGTGACTCGATCAGCTCTTGCTCAGATGTGGCAGCAAATTTGCATTTTTCAGGTTGGTAACTCAGATTAAACATCAACTGCTGAATGTTGATGCTGCACTTCCTTAAATATATAAAATTAAACTTTAACTTAAGCACTACCATGAGTAAATCCTTGGACCTATATTAAAAACTGAATGTATAAAAAAATAGTCTTGCGACGATTAATCGGAATCGAGAATCGAAAAAAATCGGAATCTGTTGGGTATCGGAATCGGAAAAATTTATCCTTATTTTCCAAAGCAAAAAAAAAAAACGAGTTTGTTTATTGTTTTGTTTTTGTTCTTTTTTGTTTGTTTGTTGTTTTTTTTGTTTTTTGTTTTTTTATTAAAATCTTCATTTTTTTTTTTTTTTCGTATTCATGATTAAATGAGAAATATTTGTTCATTTTAAACTACCGGTAACGCTCAATTCTTTAAAGCACGCGTACTTTTACGATTGCGAAAATATATGCACAAAATAGATGTGGTTTCACGGCAATCCACCCTCAAACACAACAACTTTTCATTTAGAAATTAAAAATTGAAATCGGTAATTGTATCGAAATCGAGAATTTAGTACAGAATCGATCACTGTGTCCGAATCGGGAAAATATTAGAATCGTCCCATCACTAATAAAAAGTTTTTAAAAAAAAATTTTTTTAATAGCATAGTGTCACGTGCCGAGTGAAAGAGAATGCAGAGTTAATTATTCAACTCGAGCAACACCCGATTTTCCTGCTATTAATGAATAAAAAATAAATTTGCGTTGAGTTCCAGCAGTTATCAATCTGCACATAGATTGCAAAATAAATAAGGGACATAACTACGGTTGCCTTCCTACGAACGAGGAAAATTTTAATCATCAGGTTAAGTAAAGACAAGTTCGCCTTTTTATTTCACATAAGGAGAGAGAGAGAGAGAGAGAGAGAGAGAGAGAGAGAGAGAAAGAGAGAGAGCAAGTGCGTGTGAGAGGGAGGTGAAGGTAATCAATTATCGTAGTATTTAATACATGTTCGTGGAATTTTTGACGTATACATAAAATGAAATAATTAATATGAGCAGACGACCCGCTTTTAAAATATTTTACGGATGATTATAAAATGAAAAAGAAAAAAGTTGTGAAACCACTTTTTTTTTAATAAGTAATTTTTTCATCGTTGATCGAAAATAATTACATTTTATTTACAGTTCAAAATATTTTTTTTTTAAATAAATGTTACATTTTGTGAAATTTTAGACATTCTTTCTCGTTCGTATGTAATTAGATTCTCCGCCATTTTTCCTCTCATAGTATCCCGTCATTCCATGTCTACATTTATTTAAATCTATTTCATTTGCCGTTTGCATGAACTTCAATGTTCTATTCTCGTTTATCCCAAGTAGATTTTAATAATGCATTTTGATGTCTACAAACCGCCATTAAAATTCACCGACAAATAAGCATTTCCTTTCTTAGTTTTTCTAGATTGAAAACCGCACAAAACCTTTGTATTCTTCAATCAAAGGCTTAAAAAAGAATCCCTGAATATTTACTTTTACTTACCTTTTTTTTTTACTATTATTTCACCCCAAATATAGCACAGTGCCACTAAGTTGTAAGAGGCTACTAAATGGGATCCAACTTGCAGGGAGTTGAGCAGTGAGACGTCTGTTCATTTGAACTTCTGAATGTCGGTAAAGTCAGGGAGGGAATTCCGGAGTCTAACAATTCGAAAGAAGAAACTACTTGTATAGAAGGCCTCTAGAGGTCTCTAAAGTGTAGAGGTGAGATTTTGCTGCTTGTGGGGTTTGTCAAGAGGGCACAAGCACTTTGACAAGCAGTTCTAGTAAAAAAAATGCTGACCAACTTTACAAATATATAGCAGTTGAGCACCGAAAATATATTTATGGAAAGTAAGCTATGCGTAAAGTTCAGCTTGAATAGAGAATCCTCAGGTTAAAGAGATGCACTGAATATTACATCGCCTTGAGCAACTCCGTGACCATTTTACGAGAGGGGAACCGCTCATAAAGGCCAATATGCCACTTGAGGATAACGGTTAATGAGTGCCAGCGAGACAACACCGTGATAATCGATAAGGGTTGAAATTGGCTAGGAATTCATTATTTAAGAATACAACTAAAAAAACTGGTTTACGCCTGTGTTAAAGTTAGCTTGAAAGCAGTACCGTGGTAATGTGTACCACAGACGAACAGTTCTAGTAAAGAAGATTTACTCATGGAATTTTCGTTTAGTTTTAGGGAGGGATAGAGTAATAGAAATTGCTGACGGTGGTTATTGCTACATAAGTGTTTATCGCAAATGTTTTACACTGGAGCACCATAAATCGAAACTCAGTCTAGCACCTGCCATGAAAATAACGATAGAGCAGAGATAAATTCGCAACGTCTCTTCTATGTGAAACAGGTAGCAAAGAAGATGATTTCGAAGACAGTTTTCTATCCTGTTAAGACAGCTACTCGCCAGATGGGGTAGCAGTACTCCATCTTAGGACGTCGTTTGTTCTTATACAAGTAGGTAATTGTGTCGGTGATGAGATATTAATTATAATTTTAATCTAAATAATACAAACTTTACATGAGCTAAAATAATAAAATAAGATGTTTTAAATATGCAAAATGAGAGTTAAGGGATACGAAATATAATGATGACTTATTTAAATTTGAAAAGATGACTTATTTAAATTTATCTAATCTATATATAAAAGTATCTATGTCTGTCTGTGTGCGAAACGGTCTCTACAAAACTACTCTATCCATTTTAGTCTACAGACTTCAAACTTGATATATAGGGAATTTAGATGTGTGGAAAAAATTCGATCTCTTCTTTAGCTGGTAAAAAATATCTGCTAAGTGATAAAAAAAAAATTTTTAAATTGGAACTTGGCAGACGTAAATTTATTTTAAATGTCTTTTTACACATCTGCAAATATACTTTTATAGGTTAGGCAACGTTATTTTTAACTTTTTACTAGGGTTGCGGAGTCGGAGTCGGAGGTTTTAGCTGGAGTCGGAGTCGGATTCGGATTTCTAAAAGTACAAGGAGTAAGAGTCAGAGTCGGAATTTTTTATCTGACTCCGACTACTTAAGTCCAATGAATTTATTTTTTTACATGGTTTTCCTGTTTGGTTTTACCATTTTTTTTTCTTATTACATTTTCTAACCAAACAAGGCACATTACCACTTTGATGTAGGGGGCTGCTATCGGGGATCTAAGTTTCAGGTCCTGGATATGACCTTCTATTATATCCGATGGTGAGGCTCCAGTTTGCTGGCTTTGAGGAGTGTGGAGCCACCCC
Organism: Euprymna scolopes; assembly: GCF_053919585.1. Taxonomy (NCBI): domain Eukaryota; kingdom Metazoa; phylum Mollusca; class Cephalopoda; order Sepiida; family Sepiolidae; genus Euprymna; species Euprymna scolopes. Next base: position 43,518,180 of record NC_136505.1, read on the forward strand.
TTAATTGCCATTGCTCCCAGGTCCACTCTGACCCAGAGTGGTAGTACCTATTAAGGTATCAACTATGGGTTAAATAGAAACCGACTTGAAAAAAAAACCAAATATATTCTATTAAAAAAATTTTCTTCCAAATCACTGGATTCGGCATTAAATGACCTAAAAAGGGTTGATATGCCGTAAAACAAAAACAACCAACAACATCTAAGTTTCAGGACTACTATGTAGGAAGTTCAGCAGCAAGATGGCTGTTTACATTGCACTTGAACTTCTGCATGTCAGTGCAGTTGGGGAAGCAGGAAACCGGAAGAGGATTCCAAAGTGTAGCAGTTCTGAGGAAGAAGCTATTAGAGTAGAAGGCTTTCTTACACCTAGGGATATCTAATGTGAAGGGGTGGTACTTTGCTGCTTGTCGGGTTTGTCGAGGGTATTTTCATCGAGGAGGTACAAGAGCTTGTAGTTCGTCAGAGCATCCACCATTAAAATAATTGTAAAACAAGCAGAGGGACGCAACATTTCGTCGATGGGACAGGGGCTGAAGCTTAGATAACAGTTCAAGACCTATCAGGTTGGCGACTCTCTTTAGAACACTATCCAGGAGCGAGAGACTAGTAACAGATGCACCAGCCGAAATGTGCAGCAGTACTCGATACATGAGCGAATGGTTGCTTTGTAGAGGTACAGGATACTTTCAGGCGTAAGTAACTTTCTAGCACGGTAGAGAGAGCCCATCTTCTTCGCAGCAGCCTTAGCAATGATCTCAATGTATTTATTCCAACTCATGTTCCCTGTGAACGTTAAGCCAAGGAGTTTGAACGAAGTACTTTCAGGTAATGTATCTTTAGCCAAAACTATTGGTGGTTGGTAAGGTTTCATGTAATTATTAAAGGAAACGAGCTTTGTCTTGGAAGCTTTAAACGTTACCATCCATTTCTGACTCCATTCCACTACAGAGTGAAGGTCTTCCTCTAGGATTTCCACCATTGCCTTAGATGTGTGCTCATTAGTTTTTCCCCAGCAAATATACCCATGTCAGAGACATTTTTATCAGGTAGGGATCTATTCCTGACGTACACCTGCATTTATATTATATTGTTTGGACGTACGCCCATCGAGAACAACCTGGATTCTTCTCTCATTTAAGAAAGATTTAATTATGTTAAGTATTCGTCCAGTAATATCATAGATTTTATTTGCATGAGAAGACCATCGTTTCATACCCTGTCAAAAGCGTTAGATATATATAGGGCTACTGCCCTCCCCTCCTCTGCCTTATTCAGTGCTTGGTATATACGTTCAGAGATTACAGTTAGAATATCTGCAGTAGAACGAACTTGCCTAAATCCATATTGATGGTCAAACAGAAGTTTAGCAGCTGTAAGGTGGTGGACTAGAGCTTGATTAATTAAAGACTCAAATATTTTGGAGAAAAGCGGAAGGAGATTCAGTTCGTTTGCCAGAGATTTTGTAAACTCGTACCACAGAAGCAATATTCCAGCTGTTAGGAAAGCAAGATTCGGTAAGACATTTGTTTAAAGAGTTTAGAGAGAACTGGAGCAACCTTAGCGGAGCATTTTTTTTTTAATAGCACAGCCGGCATGAAATCAGGTCCACATGCTTTTGAGGTGTCTATATTTTTTATGATATCATGTACTTGAGAAGGGGTGATTTTCAGATCATCTGGTGTGGTTTCTGTCCAGAGAGGAAAATCAGGGAGGGAATGTTTTGTTGGGTCCAAGGTAGAGTTTGAGGGGAAATAACGGGCAAACATGTTAGCTTTCTCAGTTGCTGTACAAACAGCCTCATGATTGTTGGATAGTGGGAGAATTATTGATTGCCCATTATTTACTACGCTATTGTAGGTTTTCCAGAAATCATGAGTTCCTAATTTCTGCGCTTCAATGCATTTCCTGGTGGTTTCAGCATATTCATTCTTAGCTGTTGCTACTTCTTTCTTACAATTACTTCTAGCTTCTATATACTTTGTCTGTTTGTACAGGACATGTTGGATAAATCTATGGCATGCATGTTGCCTCTGAGCAATGGCAGCTGCGCAAGTAGAAGTAAACCAGGGTGGGGTTTGCTATAGAACTTCGGTGTAGGAACATATGCTTCAATTGCTACTTTGAACCATTCAGTAATCTCATTTGCACAGTATTCTGCAGGAAGAGAAAAGCTATTTCCCCATGCGATCGCTAATGACATCCCAGTCAGCCTTATTTTAGTACGTTGTTGTTTTGAGCAATGGCTCTTCAACTTGGGGTCGAGAGTTTAGAGTAATTCTATCATTATCACAGCATGATCAACATTCCTAAGTGGGCAATCAGCATTTGTTACAAGATCCTCAGGATCTCGTCAGAAATGGATCCAGAAGTGAGGCTTGCTGGTCTTGACGATCTGAGAGACGAGCCAGGAATGTTACTGTCTGTGTCAAGGAATGGGATATAGCAAAGTTATGGATGATGCTACTAGCTATGTCAGTGAAGTTAGAGAAGCCAAGCAAATTTCTGTGGTGGGCGTTAGACGCACTAAATACATGTATTTTGGCGCTAGTGTCAAGGGAGAGTGCTACATCTATGCTGTAAGAGACATGATTGATTATAGTTCAGTCCTTGCTGGATGGAGAGCGATAAAGAAAATACAGGTAGCTAACGCTATGTTGTAAATTTAGTTTAAAGCACATGAAGGCCTGGTCGCCTGATTCTAGTTTAGATTCCCTAGACATGGGGAGGGTGTTACAAATATAGATTCCAAGTCTGTTCCTGTTAAAGTCCTTACGACAAAGTGTAAGATAATCAGACATGTTAAAGATGTTAGAGATGTTAGAGAAGTGCAAGTTAGTTTCATTTAATGCTAAGATATCCGGGGAGTTTGCTAGGAGAAATGATTCTACATCCTCTATTTGTAAATGCAAACCTCAAGGGAGGGGGCGTGAGTGTGTGTCTGGTTTGAACAATTTTTGGATTGAGCTATCATTTCATTCTATTTCGTAGTTTCAAATCTAGATTGAGGTGCTAGGCAAAACGCATGTACATAGGTACCATCATGCATCACAAGTAGACCATCAGCCGGCTCCTCATCCACAAGAATGTGGTCTTGGGAACGCCCACCAGAGATGAGTGCAGGGTGCCTTTCCATGCGTGACATGGCACTACAAATATCCCGATATTACACAACTGATGATAGAGCAGCCGCTCTAAGTGCTATCAAAGGGCTTCTGTACTGTCAGTTGGAAACAGCATCCAGCAACTGTCAAACCGGAACCCTCAAACTTGTCCGACAGGAGTGGCCCAGTCCAATCATGCTAGCATATATGGTAAATAAGCATCCCCAAGATGCCCAGTTATAGAAGAAGGGAATAAGGCAAATGTAGGGGACGGCATTCCATTGCCCTAGTTAGGAAACAAGGATAAGCACTGAGCGTCTCTAATGAGTCCTTGTCGCCGCATCTCTTCTCCTGGCTAATAGGCAAAGAAGGAATATGGAGTATAGATAGGCTCTATCTATCTAATCCTTAAGTAGTTTAGATTTGCAAACCGGTGATTTGATCAAGTCACCAGCTCTAGGGAGGTTGTCGTCAGGGAATGAGGAGGCCTCCCTCACCTGTTTGGTGCCAAGGCGTATGAAGTCAGTGGCACAGGTTTACAAATTGAAGTTTTCCTTATCCTAGATGGATGATCTAACCAGATCTACTGGTCCATCAGCACTGAGAGGGTTTTTCCTGCACCTGGTTGCATGGATAGTGAAGATTGATAGAGTTAGTATCAAAGAATCAGTATTTGCTTTGAAGTTATACTCCTCAGACTAGGATTAAGATTGGTTACGTTTTTAAAGGAGGTATGTATGAGTGTGGGGTGTAGATTAAAGGTGAATATCTACTCGGGTTAAGAAAAGATCAAATGTGATTTGTGGATTAGTGACTAATTGGAAAATTATAGTATTAGGGTTAGGGTGCATTTCGAAATGTGCTTTAGGTGTTAGTTTTCAAGTAAAGATAATCCCCAGTACTTTATCCCATCTAATGAAAGAAATATATAGTTGCTAGTTAATACAGATCACTTATAATCTGGGCACAAACTGTGGCTATTAGTTATCTATTTTATAGACATTCTTTAGAGTATAAATATAGGTTAAGCTAATGCAACCCTTAGCAATAGAAATCTAGTATTTATCGATTTTGAAAAGGTCAGCCTACTAAAGGTTAGGACCGGAAGCTAAACCCTCCTCCCAAGGTACCTGCAAAGCATGTGATTTTATATCAGCTTGGGGAGAAGAGAAATTGGTTTTTTGTCCAGTTGAAACAGGAGAGATGATATACTTACAAAAATACAGCATTAATATACAATATAGATATACATGGATTTGAGGAGGATGTAAGAGTATAAGGATTTTTAATGTTTATCATGCAAAACAGACAGGAAGGCGTCTTGGAGGAAAAGCATTATCCCTTTAAAGCAGACATTTAGAAATAACATTTGTGCCAGTTATTTTAGTAACATATATCAGTAACAATATACATGTGGCCAGTTTAGGCCTTATATTTAATCATTACACTTAGTCACAGAATGAGAAATTATGATTTCCAAAAAGAGGGAAGCAGTATAAGTAAATAAGAGCAGGAAAATAGGTTTGGTGAATAAGCAATAACTTAATTGCTTCCTAAGCAGTGGTTTGCACAATTTAGCAGTTTTTGTATGGTCTTGCTTTTATTTTTGGAGATATCTCATATTTTGTACTGTAATGTAATGCTTCCACTTCATCAAGATATTTCAGTCTGTCAGATCACTGCAAATTCTGTCTAGACAGCTGTTTTCGTTGTGATGTTACACAAGATCAATGAAAGTTTTGTCTTTGAGTGGGATCACTGTAGATTACATTGGATAACAATCAGATTGTAATCTGAAAGTTTTCCAGTGGAATTGCCAAATGGAATTTGGCAATTGGATTAGTTCGGGATCAATCCGGAATTACAATCTTATCTCCCCCACCCAAAAAAATAACGGGCATAAATCAATAAGAAGCAACCCATGGCACTATACCCGTTTATAGCTTCTTCCTTTTTTTGTTTACAAAGGAGTCACCACTTATCAAGGCCCATAGGTCACTCGAGGATAATGATTAATGAGTGTACACAAGTCAATGACACAATATCCTAGTAATCGTTAGTAGGGGAAATTTGGTAAATTGGATTAATTAAGGGGGTGGATCATCAAGAATTTGTTTACTTTGGACTTGAATATAATCAAATTGTAGCAGGTTGGAAAAGCAGGTAAACGAAGAAAGTTCTACAGGCATGCAGTTCTAAGAAAGCAGCTTTGTTCATGGAATCTACGTTTAGGATAAGGCACAGAAAAAGAGTGGGGGAAATTATTGATAGTGGTTTCAGCTAGACGAGAGTTTTTCATGAAAGTTTAGCCGGGGGGGGGGACATAGATTGGAGCTCAGACAGGCACCTGCAATGAAAATAGTAATAGAGTAAAGACAGGCTCGTAATGTCTCTTCTGTGGGAAGAGGTTGCAGAGAAGAGAAAAGGGCACCCCACCAGGTTACGAAATCTATTTTGAACTTTGTTGTAAAAGGTTTCCAGCAGTTCCTACCAAATGTGACAACAGTACTCCATCTCTGGATGTACCTGACTCTTACTCAGTTAGAGAATTGCATCAGCAATGAGATATCTACTAGAGCGCTAGAAGGATCCCACCATTTATCCAGCCCAGAAGCTTGTTAAAACATGGAGCCTCCATAAGACGAGAGCCATTCATTTCAATTGATGCCAGATAGGAGATCAGAGCGTTGTGGTAGGGATATCTCCAGGGAAGACCCTAATTTACCTCATATGTGCTTCTAGGTTGCACTTGCTTACACCACAGCATTTATATTTGCCCTCTATCGCCCCCACAACAGTGGAGTTACTATCTTTAAGAGTACATCTGAGAAAATTGACCACATCCTCTCTGCTCATCATTCAGCTAACATTCACATTTGCGGTGACTTCAATGTCCACAATGTGGAATGGCTGACCCACTCGAACAAGACAGATGATGAAGGGAGGTTCTGTTATGATTTTGCCATTGCCTATAACCTCACTCAGATTTTCATGAACCCATCCATGTGCCCGATACTACCGGTCAGTATGCAAGCCTTCTAGACCTTTTGCTCACAACTTCCCCTGATCTATGTTCATGTTCCATTCTATCTCTTCTGGGATCCTCCGACCACTCATTTGTATCAGTTAAAATAAAAATGAAATGTAATAAGTCCCCAGACGTACCTCTCTACCGTACTGTATATCAATACTCTATGGCTAACTGGGATAGCTTCCATACATTTATATCTGATCTACCTCTGCATTCCATGTTTAAAAAGATGTGTCCTCTATAGTATCAGACCTGACCGAATGGTTAATTATAGGCATAGAGCGATTTATACCATCCAAAATATTTCAACAAAAACCTAACAGACAGCCATGGTTCTCCCCAGAATGTGCTGCTGCCATCGTGCACAGAAATTACTTTTTCCATAGCTACTAACATAATAGATGTACTGAGACTAAAGCTGCTTTCAGGACTGTCAGCAACCACTGTAAAAGAGTAATAAAAATACAAGAGAGCTATATGCTCAGTCCGTTTAATCCAAAGTAGCTGAGCAGCAACTTGGTCCCCACCAGTTTTAGCCAATAGCAAACAGGATCCTGAACAGAAGCGTGAATTCTATCCCAACCATCATCAATGGACTTATCATCTCGTCAGCATCAGACAAGGCCAAAACATTTGCCAAGAATTTTGCCATTAATTCTACCCTATGCGACGAAGGCCATCAACTCCCTGTATTTCCTCTTATAAGTGACAACACGTTATGCAGCATACAAATATCTGTGCATGAGGTCGCTAAGCTAATCAAGAACCTTGATTCCAGTAAAGCAACTGGCCCCATACTTACAAAACTGTTTAAGCGTTGCCTTAAAGAGAAGTGCTTCCTAACACCCTGGAAACCTCATTAGTATGCCCTGTATTAAAGAATTTAGGTGATAAGTCATCTCCCTCCCAGTACAGACCAATAAGTCTCCTGTGTGTCATGAGTAAGCTGCTGGAATCCATAGCAAAAATAACCTTCTTAGTGACATGCAATATGGTTTCCGTTTTGCTAAATCTACAGCAGATGTGTTAACGGTTATATCTAATAGGATTAGTGAATTTCTTGACAAAGGCTTCCTTTCTAGGGCAATTGCTCTTGACATATCAAAGGCCTTCGATAAGGTATGGCATAAAGGCTTACTTCACAAGATTTCCAGCTACGGTATAACTGGAAATGTTTTCTCAATTATTAAATCATTCCTCTCTGATGGGCTCATGAGTAGTGGTTAATGGGCAGAAATCAGAGACCCATAGTATTAATGCTGGAGTTCCTCAGGGGTCCATCCTGGGCTCAACTCTTTTCCTGATCTACATCAATGATCTCTCTAAACACATACTTAAATCATTCGTTGACATCTATGCTGATGATACGACCATCTATGGCCATACACCAAAGGCTGTAAATGACTAAGTTCTCTCTGATTTTCTCTCCTCTGATCTTGAACGTGTGGTACAGTAGGGGGAAGAGGTGACTGGTTACTTTTAATACATCTAAAACCAAGCTCATATCTTTACATCATCAACGTCTGATCCCCATCTGGCATCAATTGAAATGGATGGCTCTCATCTTGGGGAGTCTCCATGTTTTGATAAGCTTCTGGATTTGACCTTTACTCCTGATCTGAAATGGAACATGTACATTAAGTCTGTTGCCAAGGTTGCTGGAAAAATGGTGGGATCCTTCTACCGCTCCAGAAGATATCTTACTGCTGATGCAATTCTCTATCTATATAAGAGCCAAGTACGTCCAAGGATGGAGTACGGCTGCCACATCTGGGCAGGAGCTGCTAAAAATAGACTATCCTGCTTTGACAGAGTACAAAATAGACTTTGTGGATTAGTGGAGGATGCCCTTTTCTTTTCTCTGCAACCTCTCTCCCACAGAAGAGACGTTGTGAGCCTGTCTTTGGTTTATCATTATTTGCATGGCAAGTGGTCGTCTGAACTCCAATCTCTGGTCCCCCCCCTAGCCAATCTTTCATGATAAACACCCATCTAGCTGAAACCACTGTTAATAATTTTCCCCACTCTTTATCTGTGCCTAAATCAAAATGTAGATTCCATGAACAAAGCTTCTTTCTTAGAAGTGCACGCCTGTGGAACTTTCTTCCGTTTGCCTGTTTCCCACCTGACTACAACTTGGATGTTTTCAAGTCCAACATAAACAAATTCCTGATGAACCGCCCCCTTAAGTAAGATACCTTATCAAATCTCAAATAATAACGACTCCTACAATACTATCCCATTGATTATTGTACATGCAATAACCCTTATCTTCCGGGCCTTGATAAGTGGTGACCACCATGTAAAAAAAAAAGAAAAGAAAACCAATTCGACTTGATGTTCGTTTTCACAAATATTCATGGGTTTAGAGGTAATATAGATGATGTAGACTCTTACCTTTTAGTAAATTCCCCGGATAACTTAGCATTAAGTGAAATAAACTTACACTCTTCCATCCCCTTAAACTACTTAAACATTACAGGATACCTCCCTCTTTACCGTAAGGACTCGGATAGATGTATGCATGCACTTAGAGTTTATATTCGTAGTCCACCATAAAAATTGGCTTGGTTTCTCAGGTTACACAGAAGCAGCTGGACGCTCCACTAATAGCTTTTCTATAGCCCATTCCGTCACATAGACAGTAATGTTTCCAACTGGTCTACCAGATCGTGAACCTCAGCAGGTTTCACTTCTAGACCTATTCCTCACCTGACGATTATGTGACTTATGCACACAGTCCACTTAGAAATGCAGGCCACCTCGTGGTATCAGTTGACATCACATTTAAATCCCTGGTGAGGAATCTTTGCTCAAAACCAAAAGGTACTACAACAGGGCTTATTGAGAAACCATTAGAGAACACATCTGAGATGCCCCATGGACCGATATCTTCTCTCTTCCTGCTGAACAGAGTGCCAATGACACAACTGAATGGTGCAAAGCGGGAATTGAAGCACATGTTCCCACACGGAAGTATCATAGCAAGCCTCACTCACCCCCATGGTGCACTACAGATTGTTCAGCTGCTATGGCACAAAGACAGCATGCATTTCGCCAGTTTGTACGTCATAAGTCAAATACAAATAGGCAAAATCCGTAGATGCTAGAAATCATTGTAAGAGAGAAATAGTGACAGCCAAAAGAAAGCATGCTGAAATAATCAAGGAACGCATTGAATCGCAAAAGATAGGAACTCGTCATTTCTGAAAAATCTATACTAGTGTAGTGAATAAAGGACAATCAGTAATTCCTCCACTGAGCAACAACCAGAAGGTTGCATGCACGGTAACGGAAAAGGGGAAACTGCTGTCCTGGCGATTGCCTCTAACTCCACCTTAGAGCCAACAAACAACTCCCTCCCAAATTTCCCTATGAGGACTAAAGCCACATTAGATGATGTAAAAATCATTCCTTCTCATGTCTGCGATACAAGATACATCCAAGTCCTTTGACAAAGTCTGGCACAAAGGGCTGCTAATGAAAATTAAATCGTACATTATAACTGGACGTATACTAAATATAATTAGATCCATCTTAGACAATAAAAGCACCAGGTTGTCATTGATGGACATACATCTAAGCAGCATAACATTAATGCAGGAGTGTCGATCCTTGGACCATTATTATTCCTGATATTCAAAAACAACCTCCCTGATAATATTGTGTCCGAGATGGGTATATTTGCTGGTGATACAATGCTCTATAACATGCATTAGGGAAGAAAAGATGTAAATAAATCTAAGACAATGGAAAAATCATTGGAAAATGACCTTCAGATCATAGGTGAATGGGGACACAAATGGATGGTAATATTTAATGCTAGGAAAACCAAGCTACTCTCTAACAATTACAAGATACCTCTAAAACCGCTTATATCGATGAAAAAAAACACTCTACCTGAGAATTCTACCTTTAAACTTCTTTTTGGGGACAATTTTACCATATTTTACTTTGTGGGCAATATGAACTGGAGCAAATACATAGAGGACATTGCACAGACTGCTGCAAAGGTGGTGGGTTCCCTCTATCGAGCTAGAAGACTCCTCACACCTGAGCATATCCCGTACCTCTACAAGACCACCATTCGCTCATGCATGGAATGTTGTTGCCACATCTGGGCTTCTTCATCTAACACTACTCTCTCCATCTTGGATAGGTTCCAAAAAAAGTTGTTAATCTAATCGGTCCCACTTTATCAACTAAACTCCAGCTCTTGTCCCAGCGTCACAATGTTGCATCTCTGTGCATGTTTTAATGGAATGTGTTCTGATGAATTCGTTGCACTTGTACCCTGTACATATCTCCGACAAACCCGTTCAGCAATTAGATCTCACCCTTTCACTGTTGAGGTCCCTAGATGCCAGAAAGCTTTCTATTCTAATAGTTTCTTCCCTTGAACAGCTGAAGTTTGGAATTCCCTTCCCGCTACCTGCTTTCCTGGTCGCTTATATGATATGCAGACGTTTAAATGTTACATAAACCGACATCTTGCTAATCTTTCCCAGACATGGTCTCAAAAAGAAGCCTTTTTCGTCTGAGTGGTGATATTCCTTGTTAAGATTTAACCTTAAATAAATAAATAAATAGAGCTGGTAGAATGTATATGTGAGTATATTTATCATACAATGAATGTTAAACATAAAAAATGATATACATGGAAAGTAATTATAAAATGCTGAATAGGTGTGGGAGGCTGGTATATGGATCTGCAGAATAGATTTCCACATAGGGTCAAGGAGTCGGGAGTCGGAGTCGGGAGTCGGAGTCAGGAGTCAGAGTCGGAGTCTAAGATATCAAAGGAGTCGGAGTCAGAGTCGGAGTCACCATTTTAGGAATTCAAGGAGTCGGAGTTGGACTTTCACCATCCAACTCCACAACCCTGCTTTTTACATAGGTATAGACGTGGTTCAGAAGATAATGAATAAGACTGGAAAGCTACGTGTTTTAATTTCGATTCTAGCTATCCATCCATCCATGCTTCCGTTCAGTCTTGAAAGACAAAGGATACCCCTTAGGGGAAGTAACACGTGTAATTGTAAGGCAAGGATTGCACAATCTCCAACCACACCTCTCCTGAATCGGCATTGTTTGAGTCCAGTGGCAAGAAGAAGACCAGGACGACTGGAAACAATGCCGAGATAAGCAGAGAGCACATACAGCACCTGAAAGTCCCAAATGGTCACCCATTTAGTACTGACCAGGTTCAACATTGCTTAACTGCGGTGATCCAGCAGGAACCGGTGTGTCAATGTGATTATGCCGTATTCGATTCTAGCTGATAGCACCCAAGTCATATATTCCTTTTACTTTTCGAAATCACTGGGTACAATAAATACGAAATCTGTATGAATTAAAATACCATATTTAATCGTATTTTACAACTGTGAAAATAACAGTTGAGATGAGAACAGTAGTCCGAATAATCCAAAGAATAGAAATTATCAATCCTCTTTTTCTGAATTTTTTAGTCTTAAATATTTCATAATTGTATTTTGAGTATTAACATGGCTTGCATCGTTATTGCGAAATATTGTGTTGGTGCAAAAATAATGTTTTTTGACACGAGGTTGAACGTCAAAGAACGACATTATTTTTGGACCAAACTTATAGCTCCATTTTGGTCTCATCACACCATATTGCATTATGCAAAAAGTGGTATTCTCACTGATATACTTTTTGGCATACTCTAGTCTTCATTTAAGGTGAACATTCTTCAGAAAAGGAGTCTTGCGAGGTCTGCGAGGCTTGAGACTTTCTTTATGCAGTTCGTTACCGATGGTCGTCTTGTAGACGCTGGTGCCCATGCTGCTGAGGATTTTTTTTGTTTGCAGCTCTTTACGGTTTTTAAAAGGATCATTTCGAACATTCTGCAAGATTTCTCGCCGGCACCTTTCCGAAATCTTCCAAGGAGCTCCCGATCTTGGTATGTTTATTGTAGTACCTGACTCTTTCTGCTTCTTTACAATGTACGCTATAGTACATTCAAAGTTTGTACTATACATCAGAAGCTTTTATTATCATTATGTGCTGAAATAATACAGTTCTTTGTGGACTGTTCGAGTTCCTTTCGATTCGAGATGTTGCAATGTTTTTTTAGTAAGATCTGGGCAGAGAATGACAAGAAATTGACTGAATATCGAACTAGTACCTTCTAGAATGATTTGGAATGTAAGAAAATGAAAACCTTATGTTTAATAATGAAAAAAAGAATGCTGTCCAAATACTTGTTTAACTATATATATATATATATATATATATATATATATATATATATATATATATATTTGCTCTACAACAGTATTGAGCACTTTCTTCAGTTTTTATTAATTACCATTTCCACTATATATATATATATAAGGGAAATTGTCTCTGTGTGTTGTCTGTGTGTCTGTGTGTCTACATTTCCCTACCAAACTACTCTGTCAATTTTCAGTCTACAGACTCGAGATTTAACATAAGGGGTATTGAGATTTAGGAAAATCTTTTTAGTCGGTTCTCGGCAAGATATTTGGCTGTCAAGGGGTCAAAATTCAGCGATTAAACTTTTGAAAACTCTACCAAACTCCTCCGACAATTTATGTCTAAACACTTGAAATTTTAGATGTAGGTTACTTGGACATAGATCAAACTTTTAACTTGATTTGAGATTAAAACAATAAATGTTAAGAGGTCAAAATTGGAGTGAAAGTTAAAAAAAATTTACCTCTGCAGTGTCTACCAAATGAGTCAACCAAATTTTGGTCTAAACATTTGAAATTTTACATAAAGTGTATTCAGACATGGGACAGGCTTTGTAATTGGTTTTTGGGGCGAGAATTTGCCTGCCAATGGATCAAAGTTCAATAGATTTTTACCTCTGCGGTCACTAGCAAACTATTCAGCCAATTGTGAGTCTAAACATTTGAAATTTTACATAAAGGGTATTTAGACATGCAGCAAGCATTTTAATGGGCGAAAATTTGGCATCCAAGAGGTCAAATTTGAAAGAGTTGACCTTTGCCAACTCTACCACATTCCTCCGCAAATTTTGGGTCTAAACACTTGAAACTTTAGATGTAAGTTCCCTTGACATGAGTCAAACTTTTTTATATGTATATACACGTGTACATAAAGTTATGAAGAGTATATAGGGCCCGAGCAAAGCCGGCTGAACTGCTAGTAATATATATATATATATATATATATATATATATATATATATATATATATATATATATATATATATATATATATATGAGGGGGGATTATAAAAATCTAATCAACTCTAAGTTCATTTTAACGTACTAAAATAGTTTTCTCTATTTCTGCCTTTTTACAAGTATTATTCAAAAAGGATGTTTAGTTATGTTTCATATGTCTAGATGGTATCTTTCTCCTTTTGCTTGTAATTTTGCTGACCCATTTTTACACAAAATGCTTTTCTACGAAACCTATTTAAATGGTCCACTCCCAGTTCCGCCAATCTTAATATCATCTTAGCAATGTAGCTCTTCTTTCAGACTACAGAGTCGTGTGTAACTAATAAGGAAAAAGAAATGAAACGAAATTATGCTGGGTTTGACACGAAAAAAAAAAAAACAATCTAGATAGCTGTATAACCTGAAATGCAGGAACAAGCAAAGCAGTCACGATACGCTTGAAAGTAGAATAACAATACAACTAGGCCTGTTTGAGTCAAGAAAGGGTTTGTGACTCTAAACCAAGCAAGTGAAAGAAATCACACACGGAAACTGTTACTGAGGATTTAAGAAGACCCACTTTGGTGCTTTTAAATGTAGATCATAAATATTTATTATTCGGACTACTGTTCTAATCTTGAGTTTTATTCTCACAACGTTTCGGCCGACCTTCTTCAGGTGCATATTGTCCACAAGGAACTGTGTCGTAAAGGATAAAGTACTAAGTAAAATTCAGTTTTAAGTGACACTCTTTTCGGGGTTGAAGGTTCAATCCTCAGTGAGAGGGATACTCTAAATACAATTATGAAATATTTAAGACTCCAAAATTCAGAAATAGAGGATTGATGATTTTTGGTCCCCCGACAAAAGGAGGGTGGATCTGTAAATTCACCCTTGTCCGTTCGTTTGTTCGTCTGTTTGTCCGTTCGTTCGTTTTCTGCTCGCACTTTCCTCAATAACAATGCCTTGGAGTTTTTTTTTAAATTTTGCACAAATATTAAACATGATATGAGTAAAAACAAGTAACAGGACGGATTTTCCGTGAAAACGCCGGTTGCCCCCTAAGGGGGGGGGGGCTTTCAGATTAAAATGGCTAAAATTGACACTTTTGTTCTTATTTAAAAAAATTTATGCTTTGGATTTTTATAAAACTTTCTGACTAAGTGATTTCTATATAATTTTGTTTGTCTATACTTCGCGATAACTCCTTAGGTGCTCTTTTAGGGCTAATAAAAACACTCCATTTTTGGGGCTATTTTATCAAATTTGTCCAAAATTTTCTGTGTATGTCTATTTAGAAGTTTTCAATTGTACTGAACTCAAATTTAAATATGTTAAGGCCTTGGGGATTTTGGGGCTTAATGGGGGGGGGTTGCAAATGATGAACTTAATCATTTCTTTTTTTTTTTTTTTTTTGCATGGCGCAGAACTCAAATTTAAATATGTTAAGGCCTAAAACTGGACGGTTTCTTCATTTTCACCAGGATTTGACATCCCCTCAGGACTTTTAGTAGTATGTAGGCAGACTCGAACGCGTGACGCGAAGGCGGAAAAGAAAGTGAAAGAAAATCTGAACTTGTATCGCTACTCCATGACGCGACTAGAAGTTCAGAACATAAAAATTAGGCAAAGTCAATCCAACCGATACGATGACTTGATAAAATGCCTCGCAAAAAATCGACCCCTCCTTGTAGAAAAGTGCCCAGTTGAGGATAAATGAATTAATGGTTTTCGCCAATTTTTCGATATTTGTCGTCCAAGACATCAAACGATACCAATCTCGTGAAAATCCGTCGCCTCTGTCGAAAGTTTTAGGCAGACCTACATGATGATTACAACGTCGTGTCAGACGAATGCCACTCCCTCAGACACTTAAAAGTCCATGAGCCCAAAAATGACTTTCATCGCCACAGGACCATTTTAATAGATAAATGTCTCAGGGAGTATCTATACACAGATGATGTTACAGAGTCTTAGCTTTGTACGACAGCTAAGTCTCTCTCTCAGTTCAAAATATTGAGATCCAGCAACAAGCAAGAGCAAAATAGCCAGCAACAAGTTAAACTGCAGACCAGCTTAATGCGGGTACTGGTCTCCCGCTTTATGGTTTTTTAAATCAGAGATTTGCTTCTCCTAGAAAGGTTGCCTTCACCACGGTTTACAGGAGCCCTCTCCACCCCAACACACATATACATACACACAAACACACACGGTGCTAGTTGGGCGTTGACCCCGAAAAAGGGTTCATTCGCCCTTTGGAAAGTCTTGTTTTTAATCCTTCAGGGAGACTAGCCACCCTCCTCACAAAACAAGTCTGGTGGAGGAACCAGTTTAGTCGCCGTTGACCCGACCATGAGGCAGGTAGTACTGGGTTACATAGTACCAGTAGCATATGACATGACCTGGCAGACCTACATACATACATACATACATACATACATACATACATACATACATTTTAACAGACGGGTAAGATTTATATTATAGATTAATTCTTAATTACCTAGATACCGAAAAAATCTGCTGTAATAGTTTCTTCATTCGAACTTTAAGACTTTGGAATTCCATCCCCTTTTCCTTCTTCCCTGATTGTACTAACATACAGAAATTTAAATATAATGCGAACAGACATGTCGCTGCTCAACTCCCTACATACTACACGCTTGCATATATGATCCCAAATAGTAGTCCTTTCACGTCCAAGTAGCAATAAGCCTTGTTTGGGATGAATGAGATTAAAAACAAAAGTAAGTGCTGTGAAGGTGATCAGTGAAGAATGACTCGAATTTAACAATATTCCGAGTCGGAATAAATGTTTTATGAAAGAAATTAAAGCGAACTACATTTTTGTATTGCAAAAGAATATGATCTAAATAAAATAAATTTTTTTTTTTTTTTTAATGTAAGCGCAATAAGAAAACGAAGATATGGTCACGAGTTTATAGATCAGAGATAGGCGTGTCAGGTTGACCACTGCGAAGAAAGGAAATGTGGAGTGAGAGATGAAAAAGAACGCCTTGAGAAAGGCATAAATGAGCGCGGAAAATGGTGGGAGAAAATCATGTGAAAGAATGTCCACGTAATAAATAGAATGTGTTGGAAGGCGAAGAAGCAAAGTTGCTGGAAAGAATGAAATCAAGACACGAACACGTCTCATAAAGAAAACGTCAACGTTCTTCTCACAGGACGTAACTTGATGTAACGATGAAAATAAAACCTGGTAGACGAATGAGTTCGCGAAGTACAGGGGAAAAAGCCTTCTTTTATATATTTTTTTTTAATTTATTTTTGATGAGTAAAGAATTCTTATAGAAAACCACAATTGAATAAGAGCAAGAAAGCAATTCGTCGTACAATAGAAAAAAGGCAACAATTATTTCTCACAAACAAGTATTAATTCTTAGATTTTTACAATCACACCACTATAAAAAACACAGCTTATCTATCTATCTATCTATCTATCTATCTATCAATTATATAAAAGGAACTTTGTCTGTGTGTCTGTGTTTTTTTTTTTTTGTTTTGTTTTGTTTTTTGTTTTTTTAATGTTTCAAAATGATTTTTGGGGGGTTGTCGCAGGCTACTAAATGCTAATAAATGGAATTGTGAGGGGAGGGCAGGTGACATGCAAGCAGGCGAAAAATAATAATTCTAGTCATGGCAATATATGTATTATTGGTGGAGACATTCTCCCATTGGACATATTGATAAAAATAGAAAACAAATGTTGTTTAATCAAACATACTATATATATATATATATATATATATATATATATATATATATATGTGTGTGTGTGTGTGTGTGTGTGTGTGTGTGTGTATGTGTGTGTGTGTTTGTATATACGTGTATATATATGTATATATGTGTATATATGTATATATATATGTATATATATGTATAAATATGTATATATATGTATATATATACATATATGTATATACATATATATATGTATATATATATGTGTGTATATATGTATATATACATATATGTATATATATATGTATATATATGTATCTAAGTATATATGTATATATATGTGTGTGTGTGTTTGTGTGTGTGTGAGAGAGAGAGAGAGAGAGAGTAAAATTATATAAGCATCAGAAAAATCCTTACGTTTCGACGACGTTAATCGTCTCGTCAGCGGTTCAGCAATCTTGTTAAGCTCTGACGAGACGATTAACGACGTCGAACTGTACATCTATTCTCGTATGCGTACATGATTTTACTCATAAAAGTTCTACACATATATTAAACATTTTTGAAAAGTTTAGTTTAATACATTTTAACTTTTTATATTACTAGCTGAAGTACCCGGCGTTGCCATGTTGTATTTGATATATTTGAATATTCCGTCCTCATACATAAGTATCTGATTTCCGGCAAAAAATAATTGTTTAAAAATATCTGTAAGAAATTAAAAAAGAAAAGTTTTATTTTCCAAGCATGTAAATAAATATTTTGATTCCGCTTGTTCTAAAATACGTTTAAATATATTTAAAATCAAGCAGATATTCGTATTTATTAATACAAAGATGATGTCAGAAGTTAAAAAACAATGTCTTACTACCATCGAAACTAAAACATTTCGCGTTGCAGCCGCGTTTTCTATCGATGTTTGTATCGAGACAAAAATAATCTATAATATAAATCTCACCTGTCTGTTTAAATGTATGTATGTATGTATGTATGTATGTATGTATGCCTAAAACTTTCGACAGAGGCGACGGATTTTTACGAGATCGCTATCATTTTGAAGACCGACCCTTCGAGCGATAAATATCGAAAAACTGGCTAAAAACATTAATTCGTTAACCTTTTCTACACTTTTCTACAGGGAGAGGTCGCTTTTTTCGCCGATATTTTCGAAAGTCATCCCCTCTTTTCGATTGTCTAGCATTAATTTTAACCTACGTCACTTCCGATTTAGCGGTGGTTGTAACAGCAAAGCCGTCACGTTTTTTTGTTTTTTTTCACGTTCTTTTCCTCCTCCGCGGTACGTGTTCGAGCCAGCCTGTCTACAACCACGTTTTTTTTTTTTTTTTGCTCAACACACACATCCAAACACGCGGGTAACGCCGGGCACCCAGGTTAGTCTATAATATAAGTCTCATCTGTCAGTTTAAATGTATGTATGTATGTATGTATGTATGTATGTATGCCTAAAACCTTTGATGCACGCATTGAAACGTGACGAAACCGGGATCGTTTTTAACCTCAGACTTTCGGACGACAAATATAAAAAAATTGACCAAAGCCATTAATTCCATTACCCTCAACAGGGCAGTTTTCTGCAAGGAGGGGTTGCTTTTTTTCGCAGATATTTTCGAAAGCCATCCCCTCTTTTTGATTGACAAGCCTTAATTTTGACGTTTGTCACTTCCGGTTTTGCGATGGACGCAGCAGCTAAGACGTCACTTTTCTCACGTTTCTCCCCCCCCCCTCGTAATACGGGTTCTAGTCTGCGTGCCTACTATGATTTTTTATTTTTTTTTGCTCAACATACACCTCTAAACGCCGGGCACCTAGGCTAGTTCAATCCAAAGAAGAAGTCTTGAAGAAATTAATTTATGTGCGCATGCTCAGAAAAATATCCACGAGTTGAAAAGAACATTTCGCATTTCAACATGCCGATATATGTCTGTATGCATTATTCATCAATCCAAAGAAAGATATTACGCGTTATAAAACATCCTTGGTGTATAATTACTATTTCTTGTTAATTTCAGTGTTATGTGACCAGTAGTTTAAGAGTTTACATGTTAAATATTTACACACACATACGTCTACTGTTTTATTTATATAGATAGATTAATTACGAAAAATTCTATTTTGTGTGAAAATAAAGGTATACTTTCAGTTATAATTATTCTAAAATGATTTGAATGCAATAAATGTTTAAGAAAACTTTTCTAAGAAACAAAAAACAAAACCACAAAAACGCATGCGAAAAATTGTAAGGAAATTTTATCACAAATATACAAAATGATAAAAATGCAAGCATTTACATTTTTTGTTTGAAATTAATATTTGTTTATCTAATCGAAAAAATGAATAATATATATATATATATATATATATATATATATATACATATATATATATATATATACTATATACATATATATACTATATATAGTATATACATATATATACTATATATAGTAGTATATAGTATATATATATATATATATATATATATATATATATATATATATATATATATACTAGCAAAAGGACCCGTGGTTGACTGGGTTCGAAAACAGCCTACAGAAAATGGACTCTGATTTATGAAAGTATGATAGGTTATGAAAAGGAAGGGTTGTAAAGAGATAGCTTCGAATTTGAGGGTATCAAAACCAAAGCAAAATATGATGAAAGTAAAAATAAAATAGATAAACCTCAACGTTTATTATGCCATACCTGTTCACACTGAAACACTTATCACAATATTATGTGGATCTATATGAAAAAACCTTGTTAAACTTTGTGACATATTTCAATTCTATGGAGGTCAGGCGCGAATGAACATCCCATAATTTTATTATACCATATTTCTTCAAACTAAAATATAATTATCAAAGTATACTTACGCAGAGAGATATGAAAAGTCTTTATTAAAGTTTGTGCCTATTTCCATTCTATGGAGGTCAGGCGTGAACGCAGACCGCACAATTTTATTATACCATCCCTATTTAAGTTCAAACATACTTATCAAAGTATGCTTATGTACATCTATATCAAAAACACTTGTAAACGATTTTTTAAATTTTTTCATTTTTTATTTCCATACTTTGTGAACCAGGTGTGAACGCAGACCCCACAATTTTAATGAACCACCGTTCTGCCAGATCAAACATACCCATTCTTGTGTCTCGGTACATCTTCTATCATTATATGTAATCAGCTTTTTAAAATAGTCAACCATATCGGAGCCTATTCGTGACCATACACACACACACACACACACATTCAGCTTTATATATATATATATATATATATATATATATATATATATATATATATATATATACGCATGTTTTTCTTATATGTAATGTAACATCAGAAATTCTTATTTATGATAAAAAAGACCCACGCATTCGGAAACGTTAGAATTTTTGTATGAAATTAATACTTGTTTATCTAATCAGTTAAAGAATAAAGAATATATATAGATATGTATTCGTATATTTGAGTTAACGTCCGAAATTCTTATGTCTTTATAAATAAAAGAAAAACAACGTCTGAAATTCTTAGTACTTTAAAAATAAAAGAAAACGCACACATTCGGAAAAGTAAGAATTTTTAGTACTTGTGCAGTGTACGAACCATGCTGAAATAATCGCGTCATTATATAGGAAGCTATTCTTTACATTGGGATGGGACTTGCTATCTAGTTGCACCTAGCAATTTAATTTAAAAAATTACCTTAAAAGTGTAATTTAATTTTGAAATCCTATTTAAAATTAAACACGTTGCGTACTCTGCAAAAACACCCAATATTTTTTTTTAATTTTTATCTAATCGGTCAAAGAATAAGAATAAAAAAGATATATAGGTATGTCTTCCTATATCTGAATTAGTGTCTAAAATTCTTATTTTTGTAAAAAATAAAGAAAAATGTACGCATTCGGAAGCGTTAGAATTTTTAATTTGAAATTAATATTTGTTTTTCTAATCGATAAATGAATGATCCAAAAAGATTCATACAGTGCCGGCAAAAAGAAAGTCCGCACTTATAATTTTTTTAAAAACTTCAAATTTCAGCTGCATTTAATGTAACTGTTTAAACAAACTATACCTCATTTGATTCACCTTTTATTCCTCTCTAATTTTACCTTTTCATATTTGACTTTTGATTGAAATATTCTAGTGTTTACGTCAGTTTAAAAAATAACTTCAAATTGAGGAGACAAAAAGAAAGTCCGCAGCAACAAATTCGCTTAAAACCAGCTTAAATTATCGCCCCTAAATAAGATTAAAATATCCACCAACAGGCAAAAAAGCATTTCTAATCGTAATTGTTGTTATTCCAGGTTATACAACGTAACATTTAGTCCATATGCCACGACTTTCTCTTAGTGATCGTCAGGAGCTCATTAATCTCCACCTTTTTGGTTTATCCAATCGAGAAATCGGCCGCAGATTGAAATGTGACGAGAAAACGGTACGAAAGACAGTACAAAATTACCAAAACACCGGCAGTGTCCGTGATGCCCCGAAATCTAGTCATACTAGAGTTCCTTCTAACAATGCTATCAAGATCTGCAGCCTAAGAAACAGATTTGAAACAGCTACCCAAATCCAATAACAGTGCAATCTTGTTAAATGTGCTCTCTTTCTACTGTCAAGAACAGATTAAAGGAATTTAATTTGCGAAGATATGTTTCAAGATGCAAGCCAATGATTTCTGTAAAGAACAGAAAGCGCCGTATGGACTTTGTCAGATGCAATGAAGATCACGACTCTTCATATTGGTCAAAAGTGCGTTTTTTGAGACGAAAGCAAATTCAATAGGCTAGGCAGTGATGGTAGGCAGTACGTCCGTCGGAGGAAAGTCGAAGAATTTAATCCTAGGTGCTCAGTTTCAACGCTGCAAGGTGGTGGGGGTTCAGTTTTGGTGTGGGGCATTATTAGTACCAATGGTACAGGGCCTATAGTTCGCTTGCAAGATCGAATTAATTCGACCAAGTACATTAATATGGTGACTGAGCATTTTCTAATTTAATTTGGTCGGAATTTGGATGATAATCCCATCATCATGCAGGATAATTCTCCAATTCACACAGCTGGCAATGTCAAGAGGTTCCTGGAAAGAGATGTATTCCGTGTTTGGATTGGCCTGCACAATCTCCAGACCTCAATCCTATCGAAAACGTATGGTATTACACCAAGCAAGAGCTACGCAATGATACAATTTCAAATTTGGAAGAACTTTGGACAAAAATTAAAGAAAAGTGGGATGCCCTTTCCCCGGAGTATTGTTGCAATCTAATTTAAGGAATTCCCAAAAGATTGCAGAAGGGCTGTGCTACTAAATATTAACTAGTTCATTGTGTTCCTGTGCGGACTTTGTTTTTGCCGTTTGTGCATGTTTGTTTTCGTATTTACAAATTCAAAACCGCAAGTAAAATTTACGTATTATTTCATTTTTTCTTATTTATTTATTTATTTTTAATATAAAGACATGGGGAAAAAAATGGGTACTCTTGCGGAATTTGTACCCGGATTCTCGGGAATTCATGTCAAGCACGGATCGGGGCGACCGGCAATCATCGGATTTAGCCGAGCGCTGTTACAGACGCAGACTAATTTCAAAACAAACAAAACCGGAAAAAAAAAAAAAAACAAATGCAATAAATCAAAAATAATAAAAACCTACCGTAAAATGGCTGAATATAATATTTTTTTTATTTTAAGATTTTTTTCTTTGCAAATTATTTGACAAAAGTTTTTTTCGGCGTTGGCGAGATTGCATCTCCCGTTTAAATTCCACAATTTTCACTTTTTTTTTTTTTTTAATTTTTCTTGTTAATATCATCGATTACAGACTTAAGTTTCAGATTATAAAAAAAAAATAATTTTTTAACTTTTCACATGAGGGTTCAATTTTCAGTTAAAACGTTGTATAAATTGAACCAGAAATTTGTGGCCAGGATGAAAAAAAAAAACGGTAACTCTTTCATGTGACCGGAAGTTAAGTGTTCCATTCTTAGAGTAGTGTCCATTCAAAAAAAATTTTTTTTTTTTTTGGTAATGTAATTTCCAAGAGAGACGGTATTCTTTCAAGCGAGAGAGGATTCTTTCAAGCGAGACGACATGATAGATAGATAGATAGATAGATAGATAGATAGATAGATAGATAGATGAGCCAGGGAGGAAGGAAGAGGGGGTAAGGAAATCTACCCTTTTTAATCCCTCCGTTTTATTCCCTTACTTCTGGTCACATGCCGTTTTTTTCATCGTGGCCACAAATTTCGTGTTCAGTTTAGTATAATGTTATAACTGAAAACTGAACCCCCACGTGAAAAGTCATAAAAAAAGTTTTTAATTTCTTTTTTAATAATCTGAAACTTAAGTATGCAATTGAAGATATCAACAGGAAAAAAGTTTGTTTTTTTTAAGTGAAAACTGTGGAAATAAAAGGGGGTGGAGCAATCTTGCCAACGTCCGCCCCTTTTTCTTCAAGAAAAGATGACTCTTTTACTTTATTAACCGTAAATTGTTAGGTGCAAGTACACATTTTTTTTCAGTAAAGTTTTTATGGGGATCAACAGAATTGTTTTTAATTATTTTTTTTTAGAAAATCTGTAAAATTTGTTTATGAAAATCGTAATTTGTTAGAGGGAAAAAATTTGTTTCAAGGAAATTCATTTTTTTTTTTTTACGGCTGTTCATTGCTGGTGAAAGAACTTTCTAGAGATGAGGATATTTCCTTAGAAATCTTTACAAACTGCTTACCGGCCATCCACAGCTAAGAGGGGGAAGGTGGGATAGAGAGATGGAAGGAAGCTCCCTAACTGGTTGAATGAAAAAAAAATTAGTTTTAAACTCGCCAAAAAGATAATGTCAGGCATGGGAATTAATTTATGCATTTTAGAAAAAGAAATGAAAATACTGGAGCAAACAATCTCATATTGTCAGAAGAAAGAAACTGCTATAAAAACAAATGACGTCCAAGAATTGTAAACACAAATGATTACAGAAACAAAGAGCGCCAAGCTATTGAATTAAAAAATAAATAAACAGGAAAAAATACCCGCCTAACATCACTCAAAAAATAATAAAAACATTACATTAAAAAAACAATGTAGATTTAGCGTTTTAACAGTTGAACAACGCTGTGTTTAAATCAATGATTGACGATCGCGCTCTATCCGTACTGGACGAGAGTCCGGGTCAAATTCTGCAAGAGCACCAAAAAATGAGTTGGTGTTTAGCTAGAATTGAAATCAAAATATACAGCGTTCCAGCCTGGCATTGTTTTATGTATTAAGTTTAACAGTAAACAACTTGAAAGAATGAAGCGAATCTGGCATATATGCATAAAACAAAAATGTCAGCTACAGGGAGTGAACCTTTTGCATGTAAATTTGCCGATGCTTGTACGCGATATACATGTATGTAAACAAAAATATTACTCGCTATAAACCATCCTTAGTGCATGAATATTATTTCCTTAAAATTTCAGTGTTATGTGACTAGTGGTTTAAGAGTTTACCGATTAGATATTTACACATACATACATGTAGTGTTTTATTTATAAAGATAATAAATAAAACATTGGATCTTGTAATATAGCTGGATTGTTATTCATCTATACATGCCCTATTGTTATACCTGACAAGCATTGAACTTCTAAACAAAACAAAAAAAATGGTATACATAAGCTTTGACTCACTCACTTCAATCATGTCATCTTCGGCTAGATTTATTTCTGTTTGCCGCCAGGTTATCCTGATATGTAGTATGTGACCCTGGCTGAAATTCGTACTAGTTAACATAATTTCTATTTACTGGCGTACGGTCAACGTTTGTTGGATAGATATTAATCATCCTGACTTTATTGGCCATGAAGCAATAGATTACCATTGTTTGATTATCAGGACAGACTTCTGTACAATTTAAACCAATTTCATTAACACAGTTTTATAAACCCAACGAACATGGCTAAGAGAGATTTATGAAACAAGAAATACAGAAATACGTTGAATCCGTAGACATAACATGAATGTAATATACAACTGCCCGTCTTTGGAACATTGTTCCACTGACATGCTTCCGTGTGTAATACAACATGGTAGTTTTCAAATCTAATATAAAGAAGTTCCTGTTAAGCCGTCCTCCTAAATAATCAAATTCTACCCATTTTACACCATAAGTGATTACTACACCACCACCTTACTTCATTAGCCATTATCCTCGAGTTGCCTTCGGGTCTTAATGTGGTGAATCCCAGGTTCAAAAAAAACCTTCTTAAGCACTGATTGCTATGACTAAGGATACACAATCTGAAAGTATTTACCACACGTTCCTACGCGTAACATTTACGGACAAAATGAATCGGAATAAATAGTTTAGGAAATGTATAATAACTGCTTATTTTCTTTTGAAAAATTTGTTTCTCTCATTTCTCTGTATTTTAGTAATGTGAAAGTTTTTATTTTATTATTTTGTTTGATATCATTTGCACCAAATTGCTGAAAAATAAACATATTTGTTTTGTATACAGATTTGTTTCACCTCAGTGTATAAGTAATATCGAAGCAATTGAACAAATACTAAAAAAATATTAAAAAGAATGTTCAACCGCAGACGCCGCAACATTGCATTATACCAAGGGTGACAGCTTATTATAATTCTCTGAAAGAGACCAAATGCTAATGGGCATATATATATATATATATATATATATATATATATATATATATATATATATATATATATATATATATAGCATAGAGTGGCCGCGCGTATGCAAATGCATGCGAAATGATGTCACCAGTAGGGAAAACTGAAGACTTGAAAAGGAAATCACATTAGGGACGGAAATAACGTTCGAGATCACGTTAGAGACTTGAATGACGTTTGAGAGCACTTAAGAGATGACGATCACGTAAGGCAAATTTAGAAGACACCATAAATAAACAAATATGGTGTCTTTTAAATTTAATAAAAACCCTTCAAAATTTGCTGACGAGGAGACCTTGCTTATTAAAAAACTATATGTAATTATTGTACGTAACTTGATGTCTACCACAATAAAAAGCATTGTTTTCCGAAACGATCGTACAGATAATTGATTTTGTTGTTGTTCCTTCTTATGAAACGGATTTTTCATTTAATTATAATTTGATTTTTAAATTTTAAATTATCAATCACATTACTTAATATATATATATATATATATAATTTGTTGTTATTTTAGCGACATTAACAGTTTCGAAATGATATATATATGTTTGTGTGTGTGTGTTTGTATATATATATACGTGTGCATATATATATATATATATATTTATATATGTATATATATGTATGTATATATATACGTGTGCATATATATATACATATATATATATATATATATATATATAATTTATTATAAAGTAGAGATTTAAAGGCTATCAGAATGTGAGGAATGAAATATAGTCGTTGTTGATGAAAACAAGTGGCAATTTACAAATCAATAAGTGTATACATATATGTCTATATATATACGTTTATTTATTCAATTGTATTAAGTATAAATGTCTTACTTGCGTGGTCTGTGACAATATAATATGTCGTTTATTAGCGAAATTAACAGCTTCAATATGCTTTGATTTATTTATTTCACTAGCTTAGCGTTTTTAAATAGCTATAAGCTTTTTTGATTCATATATATATATATATATATATATATATATATATATATATATATCTTATGTATTTTTATTGGATGTATTTTTATTTATTATATTTATTATTAAATATTAATACGCGCATAAAAGATATATCCATATACATGCTTTCAACCGTCATCAGCACGGGTTAGGATCGAACTCATGACACCAGCGTTCGCAGTCTGGTATTCTCTCGCTGAATCACGATGACTCATCACCCGGATATATATGAGGAGTATGTATTTAGGCAGCATATTTTCATTTAGGCAAACATATGATGATGACTTACTCATTCACTCGTAATGGCTCTTCTTATCATTATAAAAACCGCGAGTCTAATTCCACATGGAGAATTATCGCGACCTAAATCGAAACTAAACACTAACAAACAGACGGGAAAATGTCGACAACCTTTTCTTTGTATCACTTTCTTATACAATATATTCTTTTCTACCTAAACCTGTTGTTCGAGTCTAATTTTATGACCCTTATCTAGAGCCAGAACACATTAAATAACATTGAGTGTTTTTGCTTAATAAGACTTTATTTTAATGTTTTCAACTAGCACGCAGTTCGGCGTTGCCCTATCATAAAATACGGGGAAATGATATTTTGATTTATGCAGATTATGTATTTATTATTATAGAGACAGTTCTTTATCGATTATTATATTAAACCTCATATATAGTAGTGAGATCAAAATTATATCTACATATCTATATATATATGTGTGTGTGTGTGTGTGTGTGTGTGTGTGTGTGTGTGTGTGTGTGTGTGTGTGTGTGTGTGTGTCTTCGGTGCTATCAGCTAGAATCGAAGTGGCAACATACAACTCTCCACCATCATTTCTTAGCCTCTGAGCCATGCCCATACGTACACGCGCGCACACACACATATATATGTAGAAATTCACTTGTCATCCTTTTTTGAAAAAATGAAATTGCCCGATCGTCGATGACAAGATTCAAGTAATGAAGCAGGCATATACACTCGTGAGCAAAAAAAAAAATGGGCCAAACAAACAAATTTCATTGCACTAAAAGCTATATTGAACGAGGAACAATTGAACAAGGAAACTTAAACGAGACTAATAAAACAGAACAAGACATTTACTTTAATAAATGCTTAGGATAGAATCGCATTCCTTTTTGATTTCTCTAAAAGATCAATCCTTTTAGACATGCTCTCAACAAAAGTCGAAGAGGAGATGGTATTCCATTCGCTTTGCACAGCTTCCCACAGTTTGTCATTGTTCGAAAATGTTCTTCCATACAATGCATGAGATATTATGGACCAAATATTCTCGATTGGGTTTAAATAACTGGCCAAAATATCACATTACTTGAATTATCAGAAAACCATTTTTGTGACTTTAGCAGTGTGTGCATGGGGCATTATGGTGTCAAAAAATAATGTTCTGAGATATTCCCAGCTTCTGGATACTTGGTAACAGTCCTGTTTCTAATATTCGAATGTATTCCTTTGCATTGATTGACTTCTCACATCTAATAAGTTCCCCAATTCCTGCTGCAGTAAAAGTTCCCCATACAATTATCTCTCCATTCCTGTGTTTAACTGTTGTTTTTATGCAACTTGGTGAAAATCTTTCTCCAGTTTTTCGATTGCATCATTCGGGAGTATCGGGAGCATCAATAACAAGACAAAATCTTGATTCATCTGACAAGAAAACATTCCTGAACCAGTCTGAACTTTCTTGTCATATTACGAGAAAATTTTCTTTATATCATTGATGTTCTTCTTAGATAAAAATGGCTTCTTTGCACACCTTTTAGAAGAAAATCCCATTTCTTTCATTCGTCTAGACATTGTATCTAGAAAGAGAATTTCCAGTCCGTTTTGAATTCTTTGCTATGGTCAACATAAGTTTTCTTTCAATCCTTCAAAACAGTTGATTTAAGCCTGTGGTCGTCCTTCAGAGTGAATGCTCTAGGGCAACCAGATCCAGATTTCCCTTTTACCAAGCATTCGACTTCGAAACTTTGACCAATTCTCTTCACTACAGAAAGAGATGTTTGCATTTTTTCTTTTCTTAAAATATCAAAAATCTACTTGTAAGTCATTTTGGACTGCCTTAATCCTCCAATTCAGTTTTTTATATCCTCACCAAGATGCGGTATTACCATATTTAGGATTAATTTTTCCACTTATTATTATATGCTATAATAATAATGATCAGCAAAATTGAAATTTTCAGTTAAAATTAACAAAAAATTCATGGAAAAATATTGAAAAATCGATTTCATCCTTCTTTCACTCTTGGCCCATTATTTTTGCTCATGAGTATATATATATATATATATATATATATATATATATATATATATATATATATATATATATATATATATGAAAACAATAGGAGTGGGAAATGAAGTCACAGAACTATATATTGGTGGATATAGATTTATTCAATAAGGGAATACAATCGATGGAAAGGACTCTTTATGCCAAGGCATTTCGAAGCTTCTCATCAGAAGATGTTAGGTAACATAGTGGGGATGCGGCGTCTAGCGTTGGATTTATTAGGAACGAAATAGATCAAAACAAATTAAAACTATAGATGGTGTTGGGGGGTCGAATTCTAAATAAAGGAGGAGCGTATTATATATAGTGTGGTGCAGAAAGGTATATAGAGTCTTTATCATAGTTTTAAGTATATGTAGTATATGATTTAGGGTTAAAGTTGGAGCTTAACTGGATGTGTGGTAGTTCTAATTTAACGGTGTATAAGGTGTCTATTATCTATGAAGGGGCATTTTTTTACATATGCAAGTGAGATGGCATCACTATGAATTAGTGTACACTTTTGGGAGGGATATTATGGTGGTGATTTAAAGCGAAAGGGGTGGGTCTGAGTGGGTAGTTATAAAGCTATAAAGGCATAAAGAGTCCTTTCTATCCCCCAACTAATCGATTGTATTCCCTTATTGAATAAATGAACCAATCTATATCCACCAATATATAGTTCTGTGACTTCATTTCCCACTCCTATTGTTTTAATATATACTTGTTGAGCTTTATAATGTCCAGATAAGTCTCCTTTCATAGAATTGAGCACGCTCTTGTCATTTAACGCTCTAAGCTATATACATATATATATACATATATATACATATATATATACATATTTGTAGTCATCGACATACAGTCCTGTTTCGTTGTATCACAACTCATCAGTGCCGCTAGACTAGCATCTCTCCCAAGCCAAGGATTGACAGTCGGCAGTTCTCCAACTCGACCATGGAATTGACGACCGTAAATAACTCGTCGGAATGTCTATTTAAATAGACTCCCGCCACTACTTTTATAGTGCTCAAATCGCATGTTCGTAAACAAACAAACAACGAGCTTCGCATTTTCAGCCAGTTAAGTAGCGGGTGAGATTATTTACGACAGTGCTCTACCCAAAGAGGGGGGCTTAAAATATATTTGTAGTCATCGACATACAGTCCTGTTTCGTTGTATCACAACTCATCAGCGCCGCTATATATAAATTCACCTGTCATCCCTTTTGTAACAGATGGAATCGCCTGACTGTCGAAATAAGATGCAAGTAAGCAAGGTCTACATAGTTTTATAATTGCAGTAGAGCCCCGAGATACGACATTAAAAATTACTAACAAAATACAGTACACTATATAATACACGTGTATATTTACAATTATGTATTTCATATCGATTTTTTAACGACTAGTAATTTAGTAATTTTAAAAATGAGCGTATGTAAGGATGCGATGTTGCTTGCGGGCGTGACTACATGGTAAGCGTTTGCAAAATTAAAAAGTATGCTTGCTTAACGGATAAGAATGTGTTATTGTCAATTACTATGTTAGACATTTTAAAATGTTTTGACAAGTTTCTTAATTGAAATTATCGATTGTGGAATGTTTTTCAATTAATCTATTTCTGTTGGCATCATGGTGTATTACTTTTGTATTATTAACAAGGTTGGCCTTCGGGACAAGATCAAGGTGTAGTATCTGTTCTTCAGATGCTGCACTTTATTTTCTTGTTCTCTGTCAGTGGAGGAGAAATCCTTCACGACTGAGACCATTTTTATTTTTGTTCCTTTTCTCCACGTTAAAAAACGACTCTGGTGTCTAACTTTGTCCCGTGGGGAGGCATTGTAAATAGGAACAAGGATCTATCTATATAAAGAAGAGGAAGTTATGTGTTAAAATACTGGCAAATGAAGATAGTATCGAACAGATGCGGAAAAGGGGAGTCTTCTCTAATGTGTTGTGGTAGTGAAACCAATGTAACAATTAATTTTATTCTTTATCCACCTGTAGCTGCTGCTCGTAATGATCATATTTAAACTCACACATGTCTTTCGAGTTTATGTTTTCATCAGTGTAGTGAGTGATAATTACCGCCAATAAAAGGATTAAAACACAGTCACAAAGTAATCTTTGACTTCGTGTGTTAGTATTTAACTTCCAGGTAACCGAGAATGAGAATGTGATGTAAGAAAATTACGTTCTATTTATACGGATTAAATGGGTATAAATCGTAAACAGTAAGGTAGTATTTAACAACGGACGTTAAATTATTGTAAGGTGGAATCATCATCATCATCATCATCATCATCATCATCATCATCGTCGTCATCATCGTCATCATCATCATCATGCAGTCCGTCAGCCTTGGCAATGACTAGTCGGGGCCTCAGTGCTTTATCCTTCAGTACAGGACTTTCCACCTTGGCTCCTAACTTGCTTGCGCAGTTTAGGTGTAGTATCTGTTGCGCTTCAAATAAACATCCTCTGAACCACCAATACTCGTTTCCAGTGGAGCGAACCCGCAACGACTGGCAGCAGAGGAGGCCGCAGCTTCTGGCCGAAAGTAATCTCAATGAGGTAGACAGTCGCCCTATCGTTTCCGCTACTACGCCTTTTCTACCAGAATGCCTGTGATGCGGGTACCCGAGCGTATAGCAAAATCCCACGCGAAGCGCGGGTATCTTTGCTAGTTATTAATATTTATTTAACAATATAGTTTAACAAATATTATCATTATAAAGCTTTTTAAGCCTATAAGGTGGACTACATCTTCTTAATTGGTTAAAAAACTTTATAATGATAATATTTGTTAAGCTATATTATTAAGTAGATATCAATAATTAGCAAAGACACCCGTGCTTCGCACGGGATTCTGCTGTACGCTCGGATACCTGCATCACGGGCATCCTTGTAGTAGTGGATGTTTTAAGAGCAATTATTTCTTGAGGAGTTTAAATTTTTTTACTACTTCCTGAAATGACTGAAATCCAACTATAAACTTTAAAGCAAATGCCTATATTTCGCTTAAAGTTAAAACATTATATTTAAAAACTAATATTTCATAAGATATTGGGTGTTGCAATCACCAGCCTAGGCTAAACAAACATGGTTTCGTAACTTAGCAGTCGTTTTATACAACCGATATATGATACATTTATTAAAATTTGCTCCAATTTTTACCTCGTCTTATCTGACGGTCGCCTTATATGCCGAAATATACGGTAAATTATATTAAAGTTGACACATATTGTTACGCATGAAAGTTAAAACAATTACAAAGAATCGCAATGGTTAACATTTCTTTTTAATTGGTTGAGGCGGGGAAAGTGAAGGAGAGTGATCTGATTCAAATTCACTAGGAAGTTAGCTGGCGCCACGGTGGCAGCCCTCGGAATGGTGACAAACCTCAACTTTGTGCGCACCATCCTAGGTGGGGAGTTTACGAAGAGCCGCGCTATATATGACCTTAACCTTTGACCTTGACCTTGGAAATTGGTGTGCACCATCCATAGGTCGGAAACCATCATTATGTCAGGTTTGGTCATAATCGGTTTAGAGTTATAAGAAAAGTATATGTACATATTCTATGACCATGATCTTTGACCTTACCCTTGAAAAATGGTGTGCACCATCCATAGGGCTCGTCATCATGCCAGGTTGGTTATGATCGGTGTAAACTGTAGAAGAGCTATACACACATTCACATACACGAACGCTAGTACTTTATGTATATAAAAATTATTTGTGAACCTACAGACACATACGTCCTCGGCAGTGTAGGAAATGTTAATTACAGCCAATCGAGGGATTCGAACAAGTCACAAATTATCCTTGACTTCGTAGACTGCCATTCAACCCCCTAGGCTACCAGTAATAGCCACACATAAAACGATTACAAAATATTGTAATGAGCTACGGTTGGCCGCTTACTTTTGATTTCCTAGCAAGTGTTAACACACTCTTAAATAATGATAATATTAATTAATATTTAACCATTATGTTATACCAATACAGAGATGAGATTCGAATTTACGTTCATATATATATATATATATATATATATATATATATATATATATATATATATATATATATATATATATATATATATTACATAGGAGTCACTATTTATGAAGGCCCGGAGGCCATTCAAGATTAAGGGTAAATGAGTGTACAGTAGTCAATGGAACAATATCGTAGTAATCGTTAGTAGTGTAAATTTGATAAATTGGATTACTTAAGGGACGGCTCATCAAGAATTTGTTTACGTTGGACTTGAATGATACCATATTGTAGTCAGTTGGAAAAGCAGGTAAACGAAGAAAGTTCCACAGGCGTGAAGTTCTAAGAAAGAAGCTTTGTTCATGGAATCTACGTTTAGGTTTGGCCACTGGTAAAGAATTGGGGAAATTATTGATAGTAGTTTTAGCTAGACGAGTGTTTTTCGTAAACCATAGATTGGAGATCAGACGAGCACTTGCTATAAAAATAACGATAAAGTGGAGACAGACTCGCAATGTCTCTTCCGTGGGAAGGAAGTTGCAGGGAAAATAAAAGAGCACCTTCCACTAAGCTGCGAAGTCTATTTTGAACTCTGTCAAGGCAGGATAAGTTTTTCCTATTGATGCGGCAACAATACTCCATCCTTGGACGTACCTGGCTCTTATATAGGTAAACAATTGCATCAGCAGTGAGATTTCTACTAAAGCAGTAGAAGGATCCCACCATTTTTCCAGCTACCTTGGCAACGGATTTGATGGACGTGTTCCATTTAAGATCAGGGGTAAAGGTCAGACCCAAAAGCTGGTTAAAACATGGAGCCTCCCAAATAGATAACGAGAAAATTAACTGATAGATGGAAGATTTACATTATTTATCAGAAAATTAAAAAAAAAAAAATAAATAAGTAAAAAACAGGAAACACTATGGCGATTATACAGAGATTATTTGTTATTCGATGAAATTTAAAAAATGTATACTTCTCTCATCAGAGAAAGTGTAAAATATAAATAAAAAACAGCGGTTTAGGAATCTATTTTCAGAAATGAAAAAAAAATAGAGTCCATAAAAATATTTTTTTAACTTTCAATATATATATATATATATATATATATATATATATATATATATATATATATATATATATATATATAAGGTATATATAAATCTATATATCAATAAAAGTGAAAGTGTCTGTCTGTTTGTCTGTGTACATTTCCCTACACAATAACTCTGTCAATTTTCAAATTTGATATACAGAGAAGGGAGATTTGGGAAAATCTTTGTAATCCGTTTTCGGCCAGAAATTTGGCTGTTTGGGGTCAAAATTCAACGATTTGACCTTTGAGAACTCTGCCAAAACTCCTCCGCCAATTTTGGGTTTAAACACTTGAAATTTTGGATATAGATTCCTTGGACATAGATCTAACTTAATAACTTTATTTGAACCCAAAACAATAAATGATAAGGGGTCATAATAAGGGTCAAAGTTTTAAAACAATTGATCGCTGCGGTCTCTACCAAATTACTCAGACAATTTCTGGTCTGAACATTTGAAATTTTACATAAAGGGTATTCAGAGATAGGGCAAGTTTTTTCATCGGTTTGGGTCGAAAATTTCAGCTACAAATATATAAATCTATGTATGTATGTTCGCATGTCTGCCTAAAACTTTCGACAGATGCAACAGATTTTCACAAGGTCAGTATCATTTTGAAGCTTGATCCTTCAGACGACAAACACCGAAAAAATTGGCTATAAACATTAATTTTTCTCCATCAACTGGGTACTTTTCTACAGGGAAGGGTCGCTCTTTTCGCCGATATTTTCGAAAGTCATCCTCACTTTTCGATTGTCTAGCCTTAATTTAAGCCTACCTCACTTCAGGTTTGACGGTGGTCGTAACAGTAAAGACGTCACGTTTTTTTCACATTCTTTTCCTCCTTCGCTGTACGGGACCGAGCCTGCCTTCCTACTCCGACTTTTTTTTTTTTTTTGGTCCACACACACCTCCAAACACCCGGGCAACGCCGGACACTCATGCTAGTATACAATAAAAGGTATTGTTTTACTGCGTACGTTCTCAGCGTCCCAATTGTTTTTTTCGCGTTTACCAGGGGAGTGCAATAAGTAATGCCCCTGACCCACTTCCCATAGCAGTAGAGCAACGAAACTTGGCACAGTTATTAGTCTTTCTCTACATAGGAACCACACAGTTATGCATTTCTCCCATCGTTGGATGCAGCTCTGGAGACCGCTTTTGTAGAACATCCCAGGTTGGTCCTCCAATCACGACGTGACTTCAGAAATCAAGGCTGCATCACCTGGCAAACGCTTTCCTTTCAAAACAATTTCATGGCTGGGAAGAGGTGAAAGTAAGAGGGTGCAAAGTCAGGAGATTAGGGAGGATGGACCGGAGCGTTGTCCTGCAGGAGGAGGGTAACTTTGCTGATCTTACCCCACCTCTTGATTTTGATAGCTTCCCTTAATTTCCCCAAAAGTGACACATAGTAGTCTCCTGTAATTGTGGTACCCTTTGCCAGGAAATCTGTCATCACTACTCCGTCCTGGTCCCAGAAGACTGTAAGCATGACCTTGCCAGCGGAGAGCTGCACCCTTGCCTTCTTTCGAGGTGGTGAGTCCAAGTGCTTCCACTGCATTGACTGGGCTTTGGTCTCTGTATCATAGTGATGGACCCAGGTTTCATCCTGTGTAATCAGTCTTTTGAAAAATTTTGACTCTTCTTCTTGGCACATCTCCAAATTCATCCTCGAGCTCTCGACATGTTCTCGCTTCTGGAATGGTGTGAGCAACCTGGGAATCCATCTGGCATACACCTGATGCATATGACAATGGTCATGAATGATAGTTTCCACAGACCCTGTATTCATCGTGACATCTTGGGCTATTTGTCGATTAGTAATGCGCGGATTTTCCAAAATGTCAGCCTCAACTTGACGGACAGATGTCTCATCAATGGCAGAAGAGGGGGGACCAGGTCAGGGAGCTGTTTCCACAGACTTCCAGCCATGTTTGAATTCACGATGCCAGCGTTTTACAAGGTCATATGATGCGTTATTATCACAATAAGTTTCTTTTATTTCATCAAAAGTCTCCTGTGGTGTGCGTTCTTTCAAATACAAAAACCGGATCACTGCTCGACATTCAACTGGCTCCATTTCACACCTGACTCAGTTCAAACACCTGTAAAACAGAAACCACAATTAGTTCAGAGCTGTTATTTGCCACATAACCCGTAGAGATATAAATCATTAAATATGCAAAATTTCAACTAGATCAGACAACTGAAAGTGGGTAAGGGGCATTACTTATTGCACACCCCTCGTAAATTATCCAAATAAACAAGTATTAATACTTTCAGCATTTTTTACATCACTCATTTCCGTATTACGGTGAAGTTATTTTAACACAATTTTTTTACAAATAAATCTATTTTAACCCGTTGACAACCATAAGAGCATTTTATAACGGCGATTTAACCACCGCTTTCCCTTTCTTTTTTATTTATTCTTCATTTTTAATACACATTTCTTCAAAACATTGATACATTTTCTTCTAGACTTCCAACATAAATAAATAACACCGAAAATATGTTTTTTTTTATTTGCGTTACAAATAAATAATCAACGCGACAATAAAGCGTATTGTTTTACTATGTACGTTTTCAGCGTCCCATTTGTTTTTTTTCTTCGCGTTTAAATTAAAAGATATATCAAAAATTTAATTTAACTTTAAGTATTATGGTATCTGTTCAATGCACATTTACCTATAAGTATGGCAAACCACTTATAATTCAATGGCTGTAAGTTCTTTTTTTAATAAACAATTATAAACAGAACGAGTCATAGAAATCTATCTATAGTCTTTTTTCATTTTAATATACTTTCATAGAAATGTTTCTGTTATTTCACAAAAAAACTATTTTCTTTACGTCACAAGTGTCACGTTCATACATATAAAATACTGACACAATGGGTCACGGGTAGTCTAGTATATATATATATATATATATATATATATATATATATATATATATATATACTAGACTTATACATACATATACATATATATATATATATATGTATACTAGACTATATATTGTTTTTTTCTTTCTATTCAAAAAATGCTACATTGCCAAAAGTGTGTTTATTCATAAAGTCTGAAGAAATGCTGGTTATTAAAATTTTCAAACGATACAATGCTTAAAATTGTCGAACTGGACATTGAAACAATTGTAACATAAAATTAAATACACCTTTTGTTGCCATCAACACCTTGTCTTGAAGTCTTGATTTTGCACACACAGTATATATATATATATATGTATGTATATATATATATTTATGCATTTGTAGTCATCGACATACAGTCCTGTTTCGTTGTATCACAACTCATCAGTGCCGCTAGACTAGCATCTCTCCCAAGCCAAGGATTGAACCTAGAACCGTTGTGTTGACAGTCGGCAGTTCTCCCACTCGGCTATGGAATCGACGCCCGTAAATAACTCGTCGGAATGTCTATTTAAATAGACACCCGCCACCACTTTTATAGTGCTCAAATCGCCTGTTCGTAAACAAACCAACCAGGAGCTTCGCATTTTCAGCCAATTAAGTAGCGGGTGAGATTATTTACGACAGTGCTCTACCCAAAGAGAGGGGCTAATATATATATATATATATATATATATATATATATATATATATATATATATATATATATATATATATATATAGTAAGTTATTCGTGTGTTCATGTTCAGGGCTATTATCTGACGATCTAGTTATTAGAACTTCATTGTTGACAGAGAGCACGTTCAACAAGTTGTAGCCCGAAAGAATACTTTAAAAATGTATATACAGGTTTCTACAAGTCACTATCATTTTGTATTCGCCCCTTTTTTATTTGGTATTAATTTTTAGAACTCGAACAATAAAACGTCCTTCATGCTATGCCATACTCTGCCCTTGTACTAACACAGCGTGTCTTCAACAAATCCCACAATAACCTCATGATTTGTAAAGGAATTCTATTACAAAAAGATTTTCTGATTGGTAACCTTCATTGCAATGTATGCTTTCTTTTATTTCTTGTTTCATCTTTCCTGGCATCTATATTTTATATCTCTTAATTTCTCTTTTCGTATATGTCCGTTCTACTTTTTCTCAGAAACTACCGAACCGATATAGCTGGAATGTTGTATGGGACTTTGTTATGATAAGATGAATCGGAGTAAGTGTTATGATATCCGTTCGATGCACAATAAGGGATTAATAAAGCTGAGTCACCACAATACCACATTTATTCTAGAAGTTTGCATCGTGTCGAGAATTACTTAACCCGTCCAAACGACTGTTAAGATGAAATATCTATATAATTATAAACCTCAGATCAGCTTGTTTGCTTGGACGTTTAAAACGTCCATCCGGTTTCTGATTTCCGGTTTCAAAAAGTTCATCTGCTTACTTATTTCATGGCCGCCCTGTCTCAAGTCCGATATTAAAAACCACTATTGCTATTAAAGTTCAACATTATTTGTTTGTTTCTTAATTATTTTAATGTATTTTCCTTATAAATAAATGTAATTTTACCCCGTTGAGTTTTTAAAAAAGCTGATTTACATATAAATATACTATATATAACTATAATTATATTTAGAACCATAGTTACTTCTTTTAGTAGCGTGCATATGGATTTTGATTTGTTTTTTTAGGCCCTACTTTAAAAATGTTTTACTCTTCAAGGAGGGGGAAGGTAGAAACTAGGTTTTAGTAGTACTTTCCGTAGTTTTAGTAGGGCCTCTTTAATTATAATTAGTGGTTGCAGTAGTGCTTTCGATGTTTACTCATCATTTAAAAAATATTTTCGTAAGACGATAAAAGACAATATAAGTTCAAAATAACTTTTTATTTTGAACTGTTTTTCATTATTTTTTAAGGGCCAACGAATAGACTAAATAACAACTAATTACGGAGGAGGGGAGCAGACCGGACTTTTCTCAAAGGGAAAAGTAAAACATGATAATAATAATAATAATAATAATAATAATAATAATAATAATAATAATAATAATAAATAATAATAATAAAAATAAATAATAATGATAAATAACTAATAATGATAAAAATAAATAATAATGATAAAAATAAATAATAATAATAATGATAAAAATAAATAATAATAATAATAATAATGATGATAAAATAAATAATAATAAATAATAATAAATAAATAATAATAAAAATAAATAAATAATAATAATGATAAAAATAAATAAATGAATAAATAATAATAATAATAATAAATAATAATAATAAAAATAAATAATAATAATAATGATAAAATAAATAATAATAAAAATAAATAAATAATAATAATAATGATAAAAATAAATAAATAAATAATAATAATAATAATAATAATAATAATAATAATAATAATAATAATAATAATAATAATAATAATAATGATGATTTTCGCGCGTTTATACATTAATTCTGTATTCTCACATACCATAGTTGTTGCTTTCAGTAGGGCTCCTGTGGATTCTGACAATTTATTTTTTTCGGGCCTTACTTAAAAATATTTTCCCTTCAAGGGGGGGGGGTAGAAAACTAGGTTTTAGTAGTGCTTTAAGTAGGGCCTCTTTAATTTTGATTAGTGCTTACAGTAGTGCTCTGGAGGCTTTTTGAGATTTATTTTTTTACTCATCACTTAAAAAAATGTTTTCTTCAGACAATAAAAGACAATATAATCTCAAAATCACTTTTTATTTTGGACATTTTTCATCTGACCCTTTAAGGGCCTATGGTTAGATTAGTATATGACATTTATCTTTGTCTATGTGTCTGTTGGTTCTACTTTTTCTCGGAACTACTGTGCTGCTTTGACTGAAACTTTGTATGGACCTTTGTTATACAAAAGTGCAGCGAACAAAGTATTATTGTATCCTCTCGATACACAGTAAGTGACCAGTAGGGATTAATAGTGATTAGTATTTAGGTTCCATTTTTTTCTCAGGAACTACTAGTCCGATCTGGTTGAAATTTTGTATGCACCTGTGTTATGATCGGTTGTAACGAACTTACTACTATGCTATCCTTTCGATGCAGTTAAGGATTAATATTAATTAATAACATTAATTAATAGGGATAACTATTAAATTTAAAAAATCAGTATAAATTAAAGCATATTCAACTATCCATTTAGCGTAACACTTACTCCGATTCATCTTATTATAACAACATTCCATACAAAATTTCAACCACATCTGGGCTGGTGCATCTGCTACTAGTCTCTCGCTCCCTGACAAGGTTCAAAAGAGAGTCGCAAACCTGATAGGCCCTGAACTGGCATCTAAGCTTCAGCCTCTGTCCCATCGACGAAATGTTGCATCCCTCTGCCTTTTCTACAAGTATTTTAGTGGTGAATGCTCTGACGAACTGCAATCACTTGTGCCCCCACGACGTGAGCACCCTCGACAAACCCGACAGGCTGCTAAATCCCACCCCCACACTGTAGAGATCCCTAGATGTAAAAGATCTTTTTACTCCAATAGTTTCTTCCCCAGAACCGCTAGACTCTGGAATTCCATTCCAGGTCCCTGCTTCCCCAACAGTACTGACGTGCAGAAGTTCAAGTGTAATGTGAACCGACATCTTGCTGCCCAAATCCCTACATAGTACCCCAGTAATTGTTGCCCCTGATAGTAGCCCCCTACACCAAAGTGGCAATTTGCCTTGTTTGGGGTGAAAATGTAATAAAAAAAAATATATCGGTCCAGTAGTTTCTGTGAAAAGGTAGACCGGACAGGTACGGAGAGACAAATTAAGAGATATAAGCTATCACACTCATTTAAAGTTAACGAGTTATTATTTTACTTGTTTTTAACGAATTATAAAAAGTTTAGTATTGAATATTATTATTTATCAAACTCATTTACTACGTACTATTTATCATAATGAAATTTTTCAATTCTTAATAAATGCTGAAATGTAAAATATTAAACGGCTTTCACTGTATAGTATCGCGCTCTAGCTGATATATCCATGCTAGTCGAGAAAGCCACCTGTGTTATGCCGACCTATCTAAACTACTTGTCAATATCAGATGACGGAAACGCATACGCGACATCGTCAACTTGTCTATAGCCGTATTACTCTCTTCTGCCATAGTAAGTATTTACTTCCTTACCCATCCCAGGAAAATGTGACACACACACACACACACACACACACACAAAAAAAAAAAATGTTTTTTGAATGAATTTTCTTTTTAAAAATCAAATGAAAGGCATGCTTCAGCGAATGTGCTCTCTCTTCAATTTGGAACCGAAATTTTCGTCACAATTTTCTTTTGAAGACCTTAAAGTCAAAACCAAAACTAAATAACAACAACTTGTCCAAGTTATCAAGTGATTAAGCGTTTCGGTAAACTAAACTAGATGCTCCCGCCTTGTTAAAGCAACTAGTCTAGAATTGGGAACACTTTATAATGACACTATTCCTTCTATTCCCCTTATTCTAGACTCGTTTCCGGTTGTAATTAGAGTTTTATTTCCACTGGAGTTCTGTCTGATCAGTAGAGAAGCGATGCTGTAAATTGCGCAACATTTGTTTCATTATGAAGTTTTCAATGTAAATATATACTTTTCGGAGGCATCAATGCCTGTCGACACTCAACGGCATCTATCGTTTCGCAAATGTTTTTTTTTTCTACAACGGGGTCACTACTTATCAAGGCCCAGAAGCCACTCGATGGAAATGGTTAATGAATGTATGGTGGTATTTAGTCGGTCGCTTGCCACTCCTTACGTGTATGGTATGCATTATTATCTCAGCCATACACCTATCTGCTTCTCCGATTTAACAGGGTAGAACAATAATTGTTACGTGGGTGGCTCGTCGGGTCTATCATCATTGATAACATTCCTTGTTGTCTAGAACAAAACAACTCACCTCCAATGCTATCCCTTGCCTTAACCCAAAAACAACTTACCTATCACGAACTACTAAAACAGAGATTCCTCATTGTTCACTATTTGCTAATTAAGTGAATAAACTTTCTTGGCTCTCTTCTTTTTATATCCTTTACGGTCTTTTTCTCATTGCTTATTTATCTACTCCAAAGGTCTCCAAGCTTTTCGAACAGGAGGAGGACACATACCTGACGTTTTAGAGCTACGTGAGCAAAAATAATTTTTTAAAAATAACGTGGATCTTTTTTTATATATATTGTTTTGCTTATTAGCTTTCATTTTTTATTAAAACTGTTTCTCCAAAACCTAATTTTTTAAAATCATTTTCTGAACAGCATAAAAAAAAACACATAAACACACACACTATTTTCACATATTCCATCTTTTTTAATTTTACTGGATATTTTTACCTATTCTATAATAGCTCCGAGGGCCGAATTAAAAACTTTGACGGGCTGGATTTGGCCCGCGGGCCGTAGTTTGGAGATCCTTAATCTAATCTAATTTAATTGGAAGTTAGGATACAAGTGTTGAATTTGTTATGTTCTTGACCAAATGAGGATAGTCCTTCTAAACTGGGGAAAATTTTTATTTCTGTCCAATCCAAAGTAGCCATTTGGGGGGAGTTGGATACCCCCTACATTAAATCGACCCTACGTCATATTCATCCTGAACACAAACCTTAACCCTAAAACAGCTTACCTATCACGGATTATTAAAATAGATACTTTTCATTGTTAACATTCATCGCTGTTTGTCATTTAACTAAACAAGTTTACTTAATTTTTTTATAAGTTTTATGGTCATCATTTATTTATC
This sequence comes from Euprymna scolopes, assembly GCF_053919585.1. Taxonomy (NCBI): domain Eukaryota; kingdom Metazoa; phylum Mollusca; class Cephalopoda; order Sepiida; family Sepiolidae; genus Euprymna; species Euprymna scolopes. The sequence goes on from NC_136505.1 coordinate 43,560,999, forward strand.
TAATCTAATTAAACATGTTGATGTAGAAACGAATGCTGTTGTATAAACCGGATTGTTTAATGTTAATAAGTGCGCAAGTTCGACTAATTGGTTTCTTGTTCACACGTTGCCTAAGATACAGGTTATTACCAACCCGGTACAACCTGTCATTGAAACCAGGATACAAGTATAGTATTTATTTCGTATTCGACCAGGAGATAAATCTGGGGCAATTTTTATTTTTGTTCAATCCAGAAAAGCCATTTGGGGAACTGTTTAACCCCTACATTAAATCGGACTTGTGTCTCAATCAGCCTTCGTGGGGAAGAGCCATGTTATCAGTTCTTGTTCGAGTCTTACAAAAATCGTGTCAGAATGATTAAACTGTTCACATTTTCGGTGTGGGTTCAGTTTATTTTGTAACTGCTGTGGCGGACTAGCTGTTACATATAAATGAACTGGCCTATACATAATAGCAGAAGACAAAGCCGTATGGCGAAAGTCGATATCAGATAATCGTATTGTACTAGTGGCTGAAGTGTGGTGTCTGCACAGATGCTACACTCAAATTAATTGTCCTGAGTCAATGCAAGGGGAAACCCTTCTATACTGAGGCAATTTTACTTTTGCAGAACGCCCCTTTTGCGGGGAGCTGGTTATTTCCACATTAAACCGACCTTGTGTCACATTTTGTTTCGTGGAAAACAAATAAATAACCAAGTCAATATCAGGTGGACCAACCAAAGACAAACAATTCTCATTTTTTCAGTTCCTGTTAATAGATGGGGTAAACCTTTACGATGTGCCCCAGCGTATTATAAACACTCCAACCTCCCCATGTTAAGAACGACTTTCGGAATAAACACCCCTCAACCTCAAAAATCGTTGTTAACATGGGGAGATTAGGGGTGTTTATACTACGCTGGGGCAGGCCGTAAACAAGTGCCATACATTTTCTTACTCTGTTCTCGTGTTTTGTTTCCCTTAAACAAGGTCATAACAGTAACTCTAGCGATAAATGATCATTCTATACATTCATTTTATGTCAATATTAATTGAACACCAAATTCTCAGAAATTAAAAATGCAGTTTATATTTTAGATTTTACCATAAAATGTAAGAAATTCCGAAACTGTGTTTGTAAAGTGATTAGTTTGGCTAAAAATGTTGACAAAACATATTCTGTGAAACCGAATCCTCAGCGGAATATTGAACAATTAATTTGTGTTAAAGTGTTCTTGTAATCTGAAAAAAAATGTGCTTAATCGATAATAATCAAATATTGTTTAGTCAAAATAAAACACCAAAAACTAGAGTTGGGGAACATGTACATCTGTGTGTTATATGAAACTTTGCAAAACCAAAATCGCGATCCAAAAAAACGTTTTCATGATTTTGGCAACTATTCTCTGAGTTAAATAGAGCTACATACACCCCTCTAAACTAGTTGAGTATAACTTTACAATTATGGACATTAATTGAGTCACTATAAGTTTAGTGTCACTTTGTTTTATATCGTCGTGTGGAAAACAATACACATACATAAAGTATAAAATAGATTTATTCCGTTAGGTACAATAACAGACGTCCGTGTTGAGTAGCAACAACTAATACCTCGGGCTATGAGAGCAGCATATTCGTTTCATTGTTTTGACTTTCGTTGATATCTTATATGCTTTTTTATATAGTTAGGTGGTTCTCGGTTCATTAACTGTGTCTAACTGTGTCGGATATATACTCGAGAGTCAGAATAATGAAAAGAATATGCTGTTGTCATAGCCTACTGATAACTTGAGTGGACAAGTAAATCGTTTTGAGTTCGCATTCTAACTCGTCACAATATATTATAGCAGAGGACTTTGACCGAACTTCGAGTCAGCGAAGAATTCGTTCTTTAATGCATTGTTTTATTGATGAATGGGATAATGTAAATACAATTCGGTTAAAGAAAAATAAATATTATTTAAAATATATAATTTGAAACAGAGTGTGGATGTTAGCTCTCAAGACGAACCCTGTTCACGTTAAACTTAGGCAGCTCGGTTACCTTCTGGCTCACACGCGCCGGATAAGAAATATAGAAAAGATGATCGAGCTTTAGACTAAACATATATATTATGCACTAAAAGAATGACTTCCATTGATTATAGTTTGTAAAAGGTAGTGATTACAACCGCTAATAGCACTCTATCCGAAAGTCCAACATTAGAACTCCTCGGCCAAATATTCACCGGTAACATGAATTGGAACAAATACATAAAAGACGCTGACAAGGTTGCTACAAGGAAAGCGGGCTCACTATACCATGCTAGAAAACGTCTCACACTTGCCAGTATCCCATGTATCTACAAGATCAGCATTCGCTGATGCATGGAATATTGTTATCACATCTGTGCCAGCGCAATATCCACTAGTCTCTAAACTTTAGACAGGAACTAAAAAGGCTCCAATCTAATAGGTTCCGCACTATCCAACCTCTATACTATTTCCACAATACTATACCGCTTTGTTTGTTTAACAAATACTTCAATGAAAACTGCTCCGACAAACTTGTTTATTTGGTGCCCTCCCCGACGTAAATGTACTCGATCAGCCCGACAGCGAGATCCACCGATTCATTGTGGAGGTCTCCAGATATCGGAGAGTTTCCTATCTCTGATAGCTTTTTTCCGTCAAACTGCTAGCGTTTAAAAATCCCTCCCTGTTTCTTGTTTCCCGACACATACTAAAATTTAAATGTAACGTGAACAAACATCTCGCTGCACAACTTCTGACTTGGGAGATCTTCTATAAATGTGTCCTCTTAATCCTCAGTAACCCCCTTATGTCTCGCTTGCAATGTGCAATATTTTGGGTGAACTAAAGTCATTTGCCCCTATCTTGTATATTGAGAAATTTTATTTAGCTTATATATACATATATATATATATGTGTGTGTGTGTGTGTGTGTGTGTGTGTGTGTGTGTGTGTGTGTGTGTGTGTGTGTAAGCTAAATAAAATTTCTCAATATACAAGATACGGCAAATAATTCATAATTTAAGCGCTTAAAATTTTGGTATCTGAAAAGGTTAATTTCCAATATAGAATTTTTATTGTTTGCAAACAAAAATAAGCTTTAATAAATATATTTTCTTAACCCATTTTAAAACTTATAAAAAAAAAATCTTTCCCGGATTTATATAATCAAATATTTGCCAGATATCTTATCCAACCAAAGGAGAAACGAAGGAAATAGGTTTACATGTGATTGTTACCTAGTGAACTGAAAGGATTACAATACGCGTTGGATCTCTTTACCCCTTACTACCAGGAACTTACATTTGACGGTCGGAGGTTAAATCAGTCGAAACGTCGTGAGAATAACAACCAGATGAGAATAGTAGTCCGAACAATCAAAATAATACAGATACCTGACTGATGATGGCAACCTTGTCTAATAACACAATAGCATTCTGCATCATCTGATGCACTGCATCATCTGATGCACTGCAGCATCTGATGCATTGCAGCATCTACTGTAGCTAGACAGTTCGAAGCTAGTATTGACTCTCCGGATGCAGGCCTTGACGCATGATTAGGACACATAGGTTTGCCCAGTTACCAGGGCCCCCATCTCAGCACTGCAGACAAATCCGACGGAGCCAGTAGAAAGTTGTCGCAGTGTTTCACCATCCGCCTATTGGGGATCAAAATCGGGTTTTTGTCGGGATTTGCCTGACTAGTCTTATCAATAGTGAATTCCCCGGTTACATATTATACAAGAATAAAAAAAGCATTAGAAATACAAAAGGATATAGGGATGGTATGCCAAAAAGTATACAAAAAAAATAGCTATGAATGGCTAGGCACATGGAAATAGAATTGCATCCAAAGTATAGCCCTATAGCTTTTCTCCAATCTTCATTCCGTGCCATCATTACGGTTGTAAAAAGCTATAGGGCTATACTTTGGATGCAATTCTATTTCCATGTGCCTAGCCATTCATAGCTATCTTGTTTGTATACTTTTTGGCATACCATCCCTATATCCTTTTGCATTTCCAATGCTTTTTTATTCTTGTTAATTAGTATTTTTTTTTTTTTTTGCCGCCTCCATTAGTAGCAGGTCGCTTCCTGCTGGGTTTTAGGTCTTTGGGTTTTGGGCCTTAGGAGTTGCCTCTTGGTCCTCCATCGGTTCTATATTACATAGAGAGCGCTACCGCCTCTCTGATAAAACAGTTAGAGTATTATAAAGTTCTAAAATGTTCATACCTTCACTATTAAATTTTTCTTGGTTCATTCTTTGGCGTTTTGGCAAAGATTTGGCAGTTTTTGATATTTATATTTATAATAGTTTGTGCATGAGGCAGCTTTTTTCCCCTTGGGATCCCTGTTATACCGTGCTTTTGAGTCAGCACGTGAGGCAGCCTTTTTTTGGGGGGGTTCTTTGTTATAAAAAGCACGTGAGGCAGCTTTTTTCCCTCGGAATCCCTGTTATACCGCGCTTTTGAGTCAGCACGTGAGGCAGCCTTCTTTTTTTCTGGTTCTTTGTTATAAAGAGCACGTGAGGCAGTTTTTCCCCCTCGGGATCCCTGTTATACCGTGCTTTTGAGTCAGCACGTGAGGCAGCCTTCTTTGCCTCAGGATTTGCATGATACTTAATTTTTATTATTTCAGCATTTTTCTGATAGTATTCTTTTTGCTCAGATAATACCTTGACTTTGTTTTTTTCATAGTCTATATTTCTCTGAGCTTTTTTACTACGTGCTGACTTTGGCATTTTTTATTAAATGTAAACATATAACACTTATGTGTATCTTACTATAATATCACTTATCTTATAGAAAGACAACTCTCGTAGAATTGAGATACTGCCCCGTCACCAATAGTTAAAGTGTGGAACGGTATATACACCAATAGTGTAGTTGTTATCTTTATATGAAGTCCTAATCAGTGACAGTGTGAGGTTACTTGGTTAATTTATTGTAGTTTATTTTAGAAAACTTACTTGTTTTTATTAGTAGATTGTGTATAGTAGCCACAATATCTAGTTATTTTTGTGGCTAGGGCTTGGATTTTGATTCTTTTTGGTCAGCTTCCAGTGAGTTCTTAGAAGATGACTTTCTTGCAGTTTCTTTTGCGGTTAATTTAACTTATTTCCTTTGGCGTTTGGTGAGTTCTTAGAAGAACTGGTCTGATCTACTTTTCTTAGCGAGCGAAGAGATTCAGCTGCATTTAACAATGGTTGCTATAGTGTATTTTTGCGCATGCGTGAGAATTTCAAGTTTCCTCCTTATTTTTCAATAGTTTGACAGTAGTGATGGGTCTTTCTGCCAAGAGCGACAGACGTCAGTGTTAGCCGTGATCGTCTAGAGGTTAGGACCCCACGTTGTGGCCGTGCTAACCTAGGTTCGAATCCTGGTCACAGCATTGACATTTTGTACATATTTTACAGTCCAAAATCTGAAGAATTATTTGTTTTTATAACATTGTTTTTTGACGTCGTACTTGCTGATAGGTTACTCTTATAACAATTTTGATCAACTGAGATAAAGATTTCGTGGTTTCATTAACGCTGGTGGGTTACTGTTTAAAGAAAAAACCTTAACGTTCACCTCAAATATTCAGCGTCCAAGAAATATAGGCCACTGGCAAACTGGAACGTCTGTGAGCATCCGGTGTATTATTTGGAGCTGTCCCTTTTGAGAGACGTTCCGTGTTCAAAGTGGTCTGTCTACATTGGGTGTATAGTGTTTAAAACTTGTTATTACACGTAATCTTATTTAATTATGGAGTTAGCTAAAAAGCGATGGGTCACTGCACTTCTCTGTGTAAAGAGCAGTCGATTGATGCTTGAACTGTTGTCAGAGACCGTTCGTACACCGAGATACATCGTCTCAAAAGAAAGAAGAAAGAAGAAGAATAAAGAAGAAAGAAGAACAACTGGCCATTTTTGTATCCTTTTTTTTTTTTTGCTCTCTTTTGACATTTTAACCGACGTTCTGACACTCGCTGGATTCGTAAGACGCTTCTCTGTAAGAATATGTGCTTTTTGAAACTTATAAGTTGATTTTAGTTGAGATTTGGATAGTTTTGTTGTGTAGGCGTATATAGGCGTGTACGGGCCATCCCTATATAGAGAGTGCTACCGCCTCTCTGATACAATGCAAATCGCTGAATCATATCTCGTTCGCATACTAATCTTATTTGAACTTGGGGAAAATCCGTGACGTGAAACAACTTTTTTTTATTACTTATTTTCAATCATTCATTTTCTTTTTTTCTTTGTGGGGGGGGGGTCTGCTGATTTAGATCTAACCTTTTAACCCACAAAGTGTTTATCTAAAAAACGTTACAAAATATTTCAAAGATGTTTATAATTTTTTTTTTACAAATTAATGACGTAATTTCCAAAAGAAAGAAAATTCCCAAAATGTGCTATAAAAACGATTATTATAACAAGAAAATATTCAAAGCTACATTTGGATCTGTTCAAGTCTTTTATTATGTCAGCCGATTTGCTATAAATTAGCTTTATGTATGTAAATGGTTGCTTAATAATTGTTTTTTGTTGTTGTTTTTTTGTTGTTTTTTTGTAGAAAACTCGTTAGGGGAACGAACCAAAAGACGGTTAATATTGTTCAGATTTCAAAAGTAAGTGAATTTCTATCAAAACAAGTGAAACGTGCATGGTCCTCCGTGAGTGCTCAGTGAACGAGGCATAAAAAAAATGACTAAGTTCAGTATTCCCCCATTTAGCCCCCAAAATCCCCAGGGAACGTCAACTCCTGGTGAAAATGAACACACGGTACAGTTTTAGACATTAACATATGTAAATTTGAGTTCTGCACCATGTAAAAAAAGAAATGACTAAGTCCATCATTTGCTCCTGATCCCTCATTCAACCCCAAAAGTGCCTTCGACCTAAACATATTTAAATTTGAGTTCAGCACTATGCAAAACTACTAAATAGACATACACCGAAAATTTTGGACAAATATGGTAAAATAGTCCCAAAAATGGAATGTTTTTATTAGTCCTAAAAGAGCCCCTGGGGTACACCCAACATGTTATCGCGAAGTATAGACAAAGAAAATTATGTAGAAATCAGTTAGTTACAACTTCTCAGAAAGTTTTATAAAAATCTAAGGCAGCAATTTTTTTTTTAATAAGTACAAAAGTGTAAATTTTAGCCATTTTAACCCGAACGGCACCCCTAGGAAGGCAACCGGAATTTTCCCGGAAAATCCGTTCTGTTACTTTTTTACTCATATCATGTTTAATGCTTGTGCAAAATTTTAAAATATTCGACGGCGTAGTTATTTAGAAAAGTCTGTATATATATATATATATATATATATATATATATATATATATATATATATATATATATATATGTACAGAGTGCCCACAAAGTCTGGCTACATAATCTACAGGATGCTTCCACAAAGTCTGGCTACATAATGTAGCCAGACTTTGTGGACACCCTGTATATATAAACCTGGCTAGTATTAGATGGATGATTATTTGGCGCTGTGTGTATTGCTCTGTAACGTAAGAATTTTTTCTGTCCTGGTGGCTCGTTTAGAACTATTGGGACAATTGAAAGCTCAATCTTCATTAAGACATGCACGTAGGAAAACATAAACTCTAATGTAAAATTTGAAGTCTACCGTCTGCCTGTTTTGTGGCAATTATTTGCACCGGCTAAGGATAGCAGTGGTTCCAAAATGTGTGGATGACTAAACACAAAGCCTTTACTCGTGTAAACAAATCATCTGTGTGGATTTCGTGGTTCAAGTTTTGAGTTTATTTGTGCGTGCATATATATATATATATATATATATATATATATATATATATATATATATATATATATATATATATATATATATATGTATGTATTCGTATGTATGCATTTATATATACACATATATGCATAAAAAAATTAAAATAAAAATACCAGCGGTGGTTGACGTTATCTTTTGAGAAAAATAGAAAAACCGAAAAATAGAAAAACTGAATGAAATTATTAAAATAATCAACGTTTCGTCCTTATTTCAGACGAAATCTTCAGGATATTGAAGTAAAAATGCAAGAAAAGAAAAAGTCATAGATCATACGAAAAAGAGAACAGTTTTTGAATCCTACCCATGTCGGGAAGGACAAACATATGTGTGTGTATGGGAAGGTTGGGTTGTTCAATGTCTGTATATATATATATATATATATATATATATATATATATATATATATATATATATATATACACTTTTAAAAATACGTTAAATAAATATGTACACTTTTTTCTCTCTCTAAACTTATTCATTTTGTTGAAATATTTAAGGAAAAACGGTTAACCAGGATCTGTTTTGATATTTTGTTCTTTGATTATTATTTTCCCTATGCTAGGGGCTAAATCGTAGAAGCCTTTTCTTTGCGTAATAGTATCCGTGTTTAATATTAGTGCTGATTCTAAAAGTCTTCTCTTAGCTCTATCTATTACGTATTTTATAATTTTCACATGATCTAAATTAAATGAGTGATCGTGTTCCGCACAATGGCAAAAGAGTGCATTTAGGGCATTACCATTCCTTATATCTCTTCGGTGTTCGTAAAGTTTTAATTTCAATTTTCGCTGTGTTTCACCTATGTACGCTTGTTGACAGTTGTTACATGGGATGGAATATATACCAGCGTCGGATGTGAGGGTTTTGGGAGAGTGCTTTGTAGTTTTTTTATGTCTGTTTTATTATTTTGGAAGTTGTTTGTATCAAGTGAAAACCAAGTCTATTAAGAGTGTCGTATATTTTTTGTATTTTTGTTGTGGGTGGGAATGAAAAGATGTCTGTTTAATAGTGAGGTGTTTGTTTTATTTTTCTGTCTGATTATATTATAGTGTATTTTCGTAGCTTCTTTCTTTGCGTAAGAAATGAAATATGATGGGTACTGTAGTTTTTTTTAAATATTCGTAATGTATTGAATTTCATCATTAGATATTGGGGGCTGCATATTCTAAAGGCACGCAAGAAAAAACAATAATCATGCCTGTCTTTATTTTATCATTGTGGTGCGAGTAGTAGTGAATATAATCGTTTTTGTGTGTGGTCTTTCTATGTACTTTGAAACTCAGATCGGTTTCTGATCTGATGAGGAGTACGTCTAGAAAAGCTAGGGAGTGGTCTTGTTCGGATTCATGTGTAAATTTTATAGATGGGGCCACTGAATTTAATTTATTTCTGATTTGTTCTATTTGTGTGTTTTTAGGGAGAAAAATAAGAATGTCATCTATATATCTAAAATATGTGGAGTTGTTAGGAAGTCTATATCTCCACGTATATGTATATAGGTAGGTGCGTGTGTGCATATATATATATATATATATATATATATATATGTATATGTGTCTATGTATATATGTGAGTATGTATATGTGTATAAGAGTTGTGTGTATGTCTGCATATAGATCCATGTATGTCCGCATATACATTGTTTATATATATGTATGTGTGCCTATGTGTGTGTATATGAATGTGTAGAAATGTACATATGTATGCATATGTATGTATGCGTATTTGCGCGTGCGTTAGCGTATGTATTAACTCTTAACTGCCTAAAAAAATAAAACCATTGTAAACTGAAATGAACAAGTCGACTTATAGCGACTACGAAAATTTTAAATGGAACCCTGTACTTGTCAAACACATGACATCTACACTAACCCTTTCTCTCTCTCTCTCTCTCTCTCTCTCTCTCTCTCTCTCTCTCTCTCTCTCTCTCTCTCTCTCTCTCTCTCTCGCTCTCTCTCTCCTTCCCTCTCTCTCCCTCTCTCTCTCTCATCTACTTAATATATCTTGCTGAACAAGCAAAAAGCAGTCAAAATTTAAAACCTAAAAACGTAAACTCCTCCCCCTCCTCACCTTACCCCCTCTCTTTTTTCTTTATCATCCTCTCTCCACCTCCACCTCCCTATATCCATATATCTCCACCCACGCCTACCTGAATCTGCTACCCCCACACACACAATACAATCTAACGTATTTTAACCTTCAAAATTGAAATATTGTCAATACGCGTCTCCCGCCCTTTATTATCTCCTACGCCCCCACTTTTCCTATATTTTATTTTCTTTTTCGTATTTCTTCTAAAACACTTCTTCCTAATACTAACAACCATTTCTGTAAGGTCTGACGAGGCTGTTGGATCGTAAACATGGTCCAACATCCGAAACATATGTAACCAAACAGATAAAACGGTAATAAAAATAAAAAATAAAAAAACATATATATAGATATGTATACATACATATATATATATATATATATATATATATATATATATATATATATATATATATATATATATATATGTCTATATATATGAAATTACTTAGGGAATTAAGAAAAAGCGGCTAACTTTTACAAAAACACATGATTCCGTCTTTTTGTCGTTGAGCACTGTGACTCTCAAATGTGAACTCTCGCCGAAATAGCATTCATAGTTACCTAATTTACTTTTACCTTTGTGTTAGTTACCGACGGCCAGAAGGAAAAGTCTCAGCCTTAGAAGCCAAGGTGTTTTTATGATTCGGTTCGTATCTCTCGACCAGCAGTAATTATCACATTTTACATTGGTTATTGCCTAAACATGACATACTATTTTCTGTAACTTTTAAAATTAACAGATATTTTAAAATACTACATATACGTATATTATAGAATTTTTTTCCACAGTCAAACAATGTCGCTCCTCATAAGCGCCCTTATGTGGGCTCATCAGTTAGGCACACCGAATCTCTTGCACGCGAGGGGAGTATTCTGCCACTTGAGCAAATGCGCCACACAAGAAAATTTATTAATAAACACATATCAAAATTAATAGCTTGTCTTGTGTGTAGCGCGCTTGCACAAGTATCAGAGTACTCACCTCGTATGCAAGAGATTCGGGTTTTGAATCCCGAGTTTAGATGTGTCTAACTGATGAGCTCAAATGAGGGCGAAACACGAATCTTGCACTTCCAGTGTGTTGGCTTCCATGGCTCTTGTGAGCTGCGACGTTGCTTGACTGTGGAAAAAATTAAATCATCTCTCACATTCTGAAAATTATATAATAATATAATTTCGGTCGAATTGTTTTACTATTTCTTTTCAATATCCAATTTTGTAACACAATACCGTAGTTATTTATTTAGTTCGACTAGCCAGTTGGAAATATTTCCAATTAATTAAAAGGTACTATTATTATTTGGGTTAACAATGCGATGTATACTGTTATTTACATATAAACACATTCAAGCATTCAAACGTTGACACAAACATATGATTAAAACGAGACACGGCTTTCCATTGTTGGAGTCAAACATAACATAGTATTTGTAGAATACAAATTGCATCGGCACTGTTAGTGTGAGTATTCCGTAGAATTAAACATAATACGTACTTACAAAATATACTTTTTTTACGGAATAATTATGATACATCCATATTGTTTGGATTCTTCGGACTAATGTAGTCATCTGGAGTGTTAATAAGACCGTGTTCAATTCTGTCATCCGAATTATTCCAAATACAAGGTGGAACGATAAATATGTCGCCCTAAAGTTAATAACACTACGGCTTTATTTTAAAAAATTATTGAAAAAATTCAGGTAACTTGATTATGTATTAGAGCTGACATCTATTCAATGTTGCCACCTTCAGCCTCAATCACTGCCTCAGTATAGATCCGGAACTGGGAGCATGCTTTTTCTACAAGAGCCGATGAAGCTCTGCAGATAGCGGCGGTCAGTCTAGCTTTAGTATTATTGGAGGTCGTGTTGTTGATGTTCTCGATGTATGACCAAAACGAAGTAGTCCAGCCGGTTCAGCTCAGGATAGGAGAAAGTAGTGAGAGAAGGATACAAAGTCGTAGCACTCCTTCTGAAGATAAGCCTGGGTCTCTTTGGACTTGTGGGTCGGCACCGAGTCCTGCAGTCACACTCAGGGCCTGCCAGCCGCCACTAATTACACCAGGGGATCACCACACTCTTCAGCACATCTTCAAGCCAATTTGAAGGTGGCATGGTGTGGTCCTCACTTGAAACGACACCAAAGACCATAACAGTGGCTGGAAACTCTGTGCACGGCCCTGTTATTCGAGCAAATCCAGCATTTTTGTCAATGGTCCTGTTGTTATAACTTGGATCAGTTGAGTGCATTAGTTGTACAGTGGCACATCTCCGATCTCAGACATGGTGGGAGGCTCCTATCGATATTGGGATTTGTACACAACTAGCCAACTAGTAGATTGTCTGCAAAAAAAAGAAAACCGATTTTTATCAAACGGAAATGGAATCATGTCGTCTTTTCTAGAGCGACAATTTCATCGTTTCATCCTGTATGATTGTTTACGGGATTTGTTTAAACCTAACATAGAACGAAGACATCTGATTAGTAAGCTTGTCAGTAGGATATAGATCTGATTTAAAGTTGGAATCCAGCTGCGACCTAGACTTTAATGGATATACCAGGCGTTTCGAAAAAGGGACATTTAGAACATCATCGGCTCCGGCACAGACGGAAAATGGACAATATAATACCCAACATTAATACAAGGTAAATTTTCAAAACTTGTTTGACGAAGGTTGTAAACTGCACCAGGTAGGATCTAGCCACGACCATCTTTATGCAGGACTTCTCGATCATTCAAACATTTCAAAGTCTCGTAGAGAATTAACACGTCGTTGCTAATACACCACATAACGCGGCTTCTCCATTTTCTGCTAACGTCACAGTGGGCGCATTGTGACGTTGGCAAAAAAGGATCAAGTAAAGAATAGATACCCTGTAGCAGACAACGCCGCCTGGCGGTGACCGGCGCACATTTCAACTAACACCGGTGATTCGACCTTGACATGGGCACAAGCACATGGCCTCAGTTGTTTGTAAATACGTCAAATAGCAAACATGCTCGAATATTCGCCAACAATTTTTTTTTAATATATTTACAAAACTTTTGAAGATTTAAAAGAAAAATATATATTTACAAAACATTTTTTTAAGTAAGTAACAAAACGAACGTATTTAAATAAAATATATACACACATATATACACACATACATATATGTATACATTTAATTTAATTTGTCGAGTCATCTATAGTATGTGTGTATTCAAAGCAATGCTTCAAGCAAACTACCTTTCCCTTATATATATCTATAATATAAAGCTGAATGTGTGTGTGTGTGTGTGTGTGTGTGTGTGTGTGTGTGTGTGTGGTCACGAATAGGCTCCTATATGGTTGACTATTTAAAAAAAACTGATTACATATAATGATAGAAGATGTATCGAGACACAGAAATGGGTATATTAGAACTGGCAGAACGCTGGTTCATTAAAATTGTGCGGTCTGCGTTCGCGCCTGGTCCACAAAGTATTGAAATAAAAAATTTTAAAGTTAAAAGAAAAAACGTTTACAAGTGTTTTGATATAGATGTACATAATAATACTTTGATAAGTATGTTTTAACTTAAATAGGGATGGTATAATAACATTGTGGGGTCTGCGTTCGCGCCTGACCTCCATAGAATGGAAATAGGCACAAACATTAATAAAGACTTTTCATATCTATCTGCGTAAGTATACTTTGATAATTATGTTTCTGTTTGAAGAAATATGGTATAATAAAATTATGGGATGTTCATTCGCGGCTGACCTCCAAAGAATGGAAATATTTAACAAAGTTTAACAAGGTTTTTTATATAGATCCACAGAATATTGTGATAAGTGTTTCAGTGTGAACAGGTATGGTATAATAAATTATGGGGTGTATCTATTTTATTTTTACTTTCATCATATTTTGCTTTGGTTTTGATACCCCCAAATTCGAAGCTATCCCTTTACAACCCTTCCTTTTCATAACCTATCATACTTTCATAAATCAGAGTCCATTTTCTGTAGGCTGCTTTTGAACCCAGTCAACGACGGGTACTTTTGCTGGTATATATATATATATATATATATATATATATATATATATATATATATATATATATATACATATATATATATATATATATATATATATATATATATATATATAGTGAATAAATGACAAAAGACTATATTCACAGTTCATGATGTTGACTATCTTATTATTTATTCCTTTAATTCAGTTGACATATACAATTCTTGGCAGTATCTGTTTCGTAGCGCAAAATCAACCACTTAATTATTATATCAATCAGTGAATTTATTATGCCCTTAACTTATTAGAAGAAATAGCAACAATCAATCCGTCAAAAGGAAATGAAGTGTGATTTGACATGATTAAAATTCGAAAATTGGAAGAGAATCTGTAATTACCTTATAATACGCCATTTTGAATTTTAGAAATAAATTCACTAAATCCAACTATTCGTACTAACATGTTCTATTAATTTATGAATATGCTGCCAAAATGTTCTATTTAATAATTAGTAAATTTATTAATTTATGCTTATGAAAATAATATTAATAATTATAAACTATTATACATGTTTGCATGTACGAAACTAAAATAAACTAAATTTTTTAAAAAAGTTTACCATTTACGGTTATATTAAATTATTTATTAATTGGAATTGAATCCATACATAATTCACTTTACTTAACTGCTATAATCAGGTGTATTACTATTTCAATTATAAATTTTAATATTAGTTAATTCTAAACATATAATTACGTTTGGTTGAAATTAAAAATTGAGTTGAGCGTATTGGGAAGTGATACACGATATATCATTAGCGTATTAAGCGATGCTCTTTGTGTAAAAAAAACCGAACTTAGGTATTCGGACGATGTCAAAATATCGTTAATTCACTACCAACACAGCAGCTTCCGATTTAGCGTAATGGTTCAAAGCCTTAACTGTTGCACGGGCGGTCGGGTTTCGATCCTGGCTTAAGGTAGTTGCCTGTCTAACCGCACCGATAGCTGTAATACAGCGAAACAGTACTGTATGTGGATGATATATATATATATATATATATATATATATATATATATATATATATATATATATATTTATATATATATCGTTTTATTATGTGTGTGCTGGTATTAGTTGTAAGTGCTGAACTTATGAAAATATTTGAAAACGCTATTGATAGTGTGGGTATTAATAAAGTTAATCGTGAAAAGTCAATAAAGGAAAGGAGACAACCAGGAAGTAAAAGTCACAAATCAGGGGCGGTTTAGTGTGATTACGTGGCCGTCACGCTCGGTTTTATGACTCTCATAATTGCTCTTTTTTTTATCTGTAAAGAAAAACGCATTTTCGATTGTAAACGTAAATTTTAAATAGAAGCAAGCCGTCCGTAATTTTAACCCATGGATTCAGGTTTGAAATGAGAACAGTCTTAAGTTGGAGAACTTTATTGACTGATAGGAGACTACAGAAATATTTTTGAAAAAAAAAACTTGGTAACAAATAGCCGAAGTTCAAGCAAATATCGTGGTTTAAAGTTTAACCAAAACACCTGTTTGATGGAGGAGAGTGCATATATCAAATATTGAATTACCTTAAGCCAACTAGAGTAATCCCCATGCTGAATAGTAAAGAGACCATAAATCTATATATATAAAATTGTATTGAAAAACAAGTGAAGAATGCATGGTCCCCCTTAAGTGCGCTGTGAACGGGGCATAAAGATGTAAGTTTTTGCCCGCCCCGATTTAGCCCCAAAAATCCCTAGAGGACGTCAAATCCCGGTGAAAATTCACAAACAGTGCAGTTTTTTGGCCTTAACATATGTAAATTTGAGTTCTGTATCATGCAAAAAAAGAAATGACTAAGTCCGTCATTTGTCCCCCCCTCTCCGATTTAGCCTCAAAGTCCTTAAGGCCTTAACATATTTAAATCTGAGTTCAGCACCATGCAAACTGCGAAATAGACATACAGAGAAAATTTTGGACAAATATGGTAAAATAGTCCCAAAAATGTAGTGTTTTATTAGCCCTAAAAGAGCCCGTGGGATACACACAAGAGTTATCGCGAAGTATAGACAAACAAAATTATATAGAAATAAGAAAGATTTATAAAAGTTCAAGGCATCAAGTTTTTTAATAAGCACAAAAGTGTCAATTTTACCCGAAAAGCCATCCCTAGGGGTGGGGGCACACGGAGTTTTCCCAGAATCCGTTCTGTTACTTTTTTACTCATATCATGTTTAATGTTTGTGCAAAATTTCAAAAAAAATCCAAGGCATAGTTATTGAGAAAAGTGCGGACGGACGAACGGACGAACGGATAAACTGTCAAGGGTGAATTTGAACTGATTTTAAAGATGGGTAACACATAAGGAAACGAAATTCCAAAATCAACCGAAGTAAAATTTCGAACGAAGCTACTTGGGCATATGCTTTAGTTTGAGCTTACGATCAGAAAACATAAAAATGTGAAAAGCGAGCTGAAGGCTCTAGTCATCCTTTGACAGGAACTTCTCCCATTAATTATCCTAATCTTAACTGAAGAAGCCCATTTATGAAACCATAAATTTCTAAAGGTGAAAGACAGCTAATATATATATAGTGGAGATGGTAATTAATAAAAACTGTAGAAAGTGCTCAATACTGTTGCAGAGCAAATATGCGTTTTATATTTTATTACCGTATCTTTCTGTTAAGTTACATTATTGTTTCGGCTACACGGCCGTTTTTTTGGCCGTCTGTAGCGTCCTCAGACTTTTACAGAAATGTTCGCTATTTTAGGATGAAAGAGTGGAAGAGTGAATGAGGTCAGGGGGGGTGCGAGGAGGGCGCACATATGCACATATATTTGCACGCCAGGGCGGGCATGTATGTGTACGTGTGACCGTCTCTTTTAAGCATATATGTGTGTACGTGCGCATGTGTGTACCCGTGGCTGCGACCGCTAGCTAACCCTCTCCAAACAATTAACAACAAAATAAAAACTAAAACTAAAAATAAATAAACCGAATCATAGCCGCCCCTCCCGCATCCAAACATAAGCGAACATCCAACAGCTCAAGATATACTTACCAAGAAATCACCTCACCAACGAGACGCTAAAAACTTTAATATTAAGACTCCAATTTTAAAGTAACCCCCCTCCTCCCACCCCCACATATTCCCCTTCCTCTCATGTATCCCTATGCCCTCAGCCACACCAGAAATGAACTTCCCAGGCCCTCCCCCACAAGTTCCTTAAACCCCAAAACTAAAACATTATCGAGATACCAAACACCCCCACCTTCCCTCCTTGTTCCCTTCCTCTCTTACTCTTCCGCCCTCCTCGCAAACCCCCCTGACCTCATTCACTCTTCCACTCTTTCATCCCAAAATAGCGAACATTTCTGTAAAAGTCTGAGGACGCTAAAGACG
>NC_136505.1:43580815-43718315 GCF_053919585.1 Euprymna scolopes
ATATATATATATATATATATATATATATATGAGACATATATAAAGAGAGAGAGAGGCGTGTCTCATATATATATATATAGAGAGAGAGAGAAAAGAGAGAGAGAAAGATATGAGTCTCATATATATATATATATATATATATACAGAGAGAGAGAGAGAGAGAGAGAGAGAGAGAGAGAGAGAGATGAATCTCATATATAGATTGAGACATGAGTCTCATAAATAGAAGTAGACATGTGTCTCTCATATATATATATATATATATATATATATATATATATATATATATATATATAGAGAGAGAGAGAGAGAGAGAGAGAGAGAGAGAGAGAGAGAGAGAAGACGCTTTTGTTTAGCACATTGTAGAGCGAAATAACAAAGTGTCGCTAGCGCACACAACAATGCTTTTTGTGTAAACAAATAGAACTTAAGCGTTATCGATGATTGAAAACCTAAATCATGTGTGAGTTTATCGGCGTTTCCTCCCTATTTAAGTTACTTAATCAGAATTTATGATTTTCGAAGAAAGTATATTAAAATCACAAGTAAGGTTGTGAAATGTGCGATGTTAAAAAATTTATTTATTTCCTTCATTCAGACGGGACATGTTTTCCTTAGTCAGAATATAAAAATACTTTGCAACTCTGGAAAATGTGACTATAATTTATTTAAGCAATGCCGTTATTATTTGTACGTTTTTATATCATTTCGTGTCCTAAACAGCTTTTTAGTGCTCCTTACATAATCTATTTCGAGTCGTGTGTGTGTGTGTGTGTGTGTGTGTGTGTGTGTGTGTGCGTGTGTGTGTGCGTGTGTGTGTGTGTGTGTGTATGCTCTAAAATGGGATGGCTTAATGTAAATACAACAGATCAGTGGAAAACCAAGTCGCTTATTAGCGAATAGTAAAAAAACAAAAAAACAAAAAACATAATAAAAAATAAACAAATAAATAAACAAACGATTCTTAATCTGGGTCAAACGCACCATTACTCTGACAGCCGAGCGTCTTCGGATTGCTCATTGTGGATACAAAACAAAACCTCGTCTTTTTATAAATCGAAATAGGACGTAGAAATGAGGCCGATTTGCATCTCTGGTTGAATAGGCGGTGTGAAACAACATCCTCCTGAATTTGAGATGTTGGGTGGTGACAATATATATATATATATATATATATATATATATATATATATATATATATATATATATATATATATATATATATATATATATATATATTTGAGGTTGCTATTTTTCAAAGGTAGGGTAACTAGTGAAATATAACGAAGTTTATACATGAGTGCTCAATACAGAGGTAGAGCAAGTTACATTTTAAATTTGTCTTTACATAAGCAGTAGTTTGTTGCTACACAGTCATGAGCATGTTTAGGTCTACTAGTATTTACTAGCTAGAGACCTCTTTAGGCAACAACCTTTATTTTCGAAAACGGAACTTTTTTTTAGAATTCTGTTTTCGAAAATAAAGGTTGTTGCCTAAAGAGGTCTCTAGTTAGTAAATACTAGTAGACGGAAACATGCCCATGACTGTGTAGCAACAAACTATTGCTTATGTAAAGACAAATTTAATATATATATATATATATATATATATATATATATATATATTGTGTGTGTGTGCGCGCGCGCGCATTGATATTCATATTAAAACCTTTTTTTCTATTTTTTTTTTGTAAAGAAAATACAACTTTGTTATATATGGTTCGTGGATTTCCATTTCTTAATTTGCATATTCTTTTAAACATTCGTTTTAATCAATTCCCTGTCAGTTTTTTCTGTTCCTCTTTACTGCTTATTTTATATTTAACTTTATCATCATTTTTTCTCTCCTTTTTTTTCTCTCTCCTCTTTCTCTTCCCTGATCTTTCTTATTTATATTTATGTCTCGGAAATAGAGTGAAAAGCATATCTTATTTTGCTTTTATTAATATTATTGGAATCTTTTCTTTTTTCCTTGTACACATTTTTTGTGAATTATTCCATGGATTTCTGCCTTTGGATTATTATGGACCATCTTCTTCCAGTTACGGGATTTCCTTGGACTTTACTTGTACAAATGGAAATTCTTTTAACTTTCTTGAAGTTTTACATTTGGATTTTACCGTCACTGGATTTTTTATCTTCCACCAGAATATCCATTCATGTGTAATCACTTTTTTCTTTACCATATTCCCTCTGCTTCACTTTTTTGTTTTCAAGTAAGATCTTTGACTTACTTGTTGTTTTATCAAATACTTCTGCATGCAAAATCCGATCCCGTATTTTGCTAATTCCTACCCTCTGATGAGAAGGAAAGTATTTCTTCGAAATTCCGCGGATTAAGAACTATCAATTTATCTAGTGTTTCCTTTGCACATTAAATATGTTTTTAACTCATTTCAAAGTGTTTTTTAACATATTTTATTAACTGTTTGCTTATATATATATATATATATATATATATATATATATATATATATATATATATATATATATATATATATATATATATATATATATACTAGCAGTCCGCTCGGCTTTGCTCGGTCGTAAAATACGTTTAAATATGATATTTTGATAAATGCGGATGTTAAAAGCCCACGTATGCTTCTAGGATAGTGATTCAAAGTTTATGAAGGTTTTAGGAAGCATGAAAAAGAAAGCCGTTGAAAAAACTGGAAAACAGCCTTCTTTTTTATTTTGATATTTTTTTGTGGGCAGAAGCGGAGGTCCGCTTGAAATATAAAAAAAAAAGAATAGCAACAATAAGAATATTAAATACAAAAAGTAACATTGTTTTCATGCTTCAAAAAACCCACATAACCCTTAAATATATATATATACATATATATATATATATATATATATATATATATATATATATAATTGTGTGTGTGTTTCTATCTATCTATCTATCTATATATCTATATATATATATATATATATATATATATATATATATATATATATATATATAATTGTGTGTGTGTCTGTATCTATCTATATATATAGTTCAGGTCAACTTTGCACCTATTAGTACAGACCAAATGATCTGTTTGACATGCAGTAAAGTTTGCAAGTCTACTGCTGGTCTGAGAAGACATATGATTGTTCATAAGAATACCCTTCAACATCCAGAGGAAGTCAACTCGATGGAAATTGCTCAATTTGTGTGTCACATCTGCTTCAAGATGTGCAAATCTGCGGCAGGGGTGCAGAGTCATCTGAGATGGCATGGGCGGCAAGATTGGAAGAACTCAGTGTGACGGCGATCATCTGGAAAGATGCAGCAATCATCATCATATATATATATATATATATATATATATATATATATATATATATATATATATATATATACTAACAGGTCGTCCGGCGTTGTCCTGTCGTAAAATACGCTTAAATATATCTTAATTTATGCAGGTTTCATTATTATTTATTATAGAGCTAATTCTCTATCAACTTTTGCATTGTGCATAATATATAGTAATGATTTTAAAAGTAGAAAATATACTTGTGTGCCATCAGCTAGAAGAGAATCGTAAACATACAGCTCTCCAATCTTATTCGTTAGCGTATGACATAAATTCATACGTACCCAAAAACCGGAAAGAATAACCGTTTGACCTATAACTTTTAATCAGAGCATGCGCAGAAAAATTAAGTATAGTAAACTCACGCCAGGCTAAAGTCAATATTTTTCTTTCAATTTTGACCCCTTAGATTATATTTTCTCGGCTTCAAAGCAAATCGAATGTGTGCTATCGGTCCAAATATACTATATATCAAATTTCTACTCTGCGGACTTGGTTTGTAAAGACTTCTCGTACAGACACCAAAAACCCTTCAAAATTTGCTGACGAGGAGACCTTGTTTATTAAAAAACTATATGTAATAATTATTGTCCGTAACTTGATGTCTACCACAATAAAAACACTGTTTTCCGAAACGATCGTACAGATAATTGATTTTGTTGTTGTTCCTTCTTATGAAACGGATTTTTAATTTAATTATGATTTAATTTTTAAATTTTAAATTATCAATCACATTACTTAATATTGAATTAGCTCTAGGATATTTACCAATCGAGCTTATTATATATCTAAATTACAACGAGCACTTTTTCTTTCCTGTATTTTAATTAAATTAGTAACTTCATTGTTACATTAAAATACACTCAGCTCTTTAGACTATTGTTCTAATCTCCTTTAAATTATGTATATATATGCATATATATATATATATATGTATGTATGTATTTGTAGTCATCTACATACAGTCCTGTTTTGTTGTATCACAACTCATCTGTGCCGCTAGATTAGCACCTCCCCCAAGCCTAGGATCGAACCTAGAATCGTCGTATTGACAGTCGGCAGTTCTACCCCTCGACCACGCAAGCGATGCCCGCAACTTATCTGTCTGGATATCTATG
The DNA here is from genome assembly GCF_053919585.1 of Euprymna scolopes. Taxonomy (NCBI): domain Eukaryota; kingdom Metazoa; phylum Mollusca; class Cephalopoda; order Sepiida; family Sepiolidae; genus Euprymna; species Euprymna scolopes. Next base: position 43,585,245 of record NC_136505.1, read on the forward strand.
TAAATAAACATCCGTCCGCTACTTGTACAATGCTCAAATGCTTGTTTGTAAACAAACCGCGAGTTTCGCATTTTTCAGTCAGATTAAGTAGCGAGTAAGATTATTTACGACAGTGTTCAACGCAAACAGGAGGAGGCTATATATATATATATATATATATATATATATATATATATATATATATATATATATATATATATATATATATATATATATATATATATATGAGACTTAATGCACGCATCTGTGTACCAGGTAGGGAAATTACGACTGAATGGTATAGCGGCGTTCTCACACTGCGGTTATCGCTAATAAAAATACAATAATAAAATTAACTCCTATACGCATATGATTTATGAGTATGATTTCCGGGGTTTCAATATTTTTTATTTAATAGTGAATGGAGTTTTGCTAACTTTCTAACTTAATACTAATGTGACTAAAGCTAAGTTATTTTGGAAAATATTGGTCTACTAGTTTCAGAACGTTGTCTATATTAGTTCTTCGGAATACTGTTTGTTATCTTGAGTGTTATTTTCCCAACGTTTCGGTCGAGATGACCTCCAAACTTTGTTAAATATATTTTGTTGAACACGGAAACCTTTCTGACGCACTCGGAAATCTGCACGGGCCGCTTGTCCCTGTCTACAAGATCACGTGGTGTAACGAATAAAGTACTTAGGTAAAATGACACTTCTGCGGGTTGAAGGTTCAATCCCCAGTGCTGGCTATACTCAGGATACAATTCTGGATTACTTAGGATTTCTGCCCGATCATATTTGACGGAGCAAGAGCATGCTAACCTTGTCGATTAAATAGAGGGTTCCATTCAAAATTCTATGAAGATTCTCCAGTTCGACAGAAATATTCCTTGAGTTAGACAAGGTACACCTTAAGAAAGTCGGAGTTTACATCAGCCGAACTGTTGTGAGAATATCATTCAAGATAAGAACAGCAGTCTGAATAATCCAAATAATAAGATTGAAATTTACTTCAAGTAAGTATAATAATTTAAATTTTATGGGTAATATCGTTTTCCATCGTAAAACAAGGTAGCCAAAGCAAATAGTTGAATGGCACGAAATAAAGGAAGTGGCGCAGTCTTTTATTATTCACTTGGAATGAATTGGCTTTTTTACCATGACGGAAAGTGTATTTAACATGATGAATTGGTGGAGTGACTAAATCAATAACGAATTTTTTTTGTTTGTTTTATGGTTTCATAGGATTCATGTAACAAAATGTTCATGTAAAACGGGTTATAGTTTGTACTAGCCTAGATGCCCGGCGTTGCCCGGATGTTTGGAGATGTATGTTGAACAAAAAAAAGTGGTCGTAGGCAGGCAGGCTCGAACCCGTACTGCAAAGGAGAAAAAGAAGATGAAAAAAACGTAACGTCTTTGCCGTTGCGTCCATTGCCAAACCGGAAGGCTAGTCAATCGAAAAGAGGGGATGACTTTCGAAAATATCGGCGAAAAAAGCGACCCCTCCTTGTAGAAAAGTGCCTAGAACTTAATGCGAAGAAATTCCTAGTGCCTAGAAATTAGTGCGAAGAAATTAATTTTTTAGCCAATTTTTCGATATTTGTCGCTCGAAGGGTTGAGCTTCAAAACGATACCGATCTCGTGAAAATCCGCCGCCTATGTCGAAAGTTTTAGGCATACATACATACATACATACATACATACATACATACATACATACATAAATTTAAACAGACAGGTGAGATGTATATTATAGATAAAACAAGCAGAGTGTCTAACGTTGCCTTGTCGTAAAATACGCTTAAATATGACATTTTAATTTATGCAGATTTCATATATATTATTATAGTGTCAATTTTTTATTGGTTATTATATTCTACCCATTATGCAGTAGTGTTTTAATAATAAAAAAAATAAAAGTATCATTTAGGGGCCATCAGCTAGAACCGAAACCAATACATTCAGCGATCCAGCCTAAGTCATTATCCCTGGAGTTATCATCTGTTGAATAAGTGACAGCTAAAAAAGAGTAAATGTGTATACATATTAGCGCATGCGTATAAGAGAACATTACGTCGACTTACGCCTGCCAAGTTTCATTTGTTTTCAATTTTGAACCTTTTCGGCTATTTTTACCGGCTAAAAACCTATAAAAAATGGTCCATAAAAAATGCAATCATTTCACCCGTCTCGCGCAGTTATGCAACATTGTATCTTGGAGGAGATGCCGTTTGAAAAAATAGAGATACCCCCCACACACACGCGCGCGCTGACATAACATTTCGGGTGAAAGTCGGATTTACATATTTTTGACAATTCAATACTATTTCAGCTTTTTTTTAACGATTGAACGAGAACAATTACGTTTATATCCTTGCTAAACATTACATATTCCTCATCGCCGAATCTGTTGTCTATTTGCGTTACGACACTTTGCAAGTCATCTTACGTAGATCATTATTAGTTCGTACTTTTTTTATTATTTTTTCGCATTTTTTTATTAAGGTGAAGTTAATAATACAATATACCAAAATATGAATCTTTTTTTTTTTTCTTAAGCTAAATAAATCAGTGTTATTTAACTTTTGCTTTCCTTTCTCAATGAGAATCGTGACAAGAGGTTTATATATACTATTGTACCATCATTGTAGTAGTGGTGGGGGGGCATCTTACTTTCTTTTTTTCCCCCTCCAAATTTAAAATAGCTCAGTTGTTTCTCTTAACATCTTCTTTTTTCTTGAGCAATGAAAAAATTTACATCGTGTAAACATTTTTCTTGTTATTCTTTTCTTTTTAATAGTCTAGTATTGATTTTCCTTTAATAAAATGAATATTTTATGTTTTCATGAGAAAAGCCGGGACAAGGGTCTTGCTAGTTTTAGCTACAATAAAGTGTTCTGTGATCATCACAGTTGTACCATGTAACAACCGGTTCTGACGAATTAGGTAAATAAATAAATATATTCAATAGATTTTCATAAGATACTGTTGTCAGTGTAATTTTTTTCTAAGTTTTACAGATATCGTTATTTAATGTAGATTTATATACTTTTAATTCCTGATTCTTTGAGGGGACATAAAAATTTATAAACTGTTGCTGCATTTCAATCAATTTCCCCCCAATCCCACCCCCATACATAACGTAACGCAACGTTATTTTTATTTGTACATATTTTCGATTCCCATTTGTGTTTTTTTATCTCTCAAATCCCGCGATACAGCTTTGATAAAGCGAGGGCGAAACCGGTCAGCTGACTCCCCGATTTTCATTGTTTCCTTTTTCTTTTTATTTTCTTCACCCGTTAATTTTATCTTAAACGTTGACTTTATTTTAAACGTTTTAATCATGAATTTTCGTCTTCCTTTCATGATTGCATTATATAATTTTAATTATACAGAGCTGGTAGAACTTTAGAATCACAATAATAAACGACTTTTGCCGACACGGAAATATCTAAAGAGACGTGGAAAGACGAATTGAAAAGAACCGGCGTCAAAACTAAAATATAATAAAAGAAAGACTCATAGTATGACAATTTATTTTTCAATCAAGAAAATCGATGATATTTTTTTACAGAAAAATTTATGCATTTTCGTGCGTTCTTTTTACATAATCAATAACAATTATTTTGACAAAGTTTGTTTTTAGTTTCTACTAGACTACCCGTGACCCGTTGGATCAGTATGCTATATTAGCTAGGGAATTCATGTATAAGCGTGACACTTGTGACGTAAAGAAAATAGTTTGTTTTTTTTACATGACAGAAACATTTCTATGAAAGTATATTAAAGTGAAAAACCACGGACGGATCACTCAAACATGAAAAAAAAATCCTCCCTATTCGTGTAAAGTTACCTATTTTTCCGAATAATCGCTCAAAAATCGAAAATTAAACATGATTTTCCTACGAAAGTCATTTAGCAGCAAAAACGCATATGAACCTAGCGATCAGAAATATAAGAATGAAAAACCATATTCAACCAAGTTTTAGAAACTTAAAATCTAAAAAAAATAATTAATAAAACCTGAAGCAAAAAAATAAAACCTAAATAAATAAAATAAAATAAAACTAATATTGAAACAGATTAGTAAATGTGCCAATTCACCGTTCTCACACAACTATTTTGTATCTAGAAATGAAAACAAAAATAAAAAAAGAAAGAAGGAAGAAAGGAAAAGGGACGGATAGAGAGTAGTAGTAGTAGTAGTAGTAGTAGTAGTAGTAGTAGTAGTCTTGGCTTTACTACAATTGTTCTTATGTTTGTCAACGGGTTAAAGTTGTTTAGTTGTAAGAAAATAGCGACAGTATAGTTGTAATAAAGAATAGTTGCAAAACACCCCCACTCTTCCCATGTTAAATAATAATTTCGAAATAATAACGTTAATATTCCAGTGCGCAGGTCAAAATCTGCAAAAGAAGCGATTTGTGTTTATTTGTTTACGTTGTTAGGGTTAATGTTTATGCGCGCATGCGCAACCGGATGTCGTAAACCGGAAAGTGGGTTACATCACTCGTTACAAGGTCATTTGAGTTTTATAATTATATAGATTTGAGGGCTACAGGCACAGCTTTTAAAACACAAAAAAACTACTAGGTTAGGATTAGGTTAGTGTTAGTTTAGAGTTGCAAAAAGAATCAGTTCGTTGTTTTGTCTAGATCATTTAGCAGATTTCCTCTGTCCATTTATATCCTTCTATGTTCCTGTTTGGGTGTTTTTCTCCAAAGGAAGCAATTGAAAACTAAAGCTGATACCAAGAATAAACATTTTATCTTGAGTAAAATTTTCCTGAAATATTTAATGGTCGTATTAATTTGGCGTACAGTAATATTATGTCCATTGTTCTCGTAGCGGACATCCGTAAACAGGACATAAAATGTTATTTTCATTTTATTTATATACTAGCGGGGGATGAGCATCCTTGCCGGGTCGTAAAATACGCTTAAATATATTTTAATGTATGCAGATTTCGTATTTATTATTACAGTGCCAATTTTCTGTTAAATATTATATTATCCCTGGTTATTTCAAAAGTTTTCAAAAATGACTTGGTTGCTGTCAGTTAAAATCAAAACCCAAGTATTTAGCACTCCAGCCGCGTCTCCTACAGAGGTAGCTATTGAGATATAAGTGAGAAACGAATTGAAGAAATAAATTGGCGCTTCTACACTATCAGAACGAAATTTCGGAAATCGTAATACTGAATTTCATAAGAAAAAAATGGTACCTACGTATTTCTCGTATTTTTAAGGTGATTATATCCAAAAATTACGAACATCGAAAAGAAAGAAAGGGGTTGTACTACTGTACACATAGATTCGAAAAAGTTGTCAAAAAACAAATATATAACAAATAAATGTTATCAAAGGCAAGATAAGTTACTTTTCTACCAAACTGGATATATTTTTCGTGTTTTTATTCAATGTAACATGTTTATTCAGCTCGAAAAACATGCAGTGTTTACCGATGTATTGGAAAATTCAAAATGGCGCCCGACTGTCTCTTTAACACGGTAAGTTTGGGAAAAGATGTTATAAATAATAAACTAGACAAAATACTATTAAAAAACAACCGAATATATGTCAACTTATGTCACGGTAACATATATTGAGCGAATTTCTAACAGTATTTTGTCTAGTTTATTATTTATAATACCTTTTCCCAAACTTACCCTCTCCGAGAAAGAGTCGGCCGCCATTTTGAATTTTCCAATACATCGGTAAACACTGCATGTTTTTCGAGCTGAATAAACATGTTACACTGAATAAAAACACAAAAAATATATCCAGTTAGGTAGAAAAGTAACTTATCTTGCCTTTGATAACATTTATTTGTTATATATTTGGTTTTTGACAACTTTTTCGAATCTATGTGTACAGTAATACAAACCCGAAAGAAAATAGAAAACAGAAGTTGAAGAAAATGGTCGTATGTGCTTATGTAAGGCACAGGAGAGTTCAAAGGGGAGGTAAATTTTCGTTTCGATTTATTTTTAAAAAAACTAGATGGCCGCAATTTTTCACCTGCTAACAGGATTACAAATTTTTTTTTTTTTTAAATAATTCACTAATATTCAGGTAATTTCGACTGCATAATTTGGAAGCTTAGATTGTAAGTTATTAGAATTGACAAAAAGAATTAGTAGAAACCATTGGGGGGTTTTTATCTGAAAAAGCCATTTATCGACTACAAAATTTCGTTTTGATAGTGTAGAAGCGCACATGAAGTAAATTTAGGCATGTGCAGAAGGAAGTTAAAACATGTTGGAAAGATTAAATGAACAGCGTGCATTTCAGCTTGTCGATATATGTCTGAGTACGCTATTTATCCATCCAAACTAAGATTCTAGTCGTTATAAACCATCCTTGGTGTATAATTACTATTTCCTGTTAATTTCAGTGTTATGTGAACAGTACTTTAAGAATTTATCGGTTAAATATTTACACACAGACAGGCAGACGCACACATTCACATACATTTACTGTTTTATGCAAATTCACCTTGCATTGATGCGTTGTTAGTTCATTTGTTACATCTGTTCGAAGTCTATTTCAAGGTCCAGGGAGCCTGATTGAAAAAGCGGCCCTCTTTCGATTTTGATTAAAATTAGCAGTGAAATACGTGGTGCTTTCAATAAGTACTAAGACTTTTTCGTATAAGCACTTTTGTTGATCGTACACACATGAAACTCTAGTTCCATTTGAAGTAATCTCCTCCGGTTGAAATGCCCTTGTATCATTTGAACAACTTATGGGGGCCCACGAGAGTTATTTTGTGTTAGGGTGCCAATGGCCTTCACTACACCTCTTTCATCTCCTCAATTATCTCATAACGACAGCTTGTAAATCATAGAGAGCAAGGTTTGACCTTTGGAAGGTGAGGAACGGTCTTAATTCCCACCTTAGTCAAATAGTCTGTGACGAGGATGGAGTGGTGGGCAGCATCCTTGGAACAAACTTCACGCAAATCTTCCGCATCTTTAGTTCCTCGCGAATAATTGTCTCTACAACACCCATACCGACATCAAACTGTGCACTTATTGTCTCTATAGACACACAACGGTTCTTCTCCATGAATTTTTTTATTTGGCTATTCAACTCTGGTGTTCTGAATTCATTACTCCTCTCACAACTCTCACACCTCTCATCATTCCTAACAGTATCCCTGCCTTCCTTGAATCTCTTATGCCACTCAAAAATTGATACTCCATCCATACAAGATAGTCCCAAAAATAGTCTCAAACTATCCATACGTTTCTGTGGCATTTCCCCCAAGTTTAAGCAGAGTTTTATTGCATATCATAGTTCTAAAGTATCCTAACGCCCAGATTGCGTTTTTGAGATTCACCAGCTTTCATTACTATCAGGCCTTAGTATGGTGTATTCCAATTCTTGCTGTTGCTGTTGATTTGAACCTGTAATAATAAAAATTGGTCTCTCATCTCATAAGATCTATAGCAATAACATACCGAATTTTCAAGTGTCTACAGCAGTTTTAAATGCCTGTACAAAAAGTCTGACAACTTATATAAGGCACTTCGTAGTTTGTTTGGGTTTTTTTCGTTTTTGTTTTGTTTTTTTTGTTTTTTTGTTTTGTTGTTTTTTTGTTTGTTTTTTTTGTTTGTTTTTTTTTTTTGCAGTGTATGCATGGGTCTCATTCTTGTGCAGGAGTGAATAATAGCCCCCGGGGTATATCATTCAGGCCAAAATAAAATCACTTCTAATTGTTGAAATTCAAGGAAGAAAAGGTTAAGTTTTTTTTAGTTGGCTTTCATTTACAGGTCCCATCGACACTGCATTATTCGTGTAGCTAGTCTGGACGCTCTTCAGTGACTGGATATCTCGTATTAGATACGGAGCATAAAATAGAATACTCCAATGGTAGTCCGATGAAAGATACAGAAAGTTGGAGAGATATTTCAGGAATGAGTTTGTGGAAAGAGCTTCGAATGAGAATAGAGTGCCCTATACAATATTTAGATGGTCTGAGTACAAAGAGGTTTCCGTTTATTCTCTGGTAAAGTCGGTGGTTCCTACTAGTTTTTAAAAAGAAATAATTCGTTTTTTATATTTTCCCATGATTACGTAATTACCATTGAAAATGTAACAAAAGCAATCGTCGTTTTGCTTAATGGGCTTGCAAGAATCTTTCCAGTCATTTATGTTGAAATAAAACAATCGGAAAACCGAGATGAGATATTAATAGACTATGGGAACAGTAACACATAATGAACTTGGCATTTTACAGGAATGGCTTGAAAGAAACGAGCGTGGGCTAAGTTGTGTAAAAGCTGGCGATACAAGATTATCTTACACAATTTGGATCATTCAAACCACTGTTCGCATCTTGAGTGTTTTTCACACAACGTTTCGTACGACATAACCTCAAACTTTATTCAAATGTTTCTTGTCGAAGTCTTGAATATTTGTGTCGAACATAAAATCTGAACATTATTTTCTGAACGGAACGTTTCATTTAATTTACGAGAATAGCATTCTCCTGTTCCGTCAGCCGGGTAGAATTCGTACATGTATTCTTAATATCGCTCACACTGAGAATTGAACCTTCAATCTCCAGAAAAGTGTAATATACAGCTGAATTTTACTAAGTACTTTATCAACTACGCCAGGGGTCCAAGATACACATAAAGAAGCTCGAAGATTACAGCAATCGAAACGTTGTGAAAATCACATTCAAAATGAGAACAGTAGTCCAAAAAATCCAAATATTACTAACAATCAATCCTCAAATAAAACATTTAAAAACTTAATTCGAACTATTGTTATTAAGACTGTTGTTTCCACCTTGAGTGCTAACATGAACCTCGACCTTCTACAGGTGTGTCTTGTCAAACTCAGAAATCTTACTGTCGAAGCCGTGAATCTGCACGGAATTTCGAACGGAACCCTTTATTCACTCCACAGGGGTAGTATGCTTCCGTTCTATCATTCATGGCCGGATCAAAATCGTGCTGTGAATCTTTTACATGGACTATCAAGGATTTAAGCTCATTCGAGCACCTACCATGGTAGAGAGAGGCTTCCGTTCTAAAAGATTTGCATAGTATAAAATAGCTCATATCCCACTAGATTGAAAAGTCGGTTGGATAATTCTACCACTACAGAAATACGTCCTACGATGGAGTATCGTTGTCATATTAGGTGAAGCACCGCTCGGAACACTCCCTCTTGTCTTGAAAGTTTCCTACAAGAACTGAAAAAAAAACATGCGTCGTCATCTCCTCTGACCTAGTATATAAGCGACGGCTTATGAATTTGATATCGCCATGAAAGTTTCTCCTTCGGAATAAGTCCTTTCAATCTGCAGAGGATAAAAGTCGCTCCGATATGGTACATGGCTTCTGAAATAATATTTTTACACAAATTTGTGTCTCAAAGATAGATAGGTATGTGGGGTATTTTCCTATCTATCTTTATATATATATATATATATATATATATATATATATATATATATATATATATATAAAGCTGAATGTGTGTGTGTGTGTGTGTGTGTGTGTGTGTGTGTGTGTGTGTGTGTGTGTGTGTGTGTGTGTGTGGTCACGAATAGGCTCCTATATAGTTGACTATTTTAAAAAACTGATTACATATTATGATAGATGTATCGAGACACAGGAATGGGTATGTTTGATCTGGCAGAACGGTGGTTCATTAAAATTGTGGGGTCTGCGTTCACGCCTGGTGCACAAAGAATGGAATAAAAAAATTAAAAAAACGTTTACAAGTGTTTTTGATATAGATGTAAATAATTATACTTTGATAAGTATGTTTTAACTTAAATAGGGATGGTATGATAAAATTGTGGTGTTTGCGTTCGCGCCTGGCCTCCATAGAATCGAAATAGGCACAAACTTTAATAAAGACTTTTCATATCTATCTGTGTAAGTATACTTTGATAATTATGTTTCTGTTTGAAGAAATATGGTATAATAAAATTATGGGGTGTTCGTTCGCACCTGACCTCCATAGAATGTAAATATGTCGCAAAGTTTAACAAGTTTTTTTTAATATAGATCCACAGTATATTGTGATAAGTGTTTCGGCAACTATGTCCCAGAGCCGAGCTGGAGTCCGAACACGGTACCTCGTAATAATAACCAGTTCGATACAAAACACCTGATGAAGGCTGGAGGGCAAAACGGCCGAAACGTTGTGACTATAACAACCAAGATGAGGAAGTCAGTCCGACAATCTCAGTAAATGACAGTTTTATCCATGCAAACAATAATAATTTAGAGGCACCTTTTTACAATAACCAGCAAAGCAAATTAGGACAAAAAAATAAATCCACAGTATATTGTGATAAGTGTTTCGGCAACTATGTCCCAGAGCCGAGCTGGAGTCCGAACACGGTACCTCGTAATAATAACCAGTTCGATACAAAACACCTGATGAAGGCTGGAGGGCAAAACGGCCGAAACGTTGTGACTATAACAACCAAGATGAGGAAGTCAGTCCGACAATCTCAGTAAATGACAGTTTTATCCATGCAAACAATAATAATTTAGAGGCACCTTTTTACAATAACCAGCAAAGCAAATTAGGACAAAAAAATAAATACACAAATGATAAATTTATTAAACAAAAGATAAGTTACTATTTAACCTGCCTAGAATAAAAATTGCGTTTAAACTAATTTTAAAGCGTTTAAGTAATGTCAGTTCTATTGAGTTAGAAGAAAAGTAAATAGAATACTGAAAAAACAAAACATTCAATAAATGTTACCAATCGTGCAAAAATATAATGTTCTAATAATATTTTGTTTAATTATCAATTTTTGATCGATTGTTGGAGCTCTAAATGGCTGTAACTAAACTGCCGTTGTTTTTCATTCATGCTGAATGTACTTGACACTGCATTTGTTTTGAAGTAAATGAACGCTTTAAAATAAGTCCAAACGGAGATAATATGCAGGCACTTAAAAGAGAAACTGATTTGGGCTTTGGTAACAGTTATTTGATGTATATTTATTTTTCACCTATTTTTGTTTTGTTAACGATTATAAAAACATACTATATTTTTTTTATTGGCGACAGATAAAAATTTGGAGAATTAAACTAATATAAAGCCACTGATATTATATAGTGACCATGAAAGATAACACGTATTTGTATGTGTAGTTCGATTAGTAGGGCGATGTTAGTAATAACTGGACTAGTAGGGGCGATATTATTATATTATAATATTATTATATTAGTAATAACTGGATAGTAGGGGCGATATTAGTAATAACTGGATAGTCTGAATTTGTGGAGAAGTGAGGTGAAAGGGAGTAGCACAGATCTTGACCATAAAGCATATTTCTTGGGCTTGCCTTAAATGTTTATATATTTATTTGCTTGGTCGTTAAATACGCTTAAATATGATATTTTAATTTGTCATGATTTCGTATATATTATTATAAAGTCGTGATTTCAAAAGTAAAAAAAAAGTATTTGGATGCCATCAGCTAGAATCGAGACCGAAAGCAAAACTGTAGCATTCAAAGCTGGTGACGTTACCACTTTACCAAGGTGACACGTATATGAATTGATTAAAACTAAACTAATATAAATGTACAAAATGTAAAACGATTTATTTTCAGTTTTGGACCCTGTTTGAACCCTTTCTGACCCCTTAACACTATTTTAACAGGCTTAAGACCCATAAAAAACGGTTAATAAAAAATCCAATCATTTGAAGCCACTAGCGCCGCTCTGCAACTTTTAGTTTCGGTGGAGATAGAGTTTGAAAATATGGAGACAGACATGCAGACAGACATACAGACAGACAGGTTTAATTTGGTTTGGTTGTTTTACGCCATATGGACCCTTTTCGGATTATTTAATGCTGAATCCAATTATTTGAGAAATAGTATTCATGTTGCATCCAGTTATTTTGTTGAAGGTTTTTATTCTTCAAACTCTTTGTATCTTCAATCGCTAGTCTGTAGTGTTTGGTTTGGTTGTTTTATAGTGGATTCTATCGTTTTTGTTCCCTGCCCTACAGAAGATGAATAAGTTTTGCAATGGGAGATGGAAAAAGGGTGACAGTATTAATATTTGGTACATTTTAAGTTACGAAACCAGTCAAGAAGTGGGGGAGATAGAAAGAGAAAGAAGAAATGGGAAGAAGGAAAAAGGGGGAAAAGGTGGGTTGTTGTTTTTGTTTTTGGTTTTGCAGAACATGATTGAGTTTTGCTAAAGGAAGTAGAAAAACAAAATGCATGAATGTTAGGTGCATTTCTTTTATTCCATTATCACTCCAAACAAAGCAGAGTGCCACTTTGATGTAGGGAGCTACTATCGGGGACATAAGTTGCAGGGATACTATGTAGGGAGTAGAGCAGAAAGATGTCTGTTCACGTTAGATTTGAACTTCTGCATGTCAGTACAATTGGAAAAGTAGAATACCGGAAGCGAGTTCCAAACTGTAGCAGTTCTGGGGAATAAGCTATTGAAGTAGGCTTTCTTACATCTAGGGATCTCTATTGTGTACGGGTCGGATATTGCTGCTTATCGGGTTTGTCGGGTGCATTTACGTCGATGGGGTACAAGTGCTTGTAGTTCATCGGAACATTCACCATTAAAATACTTGTAGAACAGGAAGAGGGATGCAACATTTCCTCGATGAGACAGAGGTTGAAGCTTAAATGACAGTTCAGGACTCTCTTTTGAACCCTGCCCAGGAGTGAGAAACTAGTAGCATATGCACCAGCCCAGATGTGACAACAGTACTCCACACATGGGCAAATGGTGGCTCTATAGAGGTATAAGATACTTTCAGGCGTAAGTAGCTTTCTAGTACGGTAGAGAGATCCCACATTCCTCGCAGCGGCCCTGGCAATGCTCTCAATGTATCTGTTCCAACTCATGTTCCCTGTGAACGTTAGGTCGTCTCAGGAAGCCAATACCTTCAGACAGCCTGATCTGGTAGCACCAGCAGACAGACATACAGGCATGGTTAATTTTATAAATTAGATGATATTATACAGTAGATGATATTATAAAGTGGATGATCATTGTATGTTAAATTAATATAGAAAAGTGAGCCCCACATTATGAAACAAATTTCTTCATATCTTAGAAGCTATTTGTTTCATGGTCTTTTAAACGTTATTTACGAATTCAGCGGCCCCAAAAACATATTATAGTAGTAATCTTTAAGGATTTTGTGAAGGTGGAAAAGGGACAACAGTACCGGAAAATCGCAAATGTAAACGTGTGTTGAATTTGATTTGTTCACCAAATTAAAAAAAGAAAACGACCTTGTGTTTAATTCCGTCATTATGCGGAGGCAAGAAAGTATAATAGGAACAGCAGCAATGTACACGTAATGTCATTAATGGCCAGAAATCTCGAGAAACTTCGCCGTAGTAGTCGTTGTTAGTAAGAATTCGCCGTGTTAGTCGTTGTTAAGGCAATAAATATGCAAATAAACGTACGCAATGGTTTGAACAAGGATAAATAGAAATACAGAAATGTCTGTTTACATGTATGAAGGTTGAAAGAAGCAACATTACAGGTAGAATTTTAAGATCCCAGCCAATCAGAATGCGCGGGCTTAGATAAGGAGACATTATTATTTTTGAATACGTTAGACATGTTTAATATGTTAGACACCGCCCGTAACGTTATGTCTATGTGTGAATGCATGAAATATATCTATGCGCGAAATGACCAGTTACGGACGGTGTAAGTGACTTATCGTAGGAAAAAAGTAGAATAGGACGCGATGTCAACTGGTACCGGTGCTATGACTAAATAATAAGAAAGAAAAATTGGAACTCCTTCCTCTAAAGATGGTGCAGAAGTGATGGTGTTGCTCGTAGGATGCAATGTAGCATTTTATTATCCCAACTGAATCTGTGTGTAATGGTAGTCGAAAGTTGCATAACATGGTGGCTAATAGGCTAAATGTAATGAATTTGTATGTTGTATCTGTTGTAGCAAACCTACGATAATTTGGTTCAGAAGCGAATTTCTGCAGTCAAAATATTATATATATATATATATATATATATACATACATACATATATATATATATATATATATATATATATATATATATATATATATATATATATATATATATATAGTGGAAATGGTAATTAACAAAAACTGAAAAGTGCTCAATACTGTTGTAGAGCAAATATGCGTTTTATTTTTTATTACCGTATCTTTCTTTTAAGTTACATTATTGTTTCAGCTACTCCGCCGTTTTTGTTTTTTTTTTTGCCGTCTGTAGCTTCCTCAGATTTTACAGAAATGTTCGCTATTTTGGGACGAAAGAGTGAAAGACTGAATGAGGTCAGGGGGGGAGGGCAGAAGAAAAAGAGGAAGGGAACAAGGGCTGAAGGTGGGAGGGGTCGCTTGGTATGTCTATAATGTTTTAGTTTTGGGGTTTAAGGAACTTGTGGGGGCGGGTTTGGGAAGTTCATTTCTAGTGTGGCTGAGGGCATAGGGTTACATGGAGGGGAAAGGGAATATGTGGGGGTGGAAGGAGGGGGTACTTTAAAATTCGTTAATGTTAAAGTTTTTTGCATCTCGTTGGTGAGATGATTTCTTAGTAAGTATGTCTTGACCTGTTGGGTGTTCGCTTATGTTTGGAGGCGGGGGGTATGATTCGGTTTATTTATTTAGTTTTTATTTTGTTGTTAATTGTTTGGAGCCAATTTTCCACACTGTTAGCAGACAGAGACACATATACTTAAATGCAGTAAATAGAAGTATTGAGATTTTCAACAAATCTTTAAAAAAAAACTTATAAAACCAATAAAACTTGGACTACATACATTGAATACCACCCCAATATTCCGTCATTATATGGCCTTCCCAAAACTCACAAACCGGGTATCCCTATGTGCCTCATATCTGGCATCGATAGTGCAACACACAAAAGTGCACCGGCCATATCCAACATCTTGACTCCACTACTGTGCACTATCAGCACCTTCTAGATAAAGAACTCCGGAAATTTTCCACAACAAGATAAAAAAAAATATTAATATACGTAACAAAACTATACACAGCTTAGATATAACATCATTATATACTAATTTCCCCCATGAAAAAATGTTTTAATTTACTCCATAAACACCTAAAAAATTCAAACATTAACTTACTATTTCTTCCCGACGCTTATAAAAATTATTAAACTTATATCTAACATGACTTATTTTCAATTCAATAACAGTTTCTACAAGCAAAATATCGGTTTTCCTATGGGTAACCCTCTAAGTGGAATATTAGCCTGCCTTTTCTTAGAATTCCTAGAATTTGGTCCATTTCAAATTTAGATTATGTCGTAACACAGAATATTTTAGATGCATTGACGGCATTTTAATTTTTATTCCTGAAAGCACATAGATAGCATTAAAAACAAATTAGACTCAGTCGAACCCGCCATTTAGTTCACATATGAAACAGAAAACAATCACTCGTCACCTTTTCTCGACATACTAATTATAAAATCCAATAATAAACTACCATTCAAAGTTCACCGAAAAACTATACACAAAAATGATTACATAAATTTTAACTCACACCATGATAACAAAATAAAAACAAGTATAATAATTGGTTTCCTCCTACATGCATTCAGAATTTGTAGTCCGGAAAAGAATTCAAATACCTCACAAACACTTTAAAAATCTTGCAATACCCCACATATTTCATATTAAATGCTAAGCGAAACGCCACACAAATATTTTCCGGGACAAACAAAAATCATATACACCAGACCTTTCTCTTATAAACAGACATATTCTTTTACCTACACGCACTAATAATTTGCACAATAATTTGCACAATAATTTGCAACACACTAAACAAACTAGGAATTCCAATCATACAAACCAAATCACAAACTATGAGACAAATATTAACAACAACAAAACATCCCCAAAACCAGTTTCCAATTCAAGCATATACACTCGTCCTTGCCAAAATTGTCATCATATATACGTTGGTAATAATAATACCGAAAAAAGGCTCAATGAACATAAAAGAGATATAAGAAATAGCAATTCTCTAAGTGCATTATTCTCTTATTCATTGCAACATAATTATACCTTTTACTTCAAACAAGCAATAATAGTTCAATTTATTTCAAATAAACCATGGCGAAGATTCTTGAATCAGCGCTTATCGCAAATTCAAGCACAATTAAACAATGTGGAGGTTTCTATAATGTAGCAGCATTAATAAGTAAACTTCTATAAAAGAACATAATTTAATTGTAGATATTGGCTAACCTTCTTACACCATAGAAACCCCCTGTAATAATTAATACATATAATCTCAATTAATAAATTACATTAAAAAAACACGCTCATTTCATTTTAGTTACTCACCTATATTTCAATTTTAACAGGCATATTTTTATCCAGGAAGAATATTAACTGCGTCATATTTTATTCAAAATACATTAACGGCTTTATGACGTTATTAAAAATCTCCCTCTCTTTAACAACGCAAACTTCTTCCACCTTTTTTTAAAAATTTCCAACGTATTTTTTCGTTTCTAAAATGGAACAGCGTCACACTTTTCACAAGAAAAATCTTCAAATATTTACACGGGTATTTTTGTTTTCTTAATTTCATTCATCCAGAGGAAGTCTCGAAATAAAGACGAAACGTTGATGACACATAACTTGATTTGTTCCTTTTTATCTCTCTCTCACACTCCCTCTTTATATATATATATATATATATATATATATATATATATATATATATATATATATATACACGCATATACATATATACAAGTTAGAAAAGCATTTAATCCAAGGCATGAAAATTGTTAAACAAAATGTTTTTTACTATAGGCTTTAAAAATAAAGGTACAATATTCAATTTGAAATTTATTTATCTTCAAAGAGCACTTTTATACATTTTACAAAGTTAAGGTATATAAATTTATTACCTTACTTTGTAAAATGTATAAAAGTGCACTTTGAATATAAATAAATTTCAAATTGAATCTTGTACCTTTATTTTTAAAGCCTATAGTAAAAACATTTTGTTTAACAATTTTTATGCCTTGGATGAAATGCTTTTCTAACTTGTATCGTATCTTTTTAAGATTATATTTTATTTAATTTATTAATTTTGATTTAAAAAAAATGAATGTGCTTTTGCGTGTGTTTATAAAAAACTCTCCTACTCTCTATTTCAGTTTGTATTTGTCCTCACACCACAACTCATTTTTGCAACCCCCTTTGTATTATTACAGGTTTGAATATTCTCTCTGTTTCAGGTTGTATTTCTCCTCACACCACAACTCTTTTTTGCAACTCCCTCTTTGTCATACATGTCTGAATAATGAGAAAATCTTTTTTTTTTAACAAAAGCTTTAAAATAACTTTTTTAGATTTAATTTTTAAAACTTCCTTCAGAATAGAAAATCTTTACAATTTAATAAGGAAGATATTTCATATAGGTTTCATTAAAAATATTCAGTAGATAACGAGAAAAATAGAGATCAAAATTTCAAAAGGACTGTATAACTGGTTCCGCTCAATAGTAGTCCTCGCCAGCGAAAGTCTTTGCAATTGTTATTCTATTATTATTATTATTATTATTATTTAAACATTTTGTGTCCTGCTCTTTCGAGCGAGGACTAATATATATATATATATATATATATATATATATATATATATATATATATATAAAGATCAATGCCTGTATGTGTATCTATACACGAATATGCTCATAAAAACTGACCATGTACAATGATAGCAGATGAATAAGGGAACAAAATTGGGTATGATAAAGTAGTCACCACCCATTAAGGGAGGGGCGGCCCTAGAGGGAAACCCCTATGCACGCTCACACCGTTTCGCATAGAGCTATCAAAGTTGGCAGGATAACTCACTATGGGGAGGGGAAGGTTTGGACGTGTTACACCACTCACCTCTGCCAACTGGGGTAAAGCCCCAGAGAGGAGGGGGTCATTTATAACTGAAAAACCTGTATGCGCTCACACTATTCGATTTACACTCGTAGAGTTTCCAAATGTGGCAGGATAACCCTATCATATAAATGGGGGATGAGGTTTTGACGGGTTAACGGTATGGCTGGACGGTATGGCTGGACAGTATGACTGGACGTTTAAATGTAATACATCGGTCATTTAAACTCACGTGCGCACATCATGATGTTATAATCATAAGGTCATTAATGCCGTCTTGACATTCACACTTTATATAAATGTTAATTCCAACTGTATTTCTCGTTGGTCGTGCTGTTTGTTCCTTGCTAATGAAGTCAGAGATAGCTTCGTAGCCGGATTCGAATCTCCCAGCTGGCTGTAATCAATACTCCCTGCACTGCTGATTCCCGAAATAATGAAACACTAGGATGAAACACTTGTGGCTGTAGGTATTAAGATTAAAATAATTTTAATAATGATTGTATATATATATATATATATATATATATATATATATATATATATATATATATATATATATATATAGTAATAATTGTATTATATTAGCGGAGGGTGCCAGGCCGTAAAATACGCTTAAATATGATATTTTAATTTGTTTAGATTTTGTATATATTATTATAGAGGCGTGATTTCAAAAGTAAATAAAAGTATTTGGATGCCAACATCTAGAATCGAAACCGAAAGCAAAACTGTAGGATTCAAAGCTGGTAACGTTACCACTGTGCCAATGTGACACGCATATGAACTGATTAAAAATTAAGAATAAACTAAGATGAATGTACAAAATGTATAACGATTTTTTTCTCAATTTGTATTCCTTTTTTTACCCCTTACAAACTAGATGAACCGGCTAAAACCCCATAAAAGAACGCCTCATAAAAAATCCAATCATTTAAGGCTCCTAGCGCCCCTCTGCGATTTTTAGTTTCGGAGAGATAGAGTTTAAAAATATGGAGACAGACAGACAGGCAGACAGACAGACATATCTCCTTTTATATTATACAAATTTATTCACTGAAAACAAATATTCTCCAGTCGTTTTTCAAAAGTGTCAACGTGTAAGATTATGTTCAAGAGATCCCTAAACTATTAGAACTTTCAGGATTGTTCATAGCGTACAGAAACAAGCCATTAGGAACATTCTATTATTTAGTTTTCGTCTAAAGGCTTGAAAGAATAACTAAAATTCTTAATGATCAATGTCTTTTTAAGACGCTCACGTCACCCACGTGTTGCTTGCTGTTATTTTCCGGCTATGTCTTGAACACGTGCTTTTCCATCGCTTCTCCAGCCACATGTGTCCTTTTGTCTTTGCTGTGACGTCGCATCGCACAGCCGGCTTAGGTCATTTATATATGTTAGCTGTCAAAAGCTGCTGATGCTGTTACAAGTGCTTGCAGCTCTGTTATACAGAAGTCTACTTCTATATAAAAGGCACTTTCTCTGTGTGTGAGGTTGTGTGAGGTTGTGTGAGTTGAAACTCCCAGGCTAACTCGATTGTCGCCCTTTAACTTGGAAGAGTGACACAGCCACGTGACTTCCTGTTTCTCATATTTCTCTTTCTCTTTCGCGCTGGACCCTCAAGCAGTCAATATGTAATCAAACGTCGCTCCTGGTGGGGGCCATCGGCCACCCAACAAGCTTACCTGACAAACCCGTCAGCCTCCATGAATCGCAAGTAACGAACTCTTGTTCTTTCTATCTCTTTCTTAATATTTCTCATGTATATTTATGTAAATAAATTGCATTCCTTAGCTGATTTATATCGGTTTTTGTTGTCATTATGCGACCTTTTGCTTTCCAATCCTTCTACCATTCAATACATTCACCATACACATTGATGACGGGATCGTCTATCACACAAGCTGACCATCCTGTCCCTCCTCAACAAGTGTGAGAGAGAGAGAGAGAAAGAAAGAAAGAGACAGAGTGTTCTCTAGTGATTCCGAAGCCATCCAATTTATTTATCAAAATATTTTTGGATATTTTTAAATCACACAATGTTTTTTATATAATTTCATGTTTCTCTGTTTTGTCCAAAACCTTTAAATATCGTAAACTTTTTTTTCATATTATTACTTCTAACCCGTAACCAGAAGGATCTCATAAATTAAAATCTCATTAATTTTTTAACTAATACTTCTTTGGTGTTGTTTTTTTATGGAAATTCCTTCAGACACGGCATGAAACCACTTGATGCAAGGAACTAAAATTTTCTACTAGTACTCCAAGGTCCCAAACTAATTAATGATACAAGCGTAAGTGTTAGATCGATAGATGCTGACCAAGAAAACAGCAATCATTCCCCCTTTGTCAGAAACATCACTCATGGAATGCGACAACTAAAGGACAAAATAAGGGAGGCGAGGGTTACGACACTGTGAAGTAAACCGGAGGTCTACTTTATCGATATTGTGAAAAAAAGAGTTACTTTTTTCATGCCTTATACTTTTTATAAGGCCGTCTTTCATTGGCCAAAGGTTGTTGCTTATCGACCAATCGTGGCAACCCATTTATCGAGTGGGATGTGAACATCCCCTAAATCTCTTTCTTCGTTCAAGGACTTCGATTTGGTAGGAACATATTTGACCTCTCTGAATTTATCCAACTTGACTGAGCCGTCTAACTAATGGACGTAAAAATTAGAACTTATTTGGACTTCTTAAAAAGCCGCAAAACAAAATTTGTTTTGCAACTTTAATATTTAATGTTTGTATTATTCCTTTAATGTTCCATACGCATTTTATCTTTCTCCGGCTTGTAAGGTCGTGTTATTTTTTTTATTTTATTTTATTTTGTTCATTTATATATCTATGTATCTATAAAAGTGAACGTGTCTGTGTGTCTGTCTGTGTGTGTACATTTCCCTACGCAATAACTCTGTTAATTTTAAGCCTACAGACTTGAAATTTGTTATACAGTGTACTGAGATTTGGAAAAATCTTTGTGATCCGTTTTCAGGCAGAAATTTGGCTGTTAAGGGATCTAAGTTCAACGCTTTGACCTTTGAGAACTCTACCGAACTCCTCCGACAATTTTGGGTTTAAACACTTAAAATTTTAGATATAGGTTCCTTGGACATGGATCTAATTTAATAACTTAATTTAAGCTCAAGACAATAAATTTTAAGGGGTCATAATAGGGGTCAAAGTTTAAAAAAAACGACTGTTTTTTTTTGTTTGTTTTTTTTGATCAGCATACACCTCCAAACACCCGGGCAACGCCGGGCACCCATGCTAGTATATATATAAAATTGAACATGTCTGTGTATTTGTGTGTCTGTGTGTGTACATTTCCCTACGAAATAACTCTCTCGATTTTTAGTCTACCAGCTCGAAATTTGATATACAGGGTACTGAGATTTAGAAAAATCCTTGTGATCCGTTTTCGGCCAGGAATTTGGCTGTTAAGAAGTCCAAGTTCAACGATTTGACATTTGAAAACTCTAACGAACTCCTCCGACAATTTTGGATATAAACAATTGAAATTTTAGGTATAGGTTCCTTGGACATGGATCTAATTTAATAACTGGATTTGAGCCCCAAATAATAAATGTTCAGGGATCATAATAGGGGTCAAAGTTTAAAAAAGTTGACCTCTGCGGTCTCTACCAAATTACTCAGACAATTTCTGGTCTAAACATTTAATATTTTCCATAAAGGGTATTCAGAGGTAGAGCAAGCATTTTAATCGGTTTGGGTTGAAAAGTTTTGTTAACAATATATGTATGTATGTATGTATGTATGTATGTATGTATGTATGTATGTATGTTTGAATGGTCGCCTAAAACTTTCGACAGAGGCGATGGACTTTACCAAGATCAGTATCGTTTTTATGTTTGACCTTACAGACGACAAATATCGAAACATTGGCTAAAAATATTAATATTTTCACCTTCAACTAGTCACTTTTCTACAGGGCGAGATCGCTTTTTTCGCCGATATTTTGGAAAGTCATCCTCTCCTTTCGATTTTCTAGCCTTAATTTAAAAATAAGTCACTTCCGGTTTGGCGGTGATCGTAACAGCAAAGACGTCAGGTTTTTCCCCGTTCGCTGTACGGGTCCGAGCCTGCCTTCCTACTACCACTTTTTTCTTTTTTTTCCCAACAGACACATCTAAACACCCGGGCAACGCCGGGCTTAAATGCTAGTATATATATATATATATATATATATATATATAAGTGAGCGTGTGTGTGTGTGTGTGTGTGTGTGTGTCTCTCTGTCTCTGTCTCTGTGTGTACATTTCCCTACGACATAACTCTGTCAATTTTCAGTCTACAGACTCGAAATTTGATATACAGGGTACTGAGTTTGGGAAAATCTGAGTGATCGGTTTTCAACCAGAAATTTTGCTGTTAAGGCGTCAATGTTCAACGGTTTGACCTTTGAGAACTCTACCAAACTCCTCCGCCAAATTTGGGTCTGAACACTTGAAATTTTAGATATAGGTTCCTTGGACATGGATCAAACTTAATGACTTGATTTGAAATTTTACATAAAGGGTATTCGGAGAAAGGGAAAGCTTTTTAATCGGTTTGGGTCGAAAATGTTTAGTTACCAATATATAAATGTACGTATGTATTTATGTATGCATGCCTGCCTAAAATTTTCGAAAGAGGCGGCGGAGTTTTAGAAGATCAGTATCATTTTGAAGTTAGACCTTTCAGACGACAAATATCGAAAAATTTACTAAAATGATTGATATCTTCGCCTTCAACTGGGCACTTCTCTACGGAGGGGGGCGCTTTTTCGCCAATATATTCGAAAGTTCGAAAGTCATCCTCTCTTTTCGATATATATATATATATATATATATATATATATATATATATATATATATATATATATATAAGCTTTGTGTAAATCTACAGCTATCCATGAAGACAAGTATTTTCTTGTCTACTTCGTGTCATTTTTCAACTCACTAACTGTTTGTTTGTTTTTTATTACTGTGACGTTATTTGGTTCATTCAATCATAGGCATTGTTATCACGCCCACTATTTGAAAATTGGAAAAAAAAATCTGAGAAATGCATGAAAGGGTCAAGGTAAGGGTTTTGTTGTTTTACTTTTTAACCGATATAGATTCCGCTTGCTCCTTCGCGTGGAAAACAGGTATTTGTAAAATTAGATCAAGATCCGCTCTTTTAAGCATACAATTTGGAATGTGGGTAATAGTCAAGAATTTAAGTCGACATTCCTTGCTTGTAACAAACACCATATCATCTAGTTGAGGGGAAAATATTCTACACTAATGCACTTTTATTTTTGCCTACTTCCAATGTGCCCCTTTTTAGAGGAGCTGGTTTTACCCCACATTAAAAACGACCTTGTGTCACATTTTTCTTTCCTAGAGAAACAAATGAATACCTACTATTATATGAAAGGAGCTTTGTGTGTAAGCCTTTGTGTGTGTGTGTGTGTGTGTGTGTGTGTGTGTGTGTGTGTGTGTGTGTGTGTGTGTGTGTGTGTGTGTGTGTGTGTGTGTGTGTGTGTGAGAGAGAGAGAGAGAGAGAGAGTTCCTCCTGTAAGGACTGGAAAAAACGCCTGTACCGAATCTTATCAACTTTCGCACAAAGGTAATTTATGTGCCTGGCAGTGTCCTTAGATAGGCTTTGTATCGAAATGCCTCGGATAATTAGCGATAATTTAAAATCGAAATAATCCGATGAAAGAAGGAACGGGTGATTTTGACGAAAGTAAACACCTTACACAGCCTAACATCACAATTGTATTTGAGGAGTTTTATTAGTACAAAAGCCAAAAGGACCAACATATAAAATCAACAGTAGGTTCTTTGATATGACAGAGATGCCTTCGAGATGAGTGTTTCTGTTTGTACCATGATACTTGACTTTTTCATCTTTAACTTAAATTCAAGCCATTATCATCGTACAAGCAGAAAGGCCAGACATATAAAACAAATGGCAAAAGCGAGTGCGAAACTAATGTTTCAGTTTAAAGCACCAGGATACTTGACTTTTGCCTTTTAAACTTCAATTCAAACGATTATAGACAACATGATTCCATTTCCGTTTAATGAAAACCGGTTTTCCTGCTTCTTTTTTTTTTTTTTTTTTTTACAGACCATCTACTACTTGGCCACTTGTGTACAACTCCCAAGAGTGATAGGGCTTTATCATTAACACACGTGCACATGTCAGAGCGCTTCCAAACATACTTGGACACTTTAATTTCAGTATTTCTCTTCTGTAACATTTGAAGACTGTGCTAAATAATAATAAAATGACCTACAAACAAAAAGAAAGTATTGTCTGTATTTTCCTGATGAAGACTCTATTATAAGAAGAAATTTTGAATTTTAAATAAATAAAAGTTTATTATTATTTTTTTTTAAATATGGATCTTTTAACAGTTATCTTTTAAAATTAAATACGTTAATATTTCAGCAAACAAAGTGGATAAACCAGTTGATCTTCACATGACATTTATTTGTAAATTTTCCCATTCATTAAGGAAAATATTTTAATAGTTTTATTAAAAACCCAGTCTTTGTTTTTGTTGAATTTCTCTGGCGATTGTCTGTGCAAACATCAGCGCCATCTTTGCTGTTGAATAACGAACGCCGACGGACATACGTCACGTTATTTTATTTTTATTTTATTTATTTTTTTTGTTTTTTGTTTTTTTCTTTTGGCTCGACTTTGTTGAATCAATGGTTTGAAAATCGGGATTGAACTGTCACGAATTTCCCATCCTGGCTACACTGAATTCGATTGCTTCAGCAAAGCAAAGCAATAAGTCTCTCTATCAAGACGTGAGAGACGCTCTCATCATTCACATTCATTTAAAAACAAACAAACATAAATAATGATAAGCCAGTTCATTGTATATTATACTAGCGAGGGATACCCGGCGTTGCCCGGGTGTTTGGAGGTTTAAAAAAAAAGTAAATATGAGGATCGAACCCGAACCGTTGAGGGAAAGTTGTAAATTAAAGTGTGAAAAAAAAAAACCCTGCGACGTTAACCATTGCCCCACCGCAACATACTTACGGAAACGCGTTTGAATTTATTTAATCACTTGGATTTAGCAGGTGTTCGTTTTAATGAGTTAATGAGGTCAAGTTTGACTGCGGGATGGTATTCATTTACTGCTGAACGCTTTTTTCACTCTTCCCCCAAGATCTTATAGGAAAAAGACTAACCCACATGCGGCGAGCGACAAATATTGAATATTTATCTTCCCGAAATCGAGCAAATTAAATAGACAGGCGAGCTTCGTTGTTAACTGTGAGATATTACGGTTTATATGTGATATAAAAAGTTTTAAAAAGTTGTGAAGCGAGCGACCGCTCCTCTGAAAGAAGCCTTTTGTAGACACACAGAAAAGGCGAACACACACACACACACACACACACATACATACATTTTCGCTTTTATATTTATAGATTTCTCTTCGTCTTCGTCTGTATTTTTTCCTGTCTATCCGTCACACTTTTTCTTAGAAACTACTGGGCTAATTTAGCTGATTTTTTTTATAAACCTTTGTTATGATAGGGTGAAGCGAACTAAGTATTATGGTATCCGTTCAATTCAAAGTTAGGTAATAATAGTAATTAATAGGTATTAGTTACGTTACAATACCACATTTACTCTAGAAATTTTCTCAAGAAACTACTGAGTCGATCTGTGTGAGCTTTTGTATGAGCCTTTGTTATGTTAACGTGCAGCGAACTAAGTATTATGTATCCGTTCAGTTCACAGTCAGGGATTAATAGAGACTGATAGGGATTACTATTTAAGTTCCACGTTTTCTCGAAAACTACTGGACCGATTTGACTGGAATTTTGTATGGACCTTTGTTATAATAACATGCAGCGATTGTATCCGTTCAATTCAAAGTTGGGGATTAATAGGGATCAATATGGATTGGTATTTAAAACAAAAATGAGTCAACAGGCTATAACTTTTGCCTCTTTTTTACGGGCTTAAAAGCGTATTGTATTTACATATCTTTACCTTTTTCGTCACATTTTAGTGTGAATTAAAAGAAAAGGAAAATATGAGGGAAAGGATAAAAAAGATAAAAGAAAGAGGAAAAAAATTACATCTAACATTTTACACTTAAAAGCAAGAGTTCATATTATAAACAGTTTAAAACGAAAACGATATTTCCTTTATTTTGTTTGATGAAATGCCGCGTCATCTCAACAACAATGTTTTAAATATTATTACACGCTTTGTATAATTAATAATCGATATTTTTTACGGGGTAGAAACTAACAATATTTTCAATTATCTTAAAACAAACAAACAATCTATAATATCTATAAAAGTGAAATTGTCTGTCTGCGTGTGTCTGTGTGTACATTTCCCTACCAAACTATGTCAATTTTCAGGCTACAGACTCGAGATTTGACATAAGAGGTATTAAGATTTGGGAAAAAATTTTAATCCGTTTTCGTCAATGTTCAATGATTTGGTCTCCGAAAACTCTACCAAACTCCTCCGCCAATTTTGGGTCTTAACACTTGAGATTTTAGATGTAGGTTACTTAGACATGGATCAAATTTCTTAATTTGATTTGCGCCACAAAAAATAAACGTTATGTAGTTAAAATTGGGGTCCAAGTTAATAAAAATAATAACCTCTCGGGCCTCTACCAAATTACTCAGCCAATTTTTGGTCTAAACATTTGAAATTTTACATAGGGCAAATTTTTTAATCGTTTAATTGGCCGAAAATTTGGCTGCTAAAAGGTTAGAGTTCAAAAGATTTGATCTTTGCTGTCTCTATCAAACTATTAAGCCAATTTTTGGTCTAAACATTTGAAAAATTAGATAAATGGTATTTAGACATGCAGCAAGTTTTTAATCAGTTTTGGAGCGAAAATTTGGCTGCCAAAAGCTCAAAAAAGAGTTGACCTTTGTAGACTCTACCAAACTCCTCCGCCAATTTTGTGTCTAAAGACTGGAAATTTTAGATGTAGGTTACTTGGACATGAGTCAAATTTTTTAATATATATACATATGCACATAAAGTTATGAACAGTACATAGGGCCGAGCAAAGTCAGGCTGAACTGCTAGTTCAACATAAAACAAAAGTAAATGAAATTGTTTAATTACGAATTATGATTCGACTAATTAGATTTTAAAGAGATTAATGTAATTTGATTGAAGCATTATCTAATGCGTATATAAAGATAATTTTTAGAAGACAATGCCGAGGTGTAACTAACCGATGCCAACTGAAGCAAATAAGTGAAACAACCTTTTATTAATATAATATGTATGAATTTTTCATACGTTTAACATTGACTTGTGTTCTTACGTAAGCGTAGTTAGATGGAAATTTCCTATCGTATTATGTTTCGGGAAAATGTCCCTTCCTCAGATAGGTGTTTGATTAAAGCGGTGAACTTAATGAAACTAATTCTAAATATTCATTGTGTAATTATGCAGGTTTTTCCCCCGTTCTTTTCCTCCTTCGCGGTACGGGTTTGAACCTGCCTTTCTACTACCAAGGTAGTGGTGTAGAGAATGAAGTTATAATAATAATAATAATAATAATAATAATAATAATAATAATAATAATAATAATAATAATAATAATAATAATAATAATAATCTCACTTTCTAATTTCAGAAACATAAATAACACGGATGCTGAACAGGTAAGCATAACCTCTAATCTCAGGGATTGAAATGATACAAACCAAACACAGCACTGCCAAAATTACCATCAAAAAAGAAAACCCCGAAAAAGAAATAGATAACGAAAGAGAATAGGCTCGTAATAGAATGCTATTATAGAGGCAATCCTAAATATAGATATGGAGGCTATCGGAAACGAATGACAGAGCTATGGGACATGTCCAGTGATTACCATACAACAGAACAAAGATTTGCAGACCGAGCAAGATTGATACTAAAGAGAGGCTGGCTCTCAAAACTAAAAAAAAATAATAATACAGCTCATGAACGAGGAAAAGACAAAGCTCCCATCTCTAAGGAATCAAGAAAAGAAGAACTTAAAAACAGAACAGAGAAGATTAACAAGTTCCTTCCACAAATCACAGCAGATACAATCACAGACCTGAACAATTTAATTTATGCAGGTGCCAAAATGGTAAGTGTAATGTTCAAATCAGAAAAAAACAGCCGGGGAAAAATGCATCGACAAAACCTGGATTGGAAATAAGGTTAGAAACCCAAATAAACAAACATAAAAAGAAGCCAAAACGATAAACAGGAAGAAAGTGACGTGGAGAAAAGTGAAAATTGGAAATGTGACTAGCAGGGAGGGACTAAACAAGAAACACGAAGATCTGAACCAAAAAATAGCAGCAAAAGAAGAAAGATTAAGACAATAGGCAGCTGTCTTATTTATGCACTGTTCAGCTGGAAGAGATATTTCCCCATGTGGCATCTCTGATGAGATCCCTGATGGTTCCCAGTCAGTCTTTTTGTAATGCCGCGTTGTTTGACCAGTGGGTCTTTAGTTTTGGGTCGAGAATTAACCGCAATTTCTACAATTATCACACCGTGATCAGCATTCCCGAGTGGGTTGTACTCAGAAATAGATTTAGAAGTGAGGCCCGCTGATCTTACTGGTCTGGGAAACGTGTCATAAATGTAACTGTCTGTGATACGGAATGAGATATAGGGAAGCTATGTGTTGTGCTACCAGCTACGTCTGTGTAAGTAGAGAATCCAAGCCATTGAAGTCACAAAATATATGTACTTGTGCGCTAGTATCGAGGAAGAGTGCTATATCTATGCTGATAGAGAATTTATGTATTAGAGTACAGTCCTGTGTTGAGGGTGAGCGGTAGAGAAAATCGATATATCTAAGACTTTTGACAGGGTATGGCACGATGTTCTTCTAAGGAAAATAAGAGCATATGGTATCACTGGAAGAATACATAATGTAATTAAATCTTTCTTAAGTAAGAGAAAAATCCAGGTTGTCCTCGACGGTCATACATCTAAACATCTATGATATGAATGCGGGAGTACCTCAGGGATCTATCTTCGAACATTTATTATTCTTGATATTCATAAACGACCTCCCTGATAAAATTGTTTCTGAGATGGGTATATTTGCTGATGACACCACTTTCTATTACAGGCACAAGGGGAAAATAGATGAACACATATCTAAAGAAATGGCAGAAACATTAGAGGAAGACCTTCAATCTGTAGTGGAATGGGAACAAAAATGGATGGTCACATTAGATGCTGTTAAAACTAAGCTTGTTTCCTTCAATAATTACAAGAAACCGTCTCTACCACCAATAGCAATGGTCAAGAGCACATTACTCTAAAGTACTTCCTTTAAACTGCTCGGCTTAACGTTTACAGGGAACATGAACTGGAATAAATACATTGAGAGCATTGCCAAAGCTACTGGGAAGAAGGTGGGCTCTCTCTACCGTGCTAGAAAGCTACTTACGCCTGAAAGTATCCTGTACCTCTATAAGGCCACCATTCGCCCATGTATGGAGTACTGTTGTCACATTTGGGTTGGTGCATCTGCTGCTTGTCTCTCACTCCAGGGTTCAAAAGAGAGTCGCCAACCTGATAGGTCCTGAACTCTCATCTAAGCTTCAGCCTCTATCCCATCGACGAAATGTTGCATCCCTCTGCCTGTTCTACAAGTACTTTAATGGTGAACGCTCTGGCGAACTGCAAGCACTTGTACCCCCACAACATGAATACCCCTCAAACCCAACAAGCAGCGAAATCCCACCCGTTTCCAGTAGAGATCCCTAGGTATAAGAAAGCATTCTACTCCAATAGTTTCTTCCCCATAACTGCTAGACTTTGGAACTCCTTTCCGGGATTCTGCTTTCCCAACTGTACTGACATGCAGAAGTTCAAGTGTAATGTGAACAGACACCTTGCTACTCATCTCGACTCATAAAACTTACCGATAGTAGCCCCCTACATCAAAGTGGCACTGTGCCTCGTTTGGGGTGAAAATTGAATAATAAAAAAAATATAGAGATATAAATCTGAACAATGCAAGCAAAACAGGACATTTGAAAACAATGAAAAATGAACGGAGGAAAAATAAAAGGGAACGACCAAACCAGACAGAAACAAAACTCTATTGGAGTAAGATATGGAGAGAACGACAAGACTACAATAGAAATGCCGAATGGCTGAAAGAAATGAAAGAAGAACTACAACAAATCGAAGAAGGAAAGAAACCATAAAGAAAACTATAGGAAAATTGGCAAACTAGAGAGCACCAGGACACGATGGGATACATGCATACTGGTTCAAAAAATTCACAACTCTACACGAAATACTAGCTCAAAACATGAAAATATATATACAGGAAACAAACGTACCAGCTTGGATGACAAAGGCAGAACTACGTTGATACAGAAGGACAAAGAAAAAGGAACCGCCCACAGCAACTAGAGGCCTATCACGTGCTTACCCACTATGTGGAAAATACTGACAGCACAATTGAGAGAACAAATCTATCACTTCCTGAATAATCAGGGACTTCTCCCCGAGGAACAGAAAAGATGCCAGAATGGAAAAATAGGAACACATGATTGGCTATACATAGACCAAATGATCTTAAAAGAAAAAGAAGAAGAAAGAATTTAGCCATGGCATGGATCGACTACAAAAAGGCGTATGACAGGCTCCCTCAAGCATTGATACAAAAATGCTTAAAAATATATAAAATACTAATTAGGCTCATCCACGTGATTGAATATGCGATGAGAACATGGAGACTGGAACTGACAGCTGATGGACAACTCATAACATAAATCAACATACAAAGAGGTATCTTCCAAGGAGATTCACTATCACCATTACTGTTCATTATAGCCATGATGCCCCTGAACAATATACTAAGAAAGTTCCAAGCCGGATACAAGTTCTCTAACATGGAAGAAAAAATTAACCACCTGATGTACATGGACGATCCAACACTCTTTGCAAGGACCAAAAATGAACTAGAGACAATTATAAATACCACCAGGATCTTCAGCCAGGATATCCAAATGGAGTTTGGTATGGAAAAGTGCGGAAACGTGCGCACTACTAGTTATAAGAAAGGGAAAATTAGAGACAACAGAAGGCATAGAACTACCCAACCAAACGGAGATGAGAACACCAGGAGTACAAGACGCCTATAAATACCTAAGAGTACTGGAAGATTAAGAAAATCAAAATAATACGTACTCTAATAGTAGGAGCATTAAGAACAATCCCAAGAACTTTGAAAAAAGAATGGGAGAAATTGGAACCAAAGAAATGACTAGAAAAATACAACGAACAACAATAATGAAACCAGCTGAAATATTAAGAAAAACCCTTGAATGTGGAAACTAACACACAGGAGCAACAAGCACGGGCCAGACAAACTGCTGCAAAGGTAAAACATGAAACACTACATGGAACCAAGAACACCGAAGCCGCTATAAGTTCTCTAACCCAACCCTACCCCTATTGTCACATCACTACCAACCCTCCAAAAAAAGGAGACCAAATAACCAAGTAGGGTCAAGGAGGAAGGAAAGACTGATGAACTGACAAGACCTCAGCCAAATAAGTGCGAAGAGGACTGGGACCTTGGGGAGGCTTATTGCCTATGA
Organism: Euprymna scolopes; assembly: GCF_053919585.1. Taxonomy (NCBI): domain Eukaryota; kingdom Metazoa; phylum Mollusca; class Cephalopoda; order Sepiida; family Sepiolidae; genus Euprymna; species Euprymna scolopes. The sequence goes on from NC_136505.1 coordinate 43,616,784, forward strand.
GAAATCAATGGCAAGCAGCTGTTGCGATAATGTAAATTTATTTGCAAATGTTATCGAAAGAGGTGGAGAGTACTTTAAACCTGGGGAGACTTGTTGTCACTCAGCTTCCAGGAAAAGATCTTTGAAGACCTGTATGAAAGCTTCTTGTGAGCCGCCAATAATAATAATAATAATAATAATAATAATAATAATGATAATGATAATGATAAAAATAATAATAATAATAATAATAACAACAACAATAACAACAATAACAATAATAACGATAATAACGATAATAATAATAATAATAATAATAATAATAATAATAATAATGATAATAATAAAGTAGTAGTAGTAGTCTTGAGGAAACGTGCTGTCACTGTAATTCTCAAGAACCAGTTGTTATCAGTTGTTATCAACAAGAACATAATTGTAATCGGCTGGTGCGATAACTCAATTAAGTTGCAATGTTGATCCAAAGACACAAATGTACCACAGTATTGCTGAATGAATTATAAAGAAAGAAAACGTATGAAAAGAGAAGGAGAAACATAGAAAATCTTATGGTCAGCTTGAAAAACTCGAGAGCATTTGACCACGTCGACCAAAGGTCCTAGTCAGGAATGGCCAAGACGTGAGTCCAAACTTTTGTAGCAAAAATTTTATAGAATATAATATTTCGTTCGTTTCCTCTTGTTTCGTTTTAGAAAATTTTCGGGGTTTTTTTTCTTTTGTTTTTTTTTTAATAAACATTGCAATTAATGCTCATTGAATGATTTATGATGTGAAATTTAAATGTTTTGATTGGAATTTTTTATATAATTACTTTGTCAAATTACTTAACCTGATTAATAAATGCAATCTTTGGTTTGCCTTAACTATAAATTTACATTATACGTTTTGCCACATTCTGGCTGTAATTAATACTTATAAATGTATGACAAAAAACGAGAAATAAACAAAACGAAACGATACAAAACATTTGGTTTCGTTTTCATACAAAAAATGAAAATAAACTAGTAAACGGAAGTAAACGAATCGAACCAGGTGAACTTTAAGGCGTTATTGTGAAACAAACAAATTAGCAGGCAAATTATTTACGACAAGGTAAATGCCTGCCTCTATATCTCTGGCTGCCCTACTGGCGCTTTAAATTAGGGGAAAAACCTTGATTGACTTCTCCAATGTAGCAAGGTCAAAAAAACATGGGAAGCACAGCTGGCTACGCCCTTGGGTTCGACCTCGACTGTCTTTGCAAAATTAATTCAAAAACTGACAAAATATATAAGCAGATAGATCCAAATGAACTATTTCAAAGAACAACAAATAATTAGATGTACACAGTCACTTATTATTCTTAGAATAGATGTGGAAAGTAACCAAGATATGACATAAAAGATCCAGTAAAACGAAGAGAATCGCTCATTAATCATAACTAGCGAGCCCTTTGAAAATTCCACAGTTGTTTTATTCGCCTGCCTTTATAAGTTATTTTTAATAATATTGTTTTTTCATATAATCATAATTTAAATATTTCTTCTGTAAAGATTGACTATCTCTATTTACTTGCCTCCCCCCCCCCACAAGGGCAGAGTTATACACAGGATAGCTTTTTAATGTAGACAAAATTCAGCTCCTCCCCAAAAAAGGCACTATGAATTGAAACAAAAATTTTAATTGCCTCAGTCTAGAAAGACCTCTCCTTTAATGTCCGAGCTCAGAACAGATGAAGTGCAATACTAGAACAGATATTACAACTTGCTCTTTCAGTTTTAATATGCAGGGTGTTCCACAAGCCATGAACAAATCTGAACATTAAATATCTCAAAAACTATCAAGGATATAAAATGTATGTATATTATTAATATTAAAGTTGAACTTGATAAATTTAATTTTCAAATCAGGTCACTTTCATTTAACATACATAGTTTACTAGATATAAAGTCTTAAATATTGTCCAAGACTTTTGGAACACCCTGTATATATAGAAGAATGAGAGAATAATGGAAATAGTATTCCGACAAAATAGAGAAATAAAAAGGAACAAACCGAGTCATAACTCGGTTTGTTCCTTTTTATTTCTCTACTAGCCTTGGAGCCCGGCGTTGCCCGGGTGTTTGGGGGTTTATGTTGAGCAAAAAAAAAGCAGTCAATTTTTTTTAACTTTGACCCCTATTATGACTAGTTAACATTTATTGTTTTGGACTCAAATCAAGTTATTAAGTTAGAGCCATGTCCAAGGAACATATATCTAAAATTTCAAGTGTTTAGACCCAAAATTGGAGGAGGAGTTTGGTAGAGTTCTCAAAGGTCAAATCGTTGAACTTTGATCCCTTAAAAGCCTAATTTCTGACCGAAAACGGATTACAAAGATTTTTCCACATCTTAGTACCCTGTATATCAAATTTCGAGTCTATAGACTAAAAATTGACAGAGTTATTGCGTAGGAAAATGTACACAGACACACACACACACACACACACACACACATACACGTTCACTTTTATATATATAATAGATATAGATATAGAACAATATAGTCAATATTCTAGTATTTTTCAGTTTAGGTTGTGTCAGCATCTTTCAGCAACCTACGTAAGCAATCAGAAGATGTCGAAGCGATTATCGAATCAGAAGACTAAGGTTTCAATAAAAACGTGAAATCTGAAAAAGGGTTAAAACCGGAAATGACTTTCAACATGTTAAGTCAACGTGAAATGGCCCATTTACTCCATGTTAAGAATGGCTTTCTATTTAGAATGTGATGTTTTACACGGAGAAAAGGTAGAACGCTGCGTTTTGAATTAATCATCTGCAAGTAAGTTATCAACAGACAGACAAAAACTTTAAAATTATAATTGATCAAATAAATAAGTTAATAATAATGAACCACTGTAAGATAGTAATGTAGTATTCAAATGTGAAATACATTTTTTAAAAAAAAAGACAGAAACTATCGTCTGCAGATTTCGGATGAAGGTTCTCTTATGAGTCGGAAAGTTACATCTAATATATAAACGGCAAAATGTGGTATGTGTATGCATATGTGTGTGCCATTACCAAAAACTGCCGACATACGAAACTGGTATCGTTTTAAACCTTGGTCTTTCGGACGATAAATATCCAAAAAATTGGCCCAAAACATTCATCCCTTGCTCCTCAACTCGCCCATATTTTACTAGGAGGGGTCGCTTTTTTCGTCGACATTTTCGCAAGTCATTGTCTCTGTTGGATTGATTACGCTTAATTTCAACACTCTCGACTTCCAGATGCTCCATGGACGCATCAGCTAAGACGTTACTTTTTTTCTCCTTCGCATTATGGGTTCGAGCCTGCCTGCCTACTACTACTTTTTTTTTAACACCACTCTACACCCAAACTGCCTACTGTTGTTTTGATTCCCCCTCCCGCTACAATCACATTTTTTATGCCCCGAGGTTTCTGACTACATCTCAACTACAACTATTTATGGAGATGGCTCAGCAAGATTTTATTTACATTGGATTTGAAGGCTACAATGTTGTATTCAACCAGGAAGCAGGACAACAGAACAATGTTCCACAGGAGTGTAGTTCTGTTCATGGAATCTGCGTTTAGATTTAGGCACAGATAGAGAGTGGGAGGGAATCGTGTATAGTGATTGTACCTATTTACTATGCCTCCCCACGGGACAGAGTTAGACACCAGGGTCGTTTTTTAACGTGGAGAAAAGGTACAAAAATAAAAATTGTCTCAGTCGTGAAGGATTTCTCCTCCACCGAAAGAGAACAAGAAATAGAAGTGCAGCATCTGAAGAATAGATACTACACTTTGATCTTGTCCCGAAGGCCAAGAAACAATTGTATAGTGATTGTAGCTAGTCGGGTGTTCTTTGTAAAAGTTTGGCAAAGGAAGGAACCATAGATTGGAGTTCAGTTGAACAAGTACGATGAAAACAACGACAGAGCAGAGACAGGCTCGGTTGCAGAGAAGAGAAAAGGACACCACTTACTAGGTTTCGAAGCCAGCTTTGACATCTATCAAAGCTTGATATGGTGCGCCGAGCAGCTCCTGTCCAGATGTGGCAACACTACTCTATTTTAGGGCGTACCTGGCTCTTATACAGATAGAGGATTGCGTCGATGGTGAGATAATTACTAGAGCTGTAGAGTGACCCAACCATTTTTCTAGTTTAAAATTTTTTTTAATAATTAAAATTAATGAAGCTTTTTAAACAATATTCTAATTAAAAAGCGTTACGATAAGATGTTTTTAAAATTAAAAATAAATATAATTTCAAAGATTATTGTAAGCTGACGTCACTCTGATCACCCAAGGTGACTTTGAGCACGGCCACCGAGATATAGAAGGCCTGTTAACTGAAAACTGCCTGCAGGCAATGTCGGTAAGATTTGTCAAACTGTCACTGTCGATACTATATGAGGCATTTTTAAAAAGAGCATTAAAACATGTTTAAAAAGAAAAGAAAGGAACACAATTCGATGAATAATGAAACTGAACTTTATTCAATATAAAATATAAATATTATCTATGTAAAATTACGTCATTTTAAAGTAATATTCAATCTAATACTGATAAAACTGAATTATGAATTTAGGGAACAAACAATTGAAACATAAAACGCAAACAATTCTTGGCCTTCGAGACAAGATCACAGTGTAGTATCTGTTCTGATGCTACAATTCACCTTTTCTGTCCTCGGCCGGTGGAGGAGAAATCCTTCATGACTGAGACCAGAGTGCCTCTTATTGGGGAGCTGGATTTTCCCCACAAGATTATATGTTGAAATATTTAAATAGCTATTACTTTTAGTACAGAATTTATATTTAAAATTTTGGTTTTCTGTTCTTCTATGTCCATTTTTCCTGGGGGGGGGGGTTTTCATCAAAATCTGTAGCGTATTTTCATCAGTTACATGGTTAGGGATCCTAAAAAATCCTAAAAACTAAGAAAATATAGTAAACATCTACGATATTAAATCAGGGTGGTGGTGAATTTGGGAAGGGACATTATTATTATCATTTCACTCACTAGGAGTTGTCTCACAGGCCATCATCAGTGATCACTCAATAGCAGTAACCTGTGGTATTCGCTGGAGACCGAGTGACAACAAGTCTCCCCAGATTTCCAATGCTCTCCACCTCATAACCACTCGTGCAGATGATTGCACGTTATCGCAACAGCCGTTTGCTATTGATTTCTCGTTGGCATCGGCCATTGGTGTTTTCTGGGTTTTGGGTGACAAAATACCTCCCCAATGTACCAGATTTGAACTGTACACTTCCAGTGGAGATCTGGTTAGTACTCTCCCACCTCGGACTTTCCATCCTCCCTGACCCTTCAGAATTAGTTGGTGTGGCGGCATTCGATGTCATCTACAGTGTTTCTTGGCATTTCACGGGGAACGTGGATCCTGCATAAACGGGTTTTAATTTAATGGCTGCTCCCTGAGTTTTTTTTTTTTTTTCACTTTCTCATACACTTTTTTTTGTAATCGGGCGTGTATTTTATTTTTTTAATTTTTTAAATATTTTTAATTAAATTTGATTCATACTTTTATTTCGTGCCTGTTTTTATTTTATTATTATTTTGTTGTAATATATTTTTATTATTATATTATATTTTCCACACTAATATTTTTTTTTTTTTTACATTTATTTTTTCATGCATATTCAAATAATGCTTGTGGCCTTTTTGCCTCAAATAGAACCTTCAAAAAAGTTTTTGTGGTGCAAAATTTTAATTAATTTAATGGTTGCTCCCCAAATTTAGGGAGCAACCATTAAATTAAAACCTGTTTACGCGGGGTCCACGTTCCCCGTGAAGTACCTTTTTTATTATTGTTGTTGTTGTTGTTGTTGTTGTTGTTGTTGTTGTTGTTTTTATAATAATAATAATAATAATAATAATAATGATGGTGCTTGTGCCGTGAACGCACCGTGCTATATTTTAGATAGGATTTTCAAGTTAAATTTTATGGTATCTTTTTCTTTTTTTTTTTTTTTTTCATTAAATTGTTAGGTGAAAGTGCAGAATAGTTAGAAAGTCCCCCAGATAAAATTCTATAAAACAAACAAGCAAAAACTTTTAAGTTTTACATATATTTCAAAGAAATAAATTACGCCCGATGCTAAAATATTGAATTCATCGATCGTTTTAGTTAAAAAAAAAAAAATAGAAAAAACTGTCGTGAAAAATACTTTTAACTTTTAAATATTTGGAAATACTCAATGAAAAGTTTTACTTATTATTAAAAGAACGGACTGAAAAATATTCTCATATAAAAATTGTTTGTTTTGCAGTTTAAAAAAATAAATAAAATGAAATTCGACTTCCTCCGATAGATATAAAATTCAAAAACAATCCACTTACTGTTATATTTTGTTAAATTAAAATTATCCCAATGTGCAATTATTATTATTGCAATTATATAATTATCCAAATGGAGAATTTTTTTTCTCTTTAAGAGAATAAAAAAACATACACAATCTAAGGCAACGAAAAATATTTTTATAGCCACGTGGTTGAACACCGAAACTTTCTTTCCTACATGTTGATCATGGTAATGACGTCAGTTTATCATGTTCATTGGCCTCTCGGTAGCAGTGCTTTGAGTCATTAACGAAAATAATAATAATAATAATAATAATAATAATAATAATAATAATAATAATAATAATAATAATAATAATAACAATAATGCGTAAATAACTCCGTAGTAAATATTTTCTGCTGCACCACAATGTGCCTGTAAAATTATGAAACGATACAAGACTATGAAATTATGTTTTAAATGTAGAGGTCATATATTATTTCCGCATTTTTATTTTTATTAATGGCTCAAAGATTTCAGCATGCAGACGCGCTGTGGACAGGCGTGTGTTAAGGTCATAAAATAAAGGAAAGATAAACGTAGCAAGAGTCACCCCAGCTTACGCTGGGATCTTATAACTGGTTTATCGGTAGGACGACAGGATTCGATTTTGAAATAATTCATTTTAAAATGCGTAACGTGTGGTTTACGACAAGAGTTTATTTTCAATTACATTTGCATCTGAAAATCTGATTGTTTTTAATTGTTTATGAAGGGTGATAACTAGAGCTATGACACCAGAATATTCGCATCGTTGTTTTGACTCTCGAGTTTATATCCGATATAGTTAGAGACGGTTAATCAACTGAGAACCACATCACTGTATATAAAAGCATATAAGATATCAACGGATACACATTCGAGAGTAAAACAATGAAAAGAATATGCTGTTGTCCTAGCCCTAGTGATTACGTACATGCCTCATTACGTGTATTATTATGTTGGTGGTTATATGCGTACAAAACAGCTTACTAAAACTGAACCAACAAGAATAGGGAGGTGATAGTACCTATTTACAATGCCTCCCCACGGGACAGAGTTAGACACCAGGGTCGTTTTTTTTTTTTTAGGGTGGTGATAGTAGCTAAGTGGTTAACTGCACGAATTGACAAGCCAAGTTTGAATCCAGTTCATTTTATAGAAATCTTACTTATTTCCTATTTTTAGGGATATTGATACTTTCACGTGCCCCCTCCCCGTAAGTACTCGATTTCTTTCCCCCCCTCAAAAAAAATTCTAACCAGAAATATATCGGGTAAACGAATGCCAACAATAATCTTTCTCTGAAATGAATGAATGATGCTTAACAGCGACAACAGCAATAATCACAACAACAAGAGGAGAGAAAAAGCTGCTGCTACGTGTTATCAAATCAACAGGAACCAGAAACAACCAACAAGAATAACTGCTACCCAAAATACAGGGTGACCCAAAAAAACAAAAGATAAATGGAGGTCATCTAGAACATATGCTGTAGAACGGAGAAAAAAAGGCCAAAGACCCTAGTGTTTGATGTGATGTTTGGAATATAATAAACTAGTTCTGACCAAAGTTTCAGTTCATTCGGACAAAACACTAAGAAACGGGGCCTAATTAGAGTTGGGGCCCGTTTTGGGGGGGTCACCCTGTAGTTTGATTTAATCAAATGATCTACTTACCAGATTTTTGTGTTGTTTAATTGAAAACTGTCTCTCTGTTTTTATGCGTATGTTTTTTTATGATTTCGAAATGTACGAAAGAATGGAGAAGAAGTTAAGTCTCCGTGGTATCCCATTCGGCGCTTTCAGCTTTAATCCGGTTTGATAAAGGATTATCTCCCTTCATTTCTGATCAGCAGCATTAGCAGAAAATTCGTTTTGTATCTGTGAAAGCTTGTTTCTTGCATTCAAGTATGGTAATGTTTTGATAACAAAAATTTAAACTACTTGTTTTTTTTTGTTTGTTTCTTTGTTTTTGTATTATTATTCGTTTTGCAGATTTTCTTATTCCATACTTGCGTTTTTGTTTTGTTTTTTGTGTGTTTTTTTTTCTTTCCTTCCTTTCTGCTTTTCCATAGAAATGAGTTCATTTAATTATAACCTGTCATCATTCCAGAATGCTGGTTTCTGGAAAAAAAAATGTCAAAACGAGACTGGCATGGATTACACGGTTTCCCAGGCTCACAGACTCGTTTTGCAAGGTGTTTATAATGGTAGAGATAAAAAGAAAGAAAGAAAGAAAGAAAGAAGAAAGAAAGAAAGAAAGAAGAAAAGAAAGAGGTGTAGAGAAAGACATAAAAAGGTTATGGCTAGAATTTAAGTATACAGCGTGAGTCATGATGTCATTATATATTATTCATATTATTATAATAAATATCACGTAATCTCTATATCTATTTAGCAAAGGTGTGTGTATGTTTGTCCACGTATCAATTTTCAGGTGTGATACTATCGACGGTATTCTAAGTGTTAGGAAGTTAAAACAAAAAAAAGCAAAAAATGTAACAAAAAAGTGGAAATAAGTTTATCAGCAAAACAAAGGTTATAGGAAATTATTAACCAAGGTCCAGAAAGGACGTTGAATAGGGCTGTTAGTCAAGGTGTGGAAAATAAAAGGGCCGCAAAAATGGAGGTCAATATGTTTAGAATTATGTGTTATTTTTATTATTGGAATCGTTTTGGAGATGAGCAATTTATACATTTATTTATTTACGTTCTGAAATACCGCAAATCCAGGAGTGTCTGTAAACTGTTCCTAACTGTCGTAAACTGTCGCAAAACACATTGTCACTCATAAAACTACCCGTAAAACTAACTCTAAACATTTATTTATTTACGGACTATTATCCTCATTTTCCAGTTGTTATTTCACAACGTTTCGGCCAATTATTCCTCTAACCTCGACAGGATAGAATCGAAACCAAAACATCTATTTAATATTAAACGACTTGGAGAAATGGATTGAATTGTAGCATGCGCATGAAGAAATAAAATATGTATTTAAACTTGCCGATATGCCTGTACGCATTATTCATCTATCCAAATAAAAATTTTATTCGTTATAAACTATCCTTTTCCACAAGCGCTGGCAGGAGAAAGGGGCCAATGAGAAAAGAGTACAAAGTCGTAGCACGCTTTTTAAAGCCAAATCTGGGTCTCTTTGAACTTGTGGACCGGAGCCGAGTCCTACTGCCACACCCAGTGTCTGCTATCTACCACCTGGCTGAACATGGGGATCACCACACTCTTCAGCATATCCAGGTACACTTTGGTGTTGACTTTCAAGTCGACTTCGATGTGAGGTGGCATAACGTGAGCTCCACTTGAAACCACACCAAAGACCATAACCGTGGCCAGAAACTTTGTTTTAATCACTCTGGGCACATCCGTGTTATTTGTGGCAATTCAGCGATACATTTTGAGGGTACTGGCAATGGTCCTGTTGTCATAAGTTGGATTAGTAGAGAGCATGAGTTGCACAACGACGCTTCTCCGACCTCACTCGTTAAATATTGTAACACTTTCATACATGATGGACATATCTTATCGCGCTTAGGGATTTGTTTACAACTGGCTAACTAGCAGATGGTATGCAACAAAAAAGAAAACCGGTTTTCATCCAACGAAAATGGAATGTCGTTTTTCTAGGGCGACAATTTTATCGTTCCACCCTGTAACCACAGTAAATTTGAACAATACATATTAAACACTAATTAAGCACTAATTAAGCATCTATCACTAGTCTCTCACTTTAAGAAAAGGTCCATAAAAAGAGTATCCAACCTAATAGGTCCTGCACTATCAAGCAAGCTCCAATCTCTGTCCCATCGCCATGTCCCTGTTTTACATGTGCTTTAATGGAATATGCTCTGATGAACTCGTAGCATTCATGATTCCTCGAGATAAATACCGTCGACTAACCTGACAAACAGCAAAATCTCACAGTTTCACTATATATTAAAATAAATTAACTATCATATATTTATTAAAATAAATTAACTCTCAAATAGTTAATAAACCAGTTTTAATAATTTAAAAAATATGTGTAATTGATTTGAAATAAAGTTAAACTATATGAAACATCATCCAGCACTCTGTTTTTATATATATATATATATATATATATATATATATATATATATATATATATATATATATATATATATATATATATAAGTCGCTCTGCAACGAGCCCCAATTTTTTAAATAAATTTTAATATTTCTTGGAGTGGCATTCTTGAAAAAAAAAAAAAAAGAAACTTCCTCAACTAATAGACAGCTTTGTTGTAAATCTATAGTTTGAGCATTGCCACACAAATCCATCTTTTCTATTTGTGTCTAGTATACGTCTAATCTTGATGTCACAAATGCAGGTCCTGACTTTTGAAATAAGCCTGTATGCTTACAAAAAAAAATCAATTGATTCGCCTTTATCACTAATAAAAATTAAAAGTGAAGCATGCATGGTCCCCCGTGAGTGCACAGTGAACGAGGCATAAAAAATGACTCAGTTCAGCATTTGCCCCCCCTCACATTTAGCCTCAAAAGTCCCCAGGGGGACGTCAAATCCTGGTGAAAATGAACAAACGGTGCGATTTTAGGCATTAACATATTTAAATTTGAGTTCAGTACCATACAAAACTGCTGAAAAGACATACGCAGAAAATTTTGGACAAATATGGTAAAATAGTCCCAAAAATTGAGTTTCATTAGCCCTAAAAGAGCCCCTGGGGCACACCCAGGAGTTATCGCAAAGTATAGACAAACAAAATTATATAGAAATCAGTTGGTTACAACTTTTCAGAAAGTTTTATAAAAATCCAAGGCATCAATTTTTTTTAATAAGCACAAAAATGTCACTTTTAGCCATTTTAAACAGAAAGGCACCCCTTGAGGGGCAACGGTGTTTTCCCGGAAAATCCGTTCTGTTACTTTTTTACTCATATCATGTTTAATGTTTGTGTAAAATTTCAAAAAATTACAAGTCGTAGTTATTGAGAAAAGTGTTGACGGATGAACAGACATGGGTGAATTTACAGGTCCACCCTCCTTTTATCGGGGGACCAAACAATAAAAAGATTTGACAAGTTTTATCTATATTTAAACTTTTCCCTTTCATCAAGTTCTCCTTCAAAAATGTTTGAATTTTCTCTCCCTTTCAAGTAAAGACGAGAACATTTCAAATGTACACAAGTAGTAAAAACATTCATAAAAGATAATCGATTGAAGTTACCAATTTACGGCTTATACAATTACAGCTAATTATATTTGTTTGCTTGTTTGTTTGCTTGTTTGTTTGCTTGTTTTTTTTTTCTCTTTTTATAAAGCATGTCACCACTTAATATGTAAGGGGCTATTACTTAGGATCGTTCTAACAGGGATCTCTATGTAGTTGAGGATTTCATATAAACTTCTGCAGATGTGCACAGTTAAAGCAGCAGGATACAGGGAGACATTTCCAAGTCTAGCAGTAAGAGGGGGGTGGAACTTGTTGATTACTCGGAGATATATACATTGAGAGGGTAGGCTCAAGTTCTATAATTTCATCAGGTCACATTCCATTAAAGTATTTGTTAATCAGATGCAAGGATACCATATTGCAGTGATCGACATAGGTTAGAGTTTGGCCGACAGTGCGGGACTTATTAGAAATGAGACGCTTTTTTAGACCCTCTAAGAATGAGAGACTAGTGGTAGAAGCTAAGATGTGGCGATAATATCCCATGCATGGGCGAATTGTGGCTGTGTAAAGATATAGGATGCCATCTGGTGTAATATTCTAATACAGTCGAGGAACCCACCTTCTTTGAAGCATCCTTGACAATGTCCTCAGTGTATTTTTTTCCAATTTATGTTGCCTGTGGATATAAGGCCGGGGAGTATGAAAGATGGGCTCTCGGATAGGGTGTGATTTGTCATGACATTTGGTGGTTTAGAAGGTTTTGGTAAGTGTTAAAGGAAAGAAGTTTAGTCTTAGTAGCATTAAATGTTACTTACGACTCCATACCACCACAGACTTAGTGTCGTTTTTTAGTGTTTCTGCTATTGTCTTGGATATATGTACAATCGTTTTTCCTCCTTATATCTGTGATAGGGCAGATGTTATCTACAAATATACCCATCTCAGACACAGTTTTATCAAGGAGATCGCTTATGAGTATCAGATATAATAAAAGTCCAAGGATCGACCCCTGTATCATACGTGCATTGTTATCATGTTGTTTAAGCGTACGGCTATCGAGGGCACCATGATACATAATAGAATAAAAAACAAGGCGTTAAGTTTTGAAGCCATGTCCTTTTATTTGATTTCAACATGTTCAAATTGGTTGCAACGAACCGCCTACGTGTAATATAATAAAAGAGAATCGTATCTGACGTAAATTCCATAGCAACCCGCAAATTTATGTACGATTTGAACACATATGCAAATAAAATTTAGTCACGCTCAAAAAATAAAATCAAATATACAATTTTCACATTTAGTGAAAGGTTAGTCAACAAGAAATTTTATGACAATTATTTTTATTTGGACATATAAATATTCTATGTTTTCCTGTCTATGTAAACTTTCATTTCAAACATACAGAAAACTTCTCTCTTTTTTTAATGTACGCTTTTGAACTCCTTATTTTGCTTGTGCTTTTCATATAAAATATTTCTCTCGCACTCATATTTAAGTATAAACCTAAAAACAGTTTTCAATAAACGAAAAATGCCTCCCCTAAATCAGCTCTCCCCTAAAAGTCTATCTCACAATTTGGAACCCCTACAAACGTCCACACCGACTATTATATTTAGACTTACAAACCGACCTCCGGCAATTGTTATCTTACAAAACAAAAAGGTAACACAAGGGTATACATTATATATATTACAAAGAAAAATGCAAGCATGAAAGGTAATATGGTAAAGATTAAACTTAGAAAAGTAAAAGGACTAGTTGTTAAAACTGGAAAAGACAAGATATTCTGGTAAAAAAAACTATAATAAATTTATAACTTAAAATATTGCAGCAGTAAAAATTGATTATATAAAGTTGATTTTTTTTAATTGGTAATGTTGCAATATTTTACGTTATAAATTTATTATATTTTTACTAGAATATCTTATCTTTTTCTTTTTCAATATTAACAACTGGCCCTTTTACTTTGCTAAGCTAAATCTTAACCAAGTTACAATTCATTCTCGCATTTTTCTAGGTAATACATGATTTTTACATGCTTTACCTTAAAATAATATTTTATTTTTTGTGTTCAATATCATATGCATTGTCAACAATCCATAAAATATTATAACCAACTTTTAAAATCAATTAAATAAAAAAAATCAATTAAATAACGTAATTAAGTAAATAAACATAAAGAAGGGACAAAAAAGAGAAACAGAATTGACGGGCGACGTCGTAAGCGAAGGATTATCAGCTCTATCACGGTAAGAGCATCATTTTGTTAACTCTCTCTATATATAAACCAAAAAAGATGGCATACGAGCGACATTCTTGCTATGATTTTTTAAGGTGTCGACGGCGAAAAAGTTGCTATTGTAATCAACAGCCCATCAGGAGAAACCGTTTCTTACGTTCCTTACTTATTCTGAAGACTTTTGAACACTAGCAATTTTATTATATCTTTTGTTTTAATGAACAAAAATTGACATTTTTTATTTCAAAATATAGCTGAGATGGTGACCTATGAACTGGACAAATTGTTTGAAATTTGGTCACAAAATGAGTGAGCGGTAAAGCTTAAAAGCAGTTCTAAATGAGCAAAACTAACACTTAACCATATATTCAAACACTACCGTGTCTGAATTATATATGTACTAGCAGTTCAGCCCGGCTTTGCTCGGGCCCTATGTACTGTTCATAACTTGCCCTACATGCGAATACACTTTATATAAGATTTTAATATTCATTAACTGTGCGTTTGTGTTAGTCTGCGTGAAAGGATTTATATGGTTGGTATTATTAGAATTTACATTTGTGATTTTTGATACTGTGCCTCTGTAAATTACACTTTTTTATTTCGCAGGTACCTTGTAAAGAACATGCGTTTTTTTTCTACAGTTCCAACTTGCCATAGTTTGTATATTTGTATTTTGTATTTTCTTGAATTTTCTTATTGTTGTTACTACCTATTTTTGATGCAGATTTAGCATTGTTGCATAAGATACTTTGATTGTGTTTTTGTTAAAAAACTTTTTACTGTATTTATGGGGCTCTAAAAATCTAAAAATGTTAAAACAGACATAGCCAGAGAATTTTTCAAAATATTAGAAAATAACTTCAAATCCCCCTATAAAATATAAAACAAACACACACACACAACACACACACACACACACACACACACATATATATATATATATATATATATATATATATATATATATATATATATATATATATATATATATATAATATGGTAGCTTCCTTCAGCTTTGACAGTCTATGGATACTCACTGTTAGGGTGCCTGTGCGTTGAATTTTGTGGCAAGAATTGCACAATCTCCAATCACACATCTTCTGAATCGGCGTTGTTAAATATCATTGGCAAGGAAAGATTCAGGACGACTGGAAACAATGCCGAGATAAGCAGAGAGCACATACAACACATAGAATTCCTAAATGGTCACCCATGTAGTACTAGTCAGGCTTAATATTGTTTAACCGATGATCTGACAAGAATCGGCGTGTCAACATCATTATGTCGTACATATGTATACATATACATACAATTGTTTTAATTATTTTCGATGTTTAAGTTTTAGTGGCATAAAATATATAAGGAAACATGTTACTTTCCATCTTATGAAACCTTGTTTGAAGTGAGTGTCTCTAATGATGGTGGTCTGAACAGAGCTGAAAGAGAGAAACAGACCAAATATCAAGGTCTCATGTATGATATGAAAAGAAACTGGAATCTTGGGCATACCAGTTATTATAGGTGTCACAGGGCTTATGAAGAAGAACCTGAAGTCCTACCTAACTAATATTCCTGGTGAACCAAGTGCAAAAGAGATCCAGACAATTGCATTTAAGGGAACAGCGAGGATACTAAAAAGAGCTCTCGGTTGGTTTCAATAAAAAGCAGGGCAATGTTGGCAGCTGCTTTGGCTGCTCCATGCCCAGCATTACAATCTTCGATGGAAGAAATTTTTTTAAAAAAATTCTTTTGTTGATGCGGATTCATTTGAATAAACAAAAACCTGTGTCAACATTTGACAGCACAGACAATTTCTAAAACGAACTTCCACAGTAAACTCAAAGCGTGTCCATCCTTATCATTTCCAACTGCATATTTTTATCAAATTCGCGCCAAGCAAGGCATATTCTTACTGAGATGTACAGGGCTACTGTGAATTAGGAACCATGCCTGCAGAGACATTTTAAGTAGGGAGTTGAGCAGCGAGATGTCTGTTCACATTTAAAATTGTACATGTTAGTACTGTCAAGGAAGCATGAAACCGGAGGGAATACCAAAGTCTGGGATTTCTGAGAAAGAAACTATTAAAGAAGAAAGCTCTCCGGCATCAGAGGGTCTCTAGAGTGAAAGCATGGGATTTTGTTGCTTGTGAGGTTAGTCGAGGGTATTTATGCCTACGGAGACATTTGTGCTACTTGTAAACCTAAACAGTATGCAATATTGAAACGATGTGACATGGGGTGAGGCTTGTTTTACAATGCTGGACCTATTAGACTGAAGACTTTTTGGTGCCTTGTCTAATAAAGAGACTAGTGATTGGTGCACCGGTTTATATGTGGCAACGATATTCCATGCAGGGGCGAATAATGCTTTTGTAGAGATATATGATATTGTCAGATGTTAGTATTTCTCTAGTGCGGCAGAGGAAACCCACCTTTTCAGCAGACTTATTTTTATATAATGATCTGAATTGAAATTTAAAAGGAAAAACTCAAGGTTAAATTGGTCTCTAAACAGAAACATTCATTTCAGAAGACATCTCTGTCTCATCAAACAATGTACTGTTGATTTTATACGTCTGGTCAAATGTTAGGTTGTATAAGGGTGTTAACTTTGATCAAAATCGGACTTTTCTTTCTGTAATCAGATTGTCTCGATTATCAGTTTTCGATACTCATTGGAGTTATCTGATACAAAACTTATCTAAGAAAATTGTCAGACACAAAGTACATTTGTAGAAACTTAAAAAAAATCATCTTAGCTGTTTCAGAGTTCATAGGGAATAAACCCACACACAGAGACACAGACAAAGTGTCTTTTATGCATAAGTATATACGTGCATATGTATATATACACATATATACATATACCTACACATACATACATTTATACAGTTTGAAAACGAAAAATTGGCAGTTTGAGATCTCAAACTTAAAACCTTGATAAAGAAGAGGCAATAAAAGATTTGTAAATGTATTAAATAAAACGGTCAAATAAACAAACAAATACAGATATTTTATTCTATGCGTCCACCTTCTGAGTCCACGACTTGCTGAATGCAGGCTCTAAGAGCACAATAGGCCTTGATAGATTACGCTTTCTTGATAGCACTGAATGCTCACCTTATGGGGGTCTTCAGGTAAGCAACACTGTTATGGAGGCAAGTATTAGAATTTCTCAACATCGCTCGATACCCAATAGTCGCAGGGGTTCAAATCTGGCGAGCTAGAGGGGCAAATATTTGAGGGCACAAAATTGGCAACGCTCTCTTGGTCTAGACTGTTTTTGAGCAATGAGCAGGTGTATAGTTCTGAATTAACATCACTTTCTTCGGATCATAGTTCTTCCTAATACAGGGTAAGAGAACTTTCTTTAGAATCTTTAGATATTCCGCCATATTGATTTTCAGGTTCACTTCAATGAAGTGAGGTGAGGCATGTATTTCCTATCGCTGACAACAGGTCCAAACACCATGACAGAGGTAGAGTGTTTACTCTGCGTAACTGCAGGAACACCAGAAGAGGTCATTGGCGATAACTCTAGAGTTTCTGCGGTTGAAGACTTCGTCTACCATGGGGTTTTTTTCTTGTCCACAAAAATACGGTATCACCATGGTGTTTAAAGTGATTGAGTAGCAAGGCGTCTCTCTCTTTACGAATAGCTTAGATTTCGCTGTGAAAATGTTACGACGTCGTCTGCAATAGGCCTTCATCCCAATATCTTTTTTAGGTGGCTAATCTGGAACATCAGACTCTAAAGAGTCCAGCAACTAACATTTTGGATTGACAATGCCGTTTTTAAAAGTCTAAATTTTGGATTAAAATTGCTGCTAATTTATCGTTCACGCCCTGTATATACATATGCATACATTTACACATATGCATTATATATATACATGTACATTATATATTACATATACATTATATATATATATATATATATATATATATATATATATATATATATATATATATATATATATATATATATATATGACCTTGTTTGTGTGTCTGGGGAACGATCTCTACCAAACTCCTCTGTCAATTTTTGGTTTACAGACTTAAAACTGGATATATAAGGTATTTGGGCAAGTGGAACAAAGATCATTTTATTTTTAGCCGGGAAACATAGCTGCTAGAGGGAAACAACTTGGAAGTTAAGTTAGAACTCGTAATTTGACTTAAAATGCTTTTCTATGCATGCACAAATATACATTCATAGGATAAATAATGTTATTTTTTAACTTTTTATATGCGTATGTGCATAACTCAGAGGGTAACAAATAAGGCTAGAGAGTTATATGCTTTATATCGATTCTAGCTGATGGCACCTAAGTTATTTTTATTTATTTTTTTTTACATTTTAAATCACTACTATATATTGGGTACAATATAATAATCGAGAGAGAATTGACTGTCTAAGAAGAAATACGAGCTCTGTAGGAATTAAAATATATTTAAGCGTATTGTACGACCGAGTTACACCAGACGGTCTGCTAGTATATACATATATGCTACTGAAGGCACCAAATCACCTGTTACAACTGGTTTCACACAAAGCGATGAAACGGTTGGAAACTCTATTTTAGGAATGTTGATTATTTTACAAATTCAAGTACAATTTCTTCCTATCCAATATATATATATATATATATATATATATATATATATATATATATATATATATATATATATATATATATATATATATAAGGGAGCTCCTAATTCATTATAATGTCAATGCTACATATGAAAGGAATTCGGACAATCTATTTTATCCCGCTAAACAAAGCACTTGACACATTCAAAGAAGCATAAATTATTTTATTCTTTGTTGCGGTTGGTATTTCCTTTCCCTCGTCAACTTGGCCGAATTAGATTATATGTGTGCGAGCCTTTTCTAGTCTCGCACAAAAACACGCGTTCACATCTCAAGACATTTTTCTTGTCATACACATACACGCACACAAACATAAGCGCGCACGTGCACACACATAGATATATTCACGTTCGCGTACATACTCACATTCACGTGACGTGCATACACACACACGCTAACGTACACACATGTACGCACACATACGCGCACACGTACGCACACATGGGCAACGTCACTTCTCCTTTGAAGGAAATCCACACATGCGCAAAAGACCACCGGAAACAACTATAAAAGCAAGAGACATAAGCTGTTTCTCTCTTTTCGAGTCGGCTCACGCCACCTCCTACTATGTGTGGGGGCAAAAGTCAACAGACAGTACGTACACCTTACACGTTTTCTATCTCCATAACCTGGATCTCTCTATATATATGCAACAATAGACTTTCCCTCTCACCAGCTAACAATGAGAGACGCGAGCCAAACTGGATTGACTTTCTCACTCACTCTATCTCCCCCTTTCTACAACAATAGAATTTCCTTCTCACCAGTTAACAGCGAGAGACGCACGCCAAACTAAACACGTGCTGTACCCTTATCTTTCATTTGTTTCTTCATGAAATAAATACTAGTTCGTTTAATTCAAATAAACGTGTTGTCCGTTTCTTCCTCAAAGCAATTCATTTTTCCTTTCTCAATTCAATTCATTTTCATATTTTGTACGACTGGTGGATATATATAATATATCCACCAGTCAACCACATGTTTTTTTTTTTTTTACTTGCTTCCATACGAGGACAACGTTAAACACGGGATCGGTTTTCACTCTGGACTGGAATAAAAATAAAAATTTCCTCAATCTATTTCTTCTCTTCGTTTAATCACAGATAGAACAGATACTACGTTTTATCCCATGTACTCCTCACGAGCTCACATTAACAAATGGTGACAAACTCTTCGCTGCTCATGCATTCACTCAAATAATTTCTCTTCTAACCTTCTCCTACTTCCCTCATGTATATATATATACATACATATACATATATATATCCGTATTTTTAACTTGTCCTTGCAAAACAATAATTTGCAGATGAGAAGGTTTAGTTTTAATGGTTGGTACTCCCTAAAAAGCTGGGTCAAGTATTGTCTCTATTCTACGCGCGTTAGACTGCAATTGAAACCGTATTAGCCATCGTTGTGAAGACGACTACATAATCGTTGACGCATGATGGGAAATATATGACGATTTCGCCTGCCGCTCACACCCTTTGCTGATTCTTAAGTTGATTCATTAAAATTCCCATGAGAAAAAGTACACGAAGAATCAGAGTCAAATAAAATTGAATAATGCCAAGTATTTAACGTTATTACTTTTCAAATCGAATTTATTTAAAAAGAACATACATGTGAACCACGTCAATTATTCTCTACCCAAGTATGTATATCTCCAAGATTAAAACATAGCAGATATCGTATATAATCATGGACGTGGGTTTCGTCTTTTACTATACCCGATGTCGAGTTGATCCTAAACGACTATTGCTTTCAAGGCTATTCTGATCAAGAATGATAGTACCTGTTACTCGCCCAGCTATTGACAGCGGAGCAAGCTATGATCTAATATACAATAGAAATGTAGGAAAATTCAAGTCATTGCCTGTAAAGGAATGGCACTCTGACCTTTTAAAAATTGCCTGGCTATTCCCGTCGGTATTCCCCGATAGGGGTGCTTCAAGCAGTAAGCAGTAGACTTATTCCACCCGAAAGGCGGGAAGTAAGGATCCGGGAGGGTGGGCCACCTATGGCTACCCAAAAGCACATTTCATCCCGACAGATGCAAGGTCATTCCCTATCTAAAAATTGCCTAGACTCTTTCTTACTATTTCGAGGACTTATCCTCGACTAGCGCGAATATAATCTGCACAAGCTATGCCAGAATCTATCGTTCACAAGCTATTTATCATGCCAGTGTTCTCATACCATACGAGAATATAGTACTGTAAAAATCTGGAAGGGATATAATGCGGACAGAGGATAAAATGGTGAAAGTGATGACGATATTTTTTGCTATTTAATAGTTATAAATTGATTTTCATTATTTTCAACAATATTGTTTTGTTGGATTGTTTGGGGGGGTTGTATTGTTTTTATTTTCTTTTTACTTTGGTCTTTCTTTTTTGTTTTGTTAAGTTGCTTTTGTAGGATTATTTTCTTTATTTTTTTTTAAATGATTTTGTAAGTGTTATTTGGCGGGGTATCAAACCGGAAATTGTACCCTTTCTCGAAAACTAGGATACCTGTAGGCCGTGAGTGATGATTTGTGATTCATTACGGCGGGAAATGAAGAAATGAACTCGACTTGTCTGTAGATAATTTTGAATTGATTAATAGTTATTTAGATTAGAGAGTAATTTCCAGATTATATTAGCAAATAAATATTCTTTATTAGAAATGATTATTTAAATCGTTTATTATTAGTTTAATTTTTATGTAAGGCGTGGGTATGTAGTAGTCGAGGTTTACACATCGACGCACAAAATCAAAATGCATAAGCTCGTTTGTACGCATGTCGTCTGCGCATACACTATCCTGAATAATAACAAATAATTATATTTTGGATCAATCAAACTACTTTCTGAATTTATTTGAAAAGGTCTTTCTGGGATCTACATAAAAAGGCTAGATTTATCTTCAATAAAACACTGGAACCCACTTGACTCGAATCTGCCCGACTATGGACGCATATCTCTGCAACATTTCCTTCCACTCACGCACACAAATATTAACGAACACGCAGATACACACAACTCATTACATTATTGTCTGTAAATTTGTATAAAATTTATTTGCTGAAATATTACAATTTTTTTTTTTTCACCGAACTCCAATTTTAATACGAAATCGAACGAACATTGATTCTTAAGAACAACTGTCAATGAATTATCATATATAATATGGAGCAGTGAAGTTTTTTAGTATGATTTTCCAGACCCCTGAAACTGGCGGCTCTTAATTAAGCGATACAGACTTCTAATGTCTCAGCTAATGTACTCTAGCTAATGTTTTTACAAGAACTCTAAAAGTATTCACGAACATTCTATGTTTTCCTATTGGCGTAAACCTTCCAATTTAAACAAATATAACTCATCTCGTTTGTGAATGTATGCCTTCTTAACTCATTCTTTTGTTTTGTTTAACGTATAACGTATTTTGTTTTCTCATATTTGATTTAAAAAAAAAAACTCTGAAAAATCTTTTTAACTGAAAATATTTCTATGAATTCAGCCTTAAGTAAAACCCCAAAACTGGCATGAACATATCTTTCGAAGCTACTGATAAACAACCCGAAAAACTAATGATCGCTGCCCTAAAATCTGGTGACCGACACCCTAATAATATACTGTTGACCTCTTATATGAGGTGTGTATAGGGATTTTTATTTTATGATATTATTTTTTAATTGATCATGTGGTAGTTATTACAAAGTTCTACGTATAATAGTTAATCAACTTTTTCAATAAATTCACCAAACGCATATTTTTTTATTCATCATTCGCATGAAGACGACTCATGGCAGTCGAAAAGTTTCGTGCTAGAATTCGACTATGGCAAATTTCTTTTTACACTCGAACAGAATGTTCGAACATTGGCCCGCCAACTCGAAAAGAAAACGGATCGCATGAGAAACAAACAGGAAGTATCCCTGCTGTTCAATGAAACATGCATAAGAGAAAAATTGATGCCTAAATATACTAATAATAAAACACGTTATTTTAGTGTTTACATTTTTATTTGCGGACGCCGATGTTTACTCGGCGCCCAAAATTAAAATGCTTAAACCCTTTTCTGCGCATACATCAGCCTGAATTAATAAAAACAAATAATTATATTTTGGACCAATCAGAGAAATTTCTAAATCTATTCGAAATGGTTTTTCCTGTTCAATCGTTTAAAAGGTCATATTTTCTTTAAAAAAATAACAAAAAAAAACAATGGAGTCCATCTTTCTATTCACACAATAATTGCGCGTAAATATTAGTGAACACACAGACACACACAAATCATTGACCCGTTATCGTCTGCCAATATGTATAAAGTAACTCATTTAAAAGATTCCCAACCTTTCTCACTGGATCTTTTTTTTTTCTTATATGACATTCAATGAATACTGACTCTTATTAACAACTTTTAATGAAATATAATTTATATAATTGAGTGGGAAATGTTTATTGCGATTTACGTGTAATGCATGGCCCTTAGACTATTGAGTGATTGCTTCGAGATCTCAACAGCAGAATCACCCGTGTTTTACAAGGAGTATAAAATATTTACTAACATTCTATGTTTTTCCTATTGTTGTAAAATTCCATTCTTAAACATATATAAAATATCTCATTTGTGAATGTATGCCTCTGAACCCGTAATTTTGCTTACGCTTATTGTATAACATGACTATCGTTTTCTCACATATAATTATAAACCTAAAAACCATTTTCACCGAAATTATTACTCTGAAAACGGCTCATCCCAAAAGTAATTTGCTCAAATGAAAACCCCTAAAGAAACCCTCCAAAACTGAGGATTCCCTAAAGTGATGACTTTTCTAAATATTTAATTACGTAATCAGTGCATTTTAATTTCAACGTTAACACTTCGAGAGATTTAAACTATTTCCCTTGAATACAGTTCGAGAAATTTTCGTCTCTTTTATTTAAAAGGCTGTATTTGTAATTTGTAACAGCTGGTAATCCTGTAGGTATAATCGACAAAATCTGATTTTAAGCCTGTTATCGTTTAGTGGCGTCATCCAGTAAAGAGTAAGAATGTCCTTTATGACGTCTTAATTGAATAAGGTTATAAAATATTGATGCCGACGTCGTCAATGTTGATGAATTAACTCCATATATATGTCACTTTGTGTGTGTGAGTTTTTCCTCATAAGTTCCGAAACGGCTGAGCTTATCTTTTGCAAATTTAAGACAAAGGTCCATTATATGTCTGGTAGTGTTCTTAAATATGTTTTGTACAGAAATTCATCCGATAAGTATCGAAAATCGAAAACATCCGATGTTAAAAATAGTTTTTTTTTTCTTCTTTTATAGATAAAAAAGAAGAATCTTTACAGGGGAGTATTTTACTTTACACCGGCCAAGGGAAATAATAACATCACTACAAATCATTGCTTCTTAAAAATACATTATTGTCACCTGGATAAATAACTCAGTGATAGAGCATTCAACTACAGATCGAATGATCTTCTGTTCAAGTCCGGGGGGTACCTCACTATTTTATTTTAATTTGTTCCTATTAATGAGCTCAATTTACGATAAAAGAGAAGGTACCATTTAAAATCGCTGCAAATCCTTTCTTGGTTTGCATATTTTAAAATTAAATATTAATCAGGCGTGATTTTTCCAGGGCATTCATTGTCAAGCCCATGTATCAGCTGGCGTTATATGGTATATATATATATATATATATATATATATATATATATATATATATATATATATATATATATATATATATATATATATATATAAAGAGAGAGAGATGGGGTGGGGAACGCCAGTCCGGAAAGCCAAGGTTGACTGTTTACTGGGTTCGAGTCCCGTGACCCACACTAATTATTACTTCCTGCACTTATGATTTCGTAAACACCGAATAGTAGTGTCTATAGGCATACAAAAATTATTATATTTATTGAAAAAATATTATAGTTATATACCCTTGTAAGTAAAATGAAAGTTGGGCCCTATTTTCGAATTGAGAACAAAGTCGCGAATTAGATGTCTGTTCGAATACTTTCATCGCTGTCTGAATAAGACAGACTACTTGGTGTCATAAGTAACCTAATAAACTTCCATTTAAGTGTTAACTCCTGATGGCCGAATGAAAGAACGCTAGCGGTCCTGGATATGACCTTAAACTATATCCGATGGTGAGGCCCCAGCTTGCGGGCTTTGGGGAGTGTGGAGCCACCCTTTAATTGCCATTGTTCCCAGGTCCACTCTAACCCGGAGTGGTAGTACCTGTTAGGGTCCCAACTATGGGTTACATAGAAACTGACTTAAAAAAAAACAAATATATTCTATTAAAAAATTGTTCTTCAAAATCACTGGATTCGGCATTAAATAACACAAAAGGGTTGATATGCCGTAAAACAAAAACAACCAAAGAACGCTAGTTGACTTTTATGAGTGAGTTTGAGTCTCACGATCAGCAGTAATTATCATTTTCTGCGTGAACATGAAGCACTAGTGTCTGAAGATAACAAAACAAAATTAATATTATTGTTTTTTGTAATGTAAGTATATATTAGACGAACCATCTAGTCTTATGATATCTGCTATAATTATAAAACTTTGAGTATCCTATTGCACTGTTTACTTGCTTGTCACCGTGGACATAAACTACGCCATCAACGAGTTCTTGCACAGTGGATGATGTCACAAAATGTGAAGGCGTAAATAAAAGGTAATTGATAACGGTGGTTGGAGGAGACGAATGGCTTAAATAATCAAATGAGAGAGAGAAAGATGAAAGAGGGGGAGGAGGAGGAGGAAGAGAAGAAGAAAGTAAAAGGAGAAAGAAACGAGCTGATTAAAAATCAGACGTTTATTCTAATATATATATATATATATATATATATATATATATATATATATATATAAATATATATATATATATATATATATATATATATATATATATATATATATATATATATATATATATATATTCAGAAAGTGAGAGATTATATATAATAAATTCCACGGCCAAATAACGTCGCAGCCAACAAGTCAACAAACGAACCGGAAGTCCAAGACTCAAGTTACGCCCTCATTTGGGCTCATCAGTTAGACACACCCGAATTCGAGTCTTCGACTTTCGGTTAGTTGACTGTCATAGCTCTTGTTGGCTGCGACGTTATTTGGCTGTGGAATTTATTCTTTATATATATATATATATATATATATATATATATATATAATTATTTTTTTACTATAATAATTATATATATATATATATATATAACTTCAAAATGGATGACCTCCTGTTAATAACTAAACTAATCAACAACCCACAATTTTCAAACATATTCCTTAGATTAATAGACTAACCATTAATTTCAGCAATATAAATGCATCTAAAGCGCTGTCGTTTTATTTTATAAAATCTCTGATTAATTGTGTTAATGCTTATATTAAATATATTATCGATGAGATTATTACGTCTATACAATGTTAATACCAGTTATTCGTGTATACAATAGAACCCTAAGATACAGCATTACAAATTAGTAACAAAATACAGTACAGTATATAATACACATGTATATAATCAAATAACATTATAAAACCCACCGTAAAGCGGGGCAAATACCGTAACCAAGGGATAGAAAAACATCGTATTCCACATCTTAACCTGTAAAAACCGTAACCTAGGGCCACCGTATACCGGAGGTCTACCACGGCTACCGAGATAAGAAGGCCAGTTAAACCATGGCTAATGAGGTAAGAAGTCCAGTTAAACTGACAGACGTCATTACCAGATGTAGGTAACCTTTTTCTCTTAGTATCCGTTGAGAAGCTGTCTACAGAGTTTCGATTACATTTCAGTTTGATGTGTCCGGTGGCCTCGGTCCAACATGGTTTATTCTTGTGTTCTCCCAAATTGTCGGGGAAATTATCCAAAAAGTCCAAAAGTACATATATTTTCTTTTCCTAAAGAGAAGGAACAAGTCTCTGTTTGGATACATTATTAAAAGGAATCATTTTATTCCCGTGAAATATAGCCAAGTAAGTAACGTTATTTAATTAGAACTGTATTCAAGTACTTTCATAAATTTTGATAACATTGTTAACATAAATTAAAGAAACAATACTATTTATCGATAATACTGCAAATATCATGTTGACGTTTTAAACTGTTTATTTTCTTTTGGAGCTAAAAAGCGTCTATCAGGAAAGTTGAAAATTTAATTTAATTTTGTTTTAGTTTTTTTTTAATTGTAAACAAATAATTTTTACATGAGAATGTTCTCTTAATAATAAATAAAACCTTGCATTGAGTATGTCCACACATTTTAAAGTGACATGTATTTTTCGGAAGAGACGTCATGTTTTGAAAATGAGAATATGGAACACGTGGTCGTAGGAAAAGATATTTTAGCCGTGAACGCTGAAATATATTTAAATGTGTTAAAATTCTGTTACTAAAAAAAAAATGATTTTCGAAGAAATATTCCATTCCATCGAAGAAAGTTTTAAAAAATTAATTTTTGATTCAATGTTCGATATGAATTAAAAAATAAAAATAAAGGGTACATTAAACTTTAGTTTATAGAAAAAGAAAGGGACACAAAACGGGCATTTTTTTAACAATGTCCAACATAACAAAAACATGGTGAAAAAAGCAACAAATATAAAAAAAATAACTGTTACCAAAGACAAGATAAGTTCATCTTCTTCGGACTTAGATATTCTTTGTGTTTGAACTTATCTTACGTTTTTCTTTGCTTCTAAGCAAAAATGGTGCAAAGTATATTAGAATGAAAAACAATGACGAGCTCCATGTAGAGCCTTGATAATCGCTCAAAAATCCAAAATTAAAGAAAATGAAGAAATGTTTTGTTTCAAAAAGTGGAGGTTCACTATTCTATAATAATTTAACGAAAAATGAGCACCCAGTGTATGGCCCCTTGTGGGGGGGGTGAACGTACAATGAACACAATTTAACGTAAAATGAGCATTCACCCTGTTTTGGAGAGGTGGTTTTTTTTCTGGCAGTACTTTTCATGCTCAAAAAATCCTTTAAAATTACCACTATAATCAATTTTTGGAGGTGCTGAAAACGAAAATAACGTTTAAAAATTCCAGGAAACAAGTAGTTTCTAAGATATGAAGAAATTATAGTTTCAAAAAATGGGGAATCACTTTTTCAATGTAAAATAAGCACCAACTTTTCTGTTGGTGATTGGTCGACGTGAAATGGATAATTATTGCCTGGTAGACCAACACAAAACCTACCTTTTTAAAAAAAAAAGTTGTTTTCTAGGGGTTTCTGGTGTGCTGAAAACGAATATAGCATTAAAATTGTCCGCAAATAAGTAGTTTTCCGGATATTAAACAATGTTATTCTTTATGGTATAAGAGGTGACCATTGTTGTACGCGCAAGCGCGCATTCACCCCACCACCCCCACCCCCACCTACCCTGATTTAATATTATAAATGTTTCTTTACTATCTTTTCTTAGATTTTAACACTAGTTTACATTATGGTATGATTGTTTCCTTTAATTATTTTTTAGGTATGTGAAGATTATTTTTGGCCTGAGAATATAATAAAGGAGAGGTCAAGATTTGATGATAAAACGGGTAGTATTATTTACAATGAAACTATAAAGAAAAACATGTCTTCGGAATGGTGCTATTCCGATAATTCTTCCAAGTTGTCCGTCGTTTTTAACAAAGATAACAACGTCCAGAGATTCACCAAACTCGGAGAGAATTCGAGCAGAGAATGCTGCTATCAAGCATGTTATAAAGGAAAGCATAATTGATGCTTCAACATGCAAAGAGCAAATAACCTTTCACAACATTGAAGATTTACAAGAGAAATTAAATTTCCTTGATAGAAAACACGGAAGTGTTATTAGACAGGAAGATATACTTCTTATATGCTGAATCATCTAATCTCCAGGCCCAAAAATCAGGGTGTCCCTTTTAATTGAATCTGATTCTGCAGTGCATGTTGAAATCAAGAGTATAGGATTTCTAAATATGTAACTGATGCAAATGCTCTACAAATTTTAGTTGAGAATATGAAGAAAACGGGCATAAAAGAACAACAAAACAAACTTCCAAATGTAGTTTCTGTATTAAAATTAATCTTTTCATTTTTTTATTAGTATAAGATGAGTCATTTAAATACGTAAATGCAATTAAATTCATATATGAACAAATAAACATAATTACACTGAATAAGGTTAATTATTCAAGTGAAATGATGATATTCTCTTCCTTATTATATAACTGCTCCCCTAAAGGGCACAGACCGTTAAGATACACTAGAAATGTAATTTTGACATGTTATTCAACCCTCAGGAGAGTAACCCTATAAACCTATTCATGAAAATAAAATTAGAGAAAACGGGAATCGAACCCTGGAGATAATTCATCATCTAAAAAATATATGTTTAGAAAGTATATGTGTCATTCTATTTATGTTATATAAACACTCCCGTTCATACGAACTGTCAAAGCATAAATGTCAACCTCTCAATCTATCGGCATAAATGCCAACCTATCGGTCTATCTATCTATATATTAAATCCCCTCTCAAAGTGTAATTATATGTACTCTCTCTCTCTCTCTCTCTCTCTCTCTCAATTATAAACTCTTTCATTTATATACACCTGTTAATGTCTCCATATCTCACAACATGAACACTTACACATGAACCTAAAAGATCTCTTACTTCCATGAACACTCTTAAGACTCTTATCCTTCTTAACATGGATACAAAAGAATTTACATTCATCATTGTAATAATAACACTACGTAACATATGAATCCTGTTATTGAACAATATGATAACAATTTTCTTATGAGTATTAAAAATAAGTTTAAGTTACTAGTGCAGAAAGAAATCACAGTATCTTTACTTGTTGATGAAATACACCTGAAAGCTTATCTTGATTATAACAGTGGCAATATTGTTGACTTGGCTAATAACAACAATGAAGCTGAAACGAGTGCATTTGATTTTATGCTTAATAGTGTATGCTCACATTATAAGAATGTTGTAAATGTTATGCCAACTAAATGTCTTCCAGCTGAGAAATTATGTGACATAATCAAACGTTTAATAATTCGCTTAGAGGATATAGGCTTTAGAGTATTATGTATTATAAGCTTTCAATTTTCTATCCACACCCAGTTCTAAAATCTAGACCTTTTTTTCTACTTATTCGACTCGGTACATATATAAAATGCATTAGAAACAACTGTCTTGGTCAAAAAGACGAAAGTAAATGCAGGATGTTCCCAAAGTTTATGATGGTAATCATAAAATAGATAGCATTCAAATTGCCACCTTTTCTAGATTACACAAACTTTATGCCATGGAATCTCAATCACTTTTGAAATATTCTTACAAATTGACTTCAAAAGCCCTTTCTCCCACAGATTTTGAAAGGCAAAATGTTAATTTAGTTCTGTAAATGTTCAATGAATATACTATTCAGAGATTGCTGACCTTAGGAAAACAGAAATTTTTGCCCAACTATGCAGAAATTGCAGAATACATACAGCTATTTCATATTTAGTGTACAATACTGAATGCAAAAAACACCATTATAAATGGTTGTCGGCTTCGTAATAAATATGCTTATCCATTTAAATTACACGATGAAAATTATAGATTTCTCTCTATATTTGTAACTGGTTGGAAACTTGGAATAACACGCCTGGAAGAACTGGTAAATTAACGAAGGAAACATACACTGCTGTATACAATGTTAGAAATGATTAAGTATTGCATAAAAGAATTGAACATGCTATATATTTTACCTGGTAAATTTCAAACAGATAACATTGAGGCAAGGTTTGGCCAGTACTGGAAACTTAGTGGGGATCAATCTCTATACGCCAAGTGTTTGAATGTGAGAAAAAACTCAGAATGTTGTCAGTATTAAAACTGAGCCTGCCGCTTAATAACTAAATTGTCGATTTAAAGAATTTACAAGAAGCTAACTGGGATGAAATGACAACAGAGCAACAGTTAGATGTTTATAAATTTAACATAGATGTAACAGATGATGATATTAATCAGTGTAGGAAGTACATCCTGTTATTTTATACTTAACAGGTTGTTGCTGTTATGCAGTTTTTTTTTTAAATGAAATGCAATAGTTGCAAGGATTCAGTATCTGGAAGAGATGCTACAGAAAATACACCTGAAATAAACAGTTACTTTCAGGGAATTAATAGGTTTTCTTTTATGTCCTAATGATATAACAACAAATTTTGTTTTATATAATTATATAGTTTCTAATAAACTGGTAAAAGATTCTTATTATTTTTTAATTGGAATTCATTATTGAGATGAGTATTATTGATATTAATTTATTCATTGCGGACTATTATTCTCACTTTTATTGGTTGTTGTTTCACGACGTTTCGGCCAACTATTCCTCTGGCCTTCGTCAGATGGTAACCGCGACGGATAGGAACTCCGAATCTCCTAACTGCATTCTCAGCAATCACTGCCATCCGTAGTTGTTGAGGCTTACTTGGCCAAAACGTGGTGAGACGACAACAACTACGGATGGCAGTGATTACTGAGAATACAGTTAGGAGATTCGAAGTTCCTATCCGTCGCGGTTACAAGCTGACGAAGGCCAGAGGAATATTTGGCCGAAACGTCATGAAACAACTAATAAAGATAAGAATAATAGTCCGTAATAAATAAATTAATATGCTAAAAACTGTTCCTTTTTTTTTCATTCCATAAATCAAAGACAATAAGCCATGCGCATAATATTGAATGATTTGACAGATGCTAACCTTCATTTTCATGTTGACTCATGCAATGGTCACAATATTGAAAAAATAGAAAGAATGGTTATCTGGAGTTCTGAAAATTTCTTTTAAAACAATTTTGCATTCAAGAAAATGATGGTGTTGATAATAATAAATTAATAAGAAAAAGAAAGTTTCAAACATTCAATTAAATTGCATTATTTGTACTATTCGTACTATTGTTCTCCCCTTGCATGTTTATCTCACAACGATTTGACCGATGTAATCTCCGACCTTCACAAGAACAGATTCCTTAGTTTGACAAAATACATCTGACGAAGGTCGGAAGTTAAATCGGCCGAAACGTTGTGAAATAAACACGCAAGATGAGAACATTAGTCCGAATAATAAAAATTATCAGTTCTTATCTCTAAAATTCCAAAAAATAACATTCAATTTGATTATCCGTATGATTTTTCTCTAAATTCAATCAAAAAATATCTCTGCTCTAGTAACTTTTATTGTTTGTTTATATTTAAATTATTTATTTAAATTTAATTTGTTTAATTTCATTTTTTTTTTTTGTGTTCTATCCTTTATTTTCATTCTTAAACTCATTTATCGTTTTTTTTTTTTTGTTGTTTTTTCATTTTTAAAATTATTCATCGTTTGTGTTTAATATGTTTCTTTAATTGTCTGTTTCCTAAATTCATAATTCAGTTTTATCAGTACTAGATTGTATATTGCTTTAAAATTACGTAATCTTACATAAATAACATTTATATCTTATCTCTTCTTCTCTATATAAATAAAATGAACTCATTTTTTCCGGTCTGATTTTGACCTTAATAGGATTAAAAATCAAGATATTTCATGCAAATATAATATGCACAAACGGCAGAACAATATCTGAGGTGTATTATAGGCTTATTATTTCTCAAATTCCTCGATAATCTTAGATTTCTATACTTTTTCTGCTGAGAAGTCACGGCCAAAATCGGTTAAGATCAATGGAAGTGGTAAAATATTTTCTCTCTCATAAATTCCTCCTCCCCCTGCCACCACTTAACACCGTTTGGGGATCGTTCACAAGGAACAGTTGAGAAGAGAACACCGGTTTGGCTTCGTAGTTCTTTCATGTGAAGTTATTTAAAATCACTAAACTAAGCTGCAGTGCTCTGTGGCGTAGTAGTTAGCGTGCTGGACAATTCACATTATATTTTCACGTTCACGCCGACCTACCGTAGTCGTTTTTTTTTTTTTTTTGTTTGTTTTTCCTAAACAACTGGAATGGACTTTTCTTGGTGGCCGAACTGTTAACGTTGCAGATGTTTTTTTTTTTTTTTTTTTTTTTTCACACTTTATTTTCCTACTTTTACTCATAACTCCGGGTTTGATCCTTCCTACTTACCTACCATAACATTTTTTAAAACTCCCCCCCCCGTCCCGGAAACAAACACTCGGGCAACGCCGGGTACCCCCGCTAGTATTGAATAAAGTTCAGTTTCATTATTAATCGAATTGTGTTCCTTTCTTTTCGTTTTTTAAATGTTTTAATGCTTTTTTCAAATAGCTCTCAAATATTATCGACGATCTGACAGTTTGATAAATGTTTACCTATACTGCCTGCAAGCATTTTTCAGTTAACAGACTTTCTTCCTCTCGGTGGCCTTGATTCTACTGTATTATGCAATGTTAATTAAGAAAGTTTTTAAAATAGCACATATGAAAATGAGCTGTATCGAGATTTATCTGGGAGAGTTTCAGAATGATTATAAATACGATATAAGTGTGACCTATTTTGAAGCCATAGAAATTTTTTTATTTATTCATTCAGATCCATTATTTACATTATATTCCGTTAGAACTCCCAACGTTTCTAACCGCAGCGCAGCGTATAGATTAGTGACGTCAGCACATCTTTTAAATGTTATGTTTATAGTACCTATTTCCACGGGACAGAGTTAGACATCAGGGTTGTTTTTTTTTAACGTGAAGAAAGGGGTACAAAAATAAAAATTGTCTCAGTCTTGAAGGATTTCTCCTCCACTGAAAGAGAACGAGAAATGGAAATGCCGCATCTGAAGAGCAGATACTACACTTTGATAGTACTAATTCGGAATGAAACGTACACAATAAAAATGAAACGCATATAAAAAGATTTTACCAAAATCTAAAAACACGGACAGACAGACAAACAGACAGAGAAAGTGACGCTTATATTTAAAGTGGGTTGACCACTAATTTCAGCAGTATAAATATATTCGACTAACACAAACAATGATGTGAAATAATTGTTAAAACATAGCAAACATGGTGACGCATAAACAGTTACTGAGAATTATAATAGAAAAAAAAGCGGTTTGTTTTACAATAGATAGAGATACGAAAAAGTGGTCAAAAAAACATAAACGTTACCAAAGGCAAGATGAGATACCTTTCTGTTTAGCTGAATAAGATGTAATGTTTCTACTAACTTTAAAACGTGAGTAAAACTTACGGAGAGCGCTCTGTTTTTACGGATGTTTTAAAAATGGAACGGAAAATTAAATTTCGTTCCGTTTTACATCCAACTCACCGTTTACATTCGACCTGTCAACTTTTAAAGGTTTTCTGCTATGCTGGCAAGATTGGGGGTGTCTATTCCGAAAGTCGTTCTTAACATGGGGAGGTCGAGGGTGTCTATTTCGAAAGCCGTTCTTAACATGAGGGGGTCTATTCCAGAAGCCGTTCTTAACATGGGGAGGTTGGGGGTGTCTATTCCGAAAGCCGTTCTTAACATGGAGAGGTTGGAGGTGTTTACTCGTTGAAAGCATACTCAAAAACCTATAAAAGTCAACATTTCCAATGTGAATCGTGAGTTGGTTGGACTTATGTAAAAAAAAAAAAAAAAAGATATACCAAATGGACTTTTATCGTTTAAAAATTAAATTATTTTGTTTTTGTTACTAAAATTTTATAAAAAAATATTATTTTTAAAATCTTTCGTTAGCGTAATGGTTAGGAGCCTAGACTGTCATACAGGCGGTCGGGTTTCAATCCTGGCTTGATGTAGTTACCTGTCTAGCCGCACTGATGAGCTGTGAAACAGCGAAACAGTACTGTATGTGGATAACTATATATATATGTATATATATATATATATATATATATATATATATAATTACTTAATTTACTCACAGAAATTAATATACGAAAGTATAAATTTATGCATAAACTTTAGGTATTTACGTCAGCAGTGCTCAATACGTAGGTAGATATATATATATATATATATATATATATATATATATATATATATATATATATTACATGGAGTTCACCACTTATCAAAGCCCAATGGCCACTCAGGGATAAGGGTTATATATATATATATATATATATATATATATATATATATATATATATATATATATAAAGTACTATTGTTGAATGCCATTCTTTCGATTACTTTCGATTTGGGTGTGGAGGGAGGTAAGTTTAAAAAATGATTAAAAGGGAACGAAATTTAAATTTCCGTTCCATTCTTATTACAACCGTAAAACAGAGCGTTCTCCGTAAGTTTTACCAAAACGTGTATTCGGTTTGCAAAACAAGTAGTACCGAGCTTTACGTGAGGAATAAAATAAAATTGCCGTGAATTGACACCTAAATATTCGAAATCATGATGATTTAAAATAAAATAAAAAATAATACAAAATGCTGTTAGAAACCTACCCACTAAATGTTACGGTAACATTATATATACGTAGATTTTTTTTTATATATATTCATTTAAAATGCCTAGTTATAAATATCGTTTTTATGGCGCATTTTATGACGCATTTTTTTATTGTTTTTTTTTATGACGCATTTTTTTATTGTTTTTTTTTTTTATGACGCATTTGCCTTTTGTAGTATTTGGTTTCCATAGCATCAGCGTCAATTGAAACCTGAGGTTTTTATGCAATTGCGTCCCATGGAAAAATTAAAAATGCGAACAAACATACAAACACGTATGTTTGTTACGTTAAACATTATAAATGTTATTTCTTAATTTTTTAGATGATTTTTGGTTATTCGTATTATTTGGAGTCTTCGTAATATTGTTCTCATCTTAAATGAAAACTATCTACCAGTATAGGAAAAAGAAAAAATTTTAGACAAAAAAGAACCGTAAAAAATATATATTTTAAAGCCCCCCCCCTCTTTGGGTTGAGCACTGTCGTAAATAATCTCACTCGCTACTTAATTTGGCTGAAAAATGCGAAGCTCGCGGTTTGTTTACAAAGCAAGCGGTTTTAGCACTGTACAAGTGGCGGACGGATGTTTGTTTAAATAGACATTCGGACAGATTATTTGCGGGCATCGCTTCCGTGGTCGAGGGGTAGAACTGCCGACTGTCAACACGATGGTTCTAGGTTCGATCCTCGGCTTGGGAGAGGTGCTAGTCTAGCGGCATTGATGAATTGTGATACAACGAAACAGGACTGTATGTTGGTGACTACAAATATATATATATATATATATATACATACATACATACAGTAGCGTCTAAAACTAAGGGACAATATTTTAAAATCTAATATTCGTTAGAAATAACAAGTGTGAAAAGTTGAAATTTGGACAACTGGTAGCCGTTATCATCCATAATAACATACTAAAATTTACATCATTTGCAAAGGATAGAAAAAGAATTATAACAATTATTTATTTATTTTCAAAATAGGAACGTCCAAAAGTAAGGGACAGAATTGAGAAAAACAATATAAACAGTAAAAAAAAAAACAATAAAAATACATGTACAATCAATATTTAGTAAATGAGCCCTTGCTTTCAATGACAGCTGCACGTGTTCGACTACAAGAACAAATAAGTTCTTGACAATCCTCAATACTAATTTTAGACCATTCTTCTTGACGCTTCACCCACAAATCCTCTGTGTTAGTGGAATTTTTTCCATAATTTTCACTCCTAAGGTATTCCAAAGATTTTCTATTGGATTTAAGTCAAGACTTTACGGTGGCCAATCCAAAATTTTAAATCTTGCTCGCTAAGGTAACTCATTACCACCTTTGCCTTGTGACATGGGGCATTATCTTGCATAAAGGTAACCCTATCGAAACCTGTGTTCCGTATGATTGGCATAACATGCTCTTGAAAAAAGTTTCTTTTTTATAGATCTGCGCGTTTACACGAGTTTGTAACCGGACAAGAGGCGTTGTACCTTGACTAGAAAACATTCCAAATATCCTGACGCTTCCGCCCCCAAACTTGACAGTTTTCTTAGTACACTTTACACTTAATCTTTCACCAATACGTTTCTTTACATCGTTTTTTTTTCCATCATTTCCAAATAAATTAAACTTACTTTCATCACTAAAAAATACTTTTGCCTAATTTTCATATGTCCAAATTACATATCTGTTTGCAAACTCTAATCTCTTTTTCTTATTCTTTGAACTAACAAGTTGTTTCTTCCCTGGGGTTCGATTAAACAGCTCTATTTCTTGCAATCGTCTAGAAAACAATCTGTCTCAACACATTAACACATGAGGTACTATTCATAATCCTGTTAATTTCTGTGCAAGACTTAAAACGGTCCTTTAATGGCATACACTGCCTTATTCAATCTTCTCTTTCCGAAGTTTTGCGGGGTCTGCCGGTTTTAAAAGCACTATTTTTCCAGTATCATTGTAGGATTTAACAACCCTGCCTACAACACTCTTAGAACGTTTCACTTTCTCTGAAATTTTTAATGGTGTACTTTTCCTTGTGTAGCTTTACAATAGCTTGCGTCACAGAGTAATCAAGTTTTTGGCGTTTCGCCATGGTGTCGGCTGATGTAACGTTAACAAATGACTAAGTAAGACTTATTCTTTAGAGGAAATCAAAAGATTTGAATATAGCATACAATTTTATCCCATACTTTTCGACGTTCCTATTTTGAAAATAAATAAATAATTGTTATTATTCTTTTTCTATCCTTTGAAAATGATATAAATTTTAGTATGTTATTGTTGCAGGTAGGTGGGTCGACGGTCTGGGAGGACAATCGACCCTACTAGCAAACTAAAGGATAGACACGGGCAATGAACAAAACGACACAAAGGTAAAGAAGAGATGACAAACACAAAGGGTTCAGTTTAAAGACGTGAACACGCCTTTTATTGAAAATCAAAGAGATAATGTAAAAAAAAAAATAAAGATAAGAATATGTCGGCTGACTGGCGTAGATGACGTACCAGAAGGTGATAGCAAAAGAGAACTGGTGCAGCAGGTCAAAAGCGGACCAGCGAAAGACAGGTACTGGCGACTGGGATAGGTTGCAGACAGGGAGTCCTGGAGACCGCAGAAGGAAACAGTGAACTGTAAGCACTGGAGGCTGCAGTGGGAAAAAGGTTAGGTTCGTGGAAGGTTTGAATGTTTGTTGGAAAAACTTAGGTGGCCCTGAAAAAGGCCGTTTGGAAAACACAGTGGTGTGCTGAAAGTCTGGAACCTGGAGACTGCTGAAAGGCCGCAGGAAGAAAGGCTGGAACCTGGAGACTGCGGGATGAAAGTCAGGAACCTGGAGACTGCAGGATGAAAGCAGGAACCTGGAGAAGCTGGAGGCCGCAGGATGAAAGTCAGGAACCTGGAGAAGCTGGAGGCCGCAGGATGAAAGTCAGGAACCTGGAGAAACTGGAGGCCGCAGGATGAAAGTCAGGAACCGGGAGAAATCCGCAGGATGAAAGCAGGAACCTGGAGAAGCTGGAGGCCGCAGGACGAAAGTCAGGAACCTGGAGAAACTGGAGGCCGTAGGATGAAAGTCAGGAACCTGGAGAAGGCCGCAGGATGAAAGCAGGAACCTGGAGAAGCTGGAGGCCGCAGGACGAAAGTCAGGAACCTGGAGAAACTGGAGGCCGCAGGATGAAAGTCAGGAACCTGGAGAAGGCAAACATTTTTTTTTTTTGTGAAAAAACATAGGTGGCCCTGAAAAGGGCCGTTTGAACTGCTGCTTGTTGCTGTTGCTGCTGCTGCTGCTGCTGCAAGGGGAGGGACCTCTGCCAAAGGTGCCGTCGACTGAGTCGAGGTTCATCTTTTATATAGGCACATATTCCATGCCAATGGCGATCTTGAGGGTCAGATTTGGAAGTTACATTAGAGTATCCTTTCATTACGAACTCATCTAGGGAAGTGGTCTGTCCAATGCCAGTTTCACTTAGAAATAATGTCTGGTTTAGTCTCCTGTAATTGGGTTTCAACCTCTGGAAGGTTAGAACGTAGACCCCTGGTTAGAGAAGGAGACATGGTAGTGGGGGTCTACGTTAAAAGTTGGAGATCCGGGTTTAATCGTGTGTTTTTTATTGAGACTTTTCATGGTGTTTCGGGATTTGTGGACTAGGTCGACAGACATGCCTGAAGCAAGGCAGAGAGGGAAAGTGAGAAATAGAAATGAAGAATTATATATACATATATATAAATTATATATATATATATATATATATATATATATATATATATATATATATATGCAGTAATAATAATTATTTATAAATAGTGACATTTACAACTAGAAATAAAATTGGTTTACGTACTAGAACTGTCCACAAGGACCTGTGGCGTAATGGTTAAGGGTACTTGGAAAAATTAATTATAAAAGTGATATTCTCCTAAACCTCAATTCTCAGCATGGGAGAATTACTTAAGGATCTCTATCCAGTCATGGCTGATGGAACAAGAGCATGCTACCCCCATGAAGTAAATAAAGTCCGACCGAATTCCCGAGTTCAACAGAAACATTGCCGAGTTTGACACGATACACCTGAAGAAGACCGGGGATTACATCGACTGAAACGTTGTGAAAATCGCACTCAAGATGAGAACAGTAGTCAGAAGATGCCAAATAATACGAATAAAAAAAAAACGTTGCTTATATTATGCCTTGAACGTGAGAAATATGCGAAAATCTAAAAATGTTAAAATCCGGTAATAACATTTTCGCAGATGAATTGAGGTCAATCAAGAAACAATTTAAATATCTTGATATATAATTCGAAATTCTTTCGCATGTGTGCCGGGGCATCACAGTTAATCTATTGACCTAAGAGTTAAACTAACAGCTGATTTTGAATCAGTAAATTCGATCCGATGTCTTTTTATCGATATCCGAAATTCTTCAACTTTTTTAAAACATGATTTAAAAAAAAAAATTACAAGTACGTAAAAATAATATTAGACAGAAATGTCTCCATACTTTAGCGTACTCATTCCGAGTTGAGAGTAAGCAAAATAAAATCATAAAATAAAACAGGATTGTTTTTAGTACAAATATCCTGTATATTTGACATCGTTATTTTTATCAAAAACTAGCATGGCTACCTGGCGTTTCCCGAGAGCAAGAAGTTTAAAAATGTGTGTAAAATCTCTATATTCAAACTTCTATTTCTACATGCATCTCACTATATTTCTCTCCCCCCCCCCCCGCTTTCCATATCCCGCTCTCCCATCTCTAATTCCTAAATCATTCACCTTATTTACATATAATAGATACAATTTGAAATGGCTGAAAAAAAAAATGCCACTTCCTTGACGAAACTTGGCCGAGTTGACCACTACAAAAATGATTTTTGATTATTTTATATAGTATTCATCCAGGGCAATGCTGATCAAGGAAATACAAACTTTGTAGATGCTTGTTTTGTAGTTTGAAACATTTAGCTGGACACATAAGCATACGGACAATTGCATTTTATACAGGAGATAAAATTTTCTTTCTGTTTCTTTATTTATTTTAGACAATCGGGTTATTTTAGATCTATACGAAGTTTGCATGCATACGACAAATATCATGCACAGTTTAAATAGGTTGCAGAGATAAAATATTTTCGTCTAATTAGCAGCATTCGCTTTCAGTTCCGATACTTTGATCTGGATTCCAGGGTTCGAATTTCATACTAGACAAATGTTTGTGTGTGTGTGTGTGTGTGTGTGTGTGTGTGTGTGTGTGTGTGTGTGTGTGTGTGTGTGTGTGTGTGTGTGTGTTTCTATAGAGTTCTACTTTATTGCCTAGCAGTTATCGATCATTATCATGAATTTAAACATTTTGAAAATGCTTTAAGTTTATGATGATCAATATCGGCTCGGCGATAAAGTGGAACTCTATAGAGAAAAAAATACAAAAAAAAACATTTGTCGTGTGAGATTTGAACCCAGGAATGTAGATAAAAGTATTGGAACTGAAAGCGAATGCTACTAATTAGATGAAAATATTTTGTCTCTGTAGCCTATTTAAACTTTGCATGATGTTTTTCGTAGGCATATCGTAGGCATTATTTTTCTAATTATTATTATTACGAGGTTAAAGTAGTTTAATTGTTTAATGTATATATATAAAAGAAATTTAGAGTTTTAGAAAGCGAAACCATGCAGAGATGTAAAGGACTGACTCAAACTGAAGCAACTTAAGATGTAATGGTGGAGCCAACCATGCAGTTTCACTTTTATTAAATGTATGCGTGTATATACGTATAATCATACATATATATATACATATATTTTTATACAATATTTTACAAATAATATGTTCTTATTTGCATTAGATGGCCAGGTGGCATGTCCGTGATGCTATATTTCAAGACATCTTCTCTTCGTCAGGCGCTTTTTCAACTTATAAATAAATGGTGAGTTTTCTTGTGAAGTCAAACACTCGGCTGACGAAGCGAAAACGTCCCGAAATATAGTATCACAGATATACCACCTTAGTGCAATTTACAGTATAAAACTCACAGATACGCAAAAGAGAAAGGTCTAATTAAATTGACGCTTATTTCATCCTGTAAAGTGAATAATTTTGCAAGTATTCTTCGTTGGCTTCGATGGTTCTCCACAAGACATTAAAAAATTTAAAGGATAAAACAGGAATATGGAATAAAACAAGATATATGGAATAATTGAAAAGTAAAAAAAAAAAAGTGGCTGTTATCAAACAAAATTACATTTTTTTTCAGTGCTGAAAATGTTTTAATGAGAAAATTGTAAGAAT
This sequence comes from Euprymna scolopes, assembly GCF_053919585.1. NCBI lineage: Eukaryota > Metazoa > Mollusca > Cephalopoda > Sepiida > Sepiolidae > Euprymna > Euprymna scolopes. The sequence continues at coordinate 43,657,949 of NC_136505.1, forward strand.
ATTGTAAGGTGGGAGTGAAGAACCTATCCCTCTTTTCCCTTCTTTTCTACTTCCTCCTCTAGCCTCAAACTATACAGCAGTATTCTAATAGTAATAATAATTATAAAATACACTCGTTCGGTTTGAATATAGATTGTTTTTCTATATTAGATAAATGCTGTTTTTGTACCTTGTGTAAATGTTGCTTTTGTAGTTTGTGTAAATGATGTTTTTGTAGTTTGTGTAAATGTTGTTTTTGTAGTTTGTGTAAATGTTGTTTTTGTAGTGTGTGTAAATGTTGTTTTTGTAGGTTGTGTAAATGTTGTTTTTGTACTTTGTGTAAATGCTGTTTTTGTAGTTTGTGTAAATGTTGTTTTTGTACTTTGTGTAAATGTTGTTTTTGTACCTTGTGTAAATGCTGTTTTTGTATCTTGTGTAAATGTTGTTTTTGTACTTTGTGTAAATGTTGTTTTTGTACTTTGTGTAAATCCTGTTTTTGTACTTTGTGTAAATGCTGTTTTTGTAGTTTATGTAAATGTTGTTTTTGTAGTTTGTGCAAATGTTGTTTTTGTAGTTTGTGTAAATGTTGTTTTTGTAGTTTGTGTAAATGTTGATTTTGTAGTTTATGTAAATGTTGTTTTTGTAGTTTGTGTAAATGTTGTTTTTGTAGTTTGTGTAAATGTTGTTTTTGTAGTGTGTGTTAATGTTGTTTTTGTACTTTGTGTAAATGCTATTATTGTCCTTTGAGTAAATGTTTTTTGTACCTTGTGTAAATGCTGTTTTTGTACTTTGTGTAAATGTTGTTTTTGTAGTTTGTGTAAATGTTGTATTTGTAGTTTCTGTAAATGCTGTTTTTGTAGTTTGTGTAAATGTTGTTTTTGTAGTTTCTGTAAATTTTGTTTTTGTAGTTTGGATAAATAGTGTTTTTTTTTAATTGGATGAATCTTGTTTTTGTACTTTAAATAAATCTTTTTTGTATTTTGAATGAATTTTTCTCTCGTACTTTGGATAGATGTTGTTTTTATACTTTGTTTAAATGTTGTTTTTATACTTTGTTTAAATGTTGTTTTTATACTTTGTTTAAATGTTGTTTTTATACTTTGTTTAAATGTTGTTTTTATACTTTGGATAAATGTTGTTTTTATACTTTGTTTAATACTGTTTTTATACATTGTATGAATGGCTTTGTACTTTCGATAAATATTGTTTTTATACTTTGTGTAATTTTGTTTTTATACTTTGCATAAATATTTTTTGTACTGCAAAAATCTTGTGTTTGTACTTTGGATGAATCTTGATTTTATACTTTAGATAAATCTTGTTTTTGTACTTTGGATCAATTTTGTTTTTGTACGTTGAATAAATTTATTTCTTGTACTTTAGACGAATGTTGTTTTTATATATTGCGTAAATGTGGTTTTTATACTTTGCGTAAATGTTGTTCTTGTACATTGTATAAATGTTTTTGTATATTGGATAAATGTTGTTTTTGTAGCTGGTGTAATTTTTTTCATACTTTGTGCAAATGTTGTTTTATATGTTGTATAAATGTTTTTATAAGTTGTTTAAATTTTTTTTTACTTTGGATTAATCTTGTTTTTGTATTTGGCATAAATATGTTTGATACTTTGTACAAATGTTTTTCTTTTGTACTTTAGATGAGTGTTGTTTTTGTATTTTGGATAAATATTGATGCTCTACTTTGGATAGATCTAGATTTTGTACGTTGGATTTATGTTGTTTAATACGTGGGATAAATGTTGTTTTTTGTATCTAAGATAGACGTTGTTTTTGTACTTTGGATACGTGTTGTTTTTGTACGTAGGATGGATGTTGTTTTTTTCTTTGGCTATATGTTGTTTTGTACTTTAGATAGACACTGATTTTTTTTATTTTGAATAGATGATTTTTGGGAGGGTGAGAGGGTTATTCGACATTAGAAATAGAAATACATACTCGGAGAGTTGCGCATTATAGTTATTAATTTATATCAGGATTTCTTACCCAGAGTTCCGCAGAATCTTAGCTTACCGAAAGTTACTTTGAAGAGACAAGCTGAGTGTTACATTGAAGAATCATTTTATTGTGCGACAATAATTTTTTTCGTGTTGTTTTGTATTGCTATCGTATCTTTAATAAATTATTTCAGTTATTTTTTGAATTGTGAACAAACTGGAAGAAAGTTGCAGTTATTATGTGTTTGAAAGAGTTGGCAGGCTCTTTTTGACGCCCTGCTCCGCATTTGGGACTACCGTGACAAGCATGATATGGTCTCCTCTGATTAAGAATTATCTACTTCTCAACATGAAAGTCACCTCCCTAATTATGTTAAGAACAGCTTTCTAAATAAACACGCTATGATTAAGAAATTTCTCATATGGGGAAAGGATGAACACTTTTTAACTATTTCTGAATTTTCACCTGGCATTGTAATGTACTTCTGCAGTTTACGACCAGTGCCATTTTTGAGATGGAATTTTCCAGTTATATTCAATTTTATGGGCATCGTTTGTTTATTAAATTGTTTGATGAAAGCATAAAATAGTTAGCAGAGGCCCCCCCCCATGTTAAGAATTTTTTTTATAATAACAGTAGTATTTCAGCACGGTCTGTAAAATACAGAAGTACCAATTTTAATAAGCGATAAACTCAAAACAAAGATTATTTAGTTCTTATGCAGATTGGCACTGATGGTGGCAATTAAAAGTAAAGAAAATGCAGAAATGTCTTCATAGTGTACGTACTCGTTACTGAATGAAGATGTAATATTCCAAAAATCACGTCAATCAATCAAGTAGTTCTATTTAAAACTAAGAAATTCCAAATTTACGATTTTTTGCGATTTTACTACTAAACCGTATTGAACAGAAGGCTTATTTTTCACCTCAACACGTCGATTTCAGTTGCTCCCCTCTTTTTGTTATTTCACCGGATTCAATGGTACATACATCATACAGACTTTTCTGTATTTTCATTACTTTTAATTGCCACCATAAGCGTCAATCTGAATAAGCGCTGATTAGGAACCCATTTATATTAACTACTTTTTGTTAAAAACTATTTTTAAAAGTAAATATATTTTTTTCTAAAATATTTTATTTTATTTTAAAGTCTAAAATAGAAAGGGCAGTTCGGTTGAGTACTTGTTAAATAGAATCTTACCTAAATCTATCATTATTATTATTATTATTATTATTATTATTATTATTATTATTATTATTATTATTATTATTATTATTAATATTATTATTATTATTATTAATATTATTATTATTATCATTATTATTATTATTATTATTAATATTATTATTATTATTATTATTATTATCATTATTATTATCATTATTATTATTAATATTATTATTATTATTATTATTATCATTATTATTATCATTATTATTATTAATATTATTATTATTATTATTATTATTATTATCATTATTATTATTATTATTATTATCATTATTATTATTATTATTATTATTATTAATATTATTATTATTATTATTATCATTATTATCATTATTATTATAATTATTATTATTATTATTATTATTATTATTATTATCATAATTATTATTGTTGTCCTTATTATTATTATTATTATTATTATTATTATTGTCCTTATTATTATTATTATTATCATCATAATTATTATTGTTGTCCTTATTATTATTGTTATAGTTATTATTCTCATTATCATTATTTTATAGTTATTATTATTAATATTATTATTATTGTCATTACTATAATTGTTATTATTATAATTATTATTATTGTCCTTATTATTATTATTATTATTATTATTATTATTATTATTATTATTATTGTCATCATAATTATTATTGTCCTTATTATTATTGTTATTGTTATTATTGTCATTATCATTATTTTTATAATTATTATTATTATTATTATTGTCATTACTATAATTGTCATTATTATTGTCATTATTATTATTATTGTTATTATTATCATCATTATTATTATTGTCCTTATTATTATTATTATTATTATTATTATTATTATTATTATTATTATTATTATTGTCATCATTATTATTATTGTCCTTATTATTATTATTATTGTTATTATTGTCATTATCATTATTTTTATAATTATTATTATTATTATTATCATCATTATTATTATTGTCCTTATTATTATTGCTATTGTTATTATTGTCATTATCATTTTTTTTATAATTATTATTATTATTATTATTATTATTGTCATTACTATAATTGTCATTATTATTGTCATTATTATTATTATTGTCATTATTATTATTATTGTCATTATTATTATTATTATTATCATCATTATTATTATTGTCCTTATTATTATTGTTATTGTTATTATTGTCATTATCATTACTTTTATAATTATTATTATTATTATTATTATTATTATTGTCATTACTATAATTGTCATTATTATTGTCATTATTATTATTATTATTATTATTATTATTATTATTATTATTATTATTATTATTATTAAAAATTAAAAATTCTGACTAGCAGACGAATTTATTTGCATATTAAAAGTAAAAAATTGGTGCTTGTGTAGATTAGTGATCTTTAAATTAACATATTTTAGATAAAAACAGTACGTACATATGTGCCATGTCGAAATTAGTATAAATTCCTAAAATTACTCAAAAATGTTCCAGTAGAAAAATATTGACAAGTAAAAATAGAATTCATCGAATTATCGAGTTTTATCGTATGTTTTAATGCGGAAGAGTCGTGAGATCAAGTCGGTATGACAGACTGACTTATCTCCCTTAATTGAAGTTAAGTGTCAGCCATTTTAAAACTGAGTTTTAAAGGACGTAATCATCTGCTGGATCATTTTTCGTTGTTTTTGGAATGTATACAGATTTCGATGACATGTAAGTACGCAAGAATGTTTTCACCTGAAATGAGTTGGTTTAAAACATCGCCAGTTCACACAAGCACCAGGAATTCTTAACTTTACATTATAAGAAAAATAGGTATTTATGCAGTTATACGTGTTGTTTTATAAATATGATCTTCAAGTTATATTCAATTTTTACGGTGTATTTTGTTTGTTAAATTCTTAGGTGAACCTACAAGATAGTTTCAAAACGTCTCACCTTCCCAATGTGGAGAATGGGTTCTTTAATTATAACGTTATTATTTCAGAACGGTCCGTATTCTGAATAAATACCAAAAATATTTGTAATAAAAATAGTTATGATAAAGATTGCGTACTAATAATTAATTAGAATGGATCATATCTGGCTTATCTAAGGAACCTAAACCGGAAGTAAAAAAGAGCAAACAATCTTGACTATAACTAGAAATATGAATATAAATGTATATATATATATATATATATATATATATATATATATATATATATATATATATATATAAATATATGTGTATGTATGTATATATATATATATATATATATATATATATATATATATATATATATATATATATATATATATATATATGTAGTAATTTATAAAATACATATGATGATTAAGCTACACTGAATATTCGGCGTTTCATCCACTCTAGGATTCCTCAGGCTTATGCGCATAAGCCTGAGGAATCCTAGAGTGGATGAAACGCCGAATATTCAGTGTTGCTTAATCGCCATATATATTTTATAAATTACTAACTAGCTCTACCTACGTATTGAGCACTTTGAAGTAAATACTTAAAGGTTACGCATAAATCTATACTTTCGTATATTAATTTTATGTGAGTAAATGAAGTAGTTATATATATATATATATATATATATATATATATATATATATATATATATATATATATATATATATATATATATATATATATATAGTTTAATAACTGGTCGTGTTAGGATTTTTTAATCAGCTCTTCATGTCCAGACTCCTAACTGATAAGTTAGAATATGGAATGTTTCTATACGAAAGAGGTAGAAAAGAAAAAGTATAAACTTACCTGTTCGGTAGAGTAGTATTAGACCAACAGATATACATCGAAAAGAGGACGATTTTGAATCGAAAAATTTTCCTGTGAACGTCGACATTTTGTAGGAACTGTTTTGTGTGTGTGCCTTGTTTTGTTTCTAACAATTGGTATTCGGTGTTTTCTCTGAACACCCCCTTTTAGTATACTAAAAAATAAACTATAGTTGATTTTATTTTTTTATTGTAGCTGCACTGCTTATTTAAAGTGTCCACATAACTACATACAGACGTCACTCTCACTACGCCTGCTACACCTGACAATCCAGATAAAAGGAGAACAAAAAGGCGTGAAGAAGAAGAAGAAGAAGAAGAAGAAGAAGAAGAAGAAGAAGAAGAAGAAGAAGAAGAAGAAGAAGAAGAAGAAGAAGAAGAAGGCGTGAAGAAGAAGAAGAAGAAGAAGAAGGCGTGAAGAAGAAGAAGAAGAAGAAGAAGAAGAAGAAGAAGAAGAAGAAGAAGAAGAAGAAGAAGAAGAAGGAGAAGACTGTGAGGTAGGGCCGGGCTAAGATCGGACACGACACAACAGGTCTGTAAGAAGGGCAAGGTGTGCGAGAATGCGCGGTGTTTATTACAGACCAGTTATTGTGAGGAGAGCCATGTTGAAATCTTATCCGTCAAACTGAATAAATAAAGATCTGGGGTTTTACTGTTCTCCTTCTATGTTTTCCATGCCCCCCTCTTACACACACACACACACACACACACACACACACACACACACACACGCAATATGGGGTGAAAAAAAATTAATCGCCTTCAGGCCCGGCTAAAGCTTAGGCCATATTGAAACGAATCGGCGCTTGTTGGAAATAAAAATAGAAATGAAACAGTGGAGTGGGGGTGCCATAGCCGAGTTCTTTTTCTCTTTTTAAATTATCCAGACGAACAAGCAGAATATAAATAAATAATCGTGTCTCTATATGAAGTTCTTTTCAAGCTTTAAATTGTTGTGAGGTCTCATTTTTATTTTATAAGACAATCATTCATCACTGATCAAGGCTCAAAAGCTACTCGCCGGGATGTCGGTAAGATAGCACCGTGATGATCGGTAGTGGTGGAATTTGGGTAAGGTTTAATCATTTAAGAGGACGACTCAACAAGAAATTTGTTTACATTGAACTTGAAAGCAGTCACGTTATCGTCAATTGGGAAGCAGCTCCGCTGTATTATGTTTCACATAGGGCTAGTGATATGAAGCAAAATATGCTCGTGTCATTTTCGTGGAGTTTGGGCCACAGATGGAGAGTGAAAGAAATTGTTGGCAGCTGTTGTAGAGGGACGAGTGTTTGTTGTGACTCTTTTACAATAATGAAACCATAGACTGAAAGTCAGTCGAGCACCTGTTATAAAAAGAGATGTAACGTTGCGTGGCGCTCCACTTTACTTTAGTAATCTTCTATAATATAAATCTCGCCTGTCTGTTTAAAAGTATGTATGTATGCATGCATGTATGTATGTATGTATGTATGTATGTATGTATGTGTTTATGTCTCGAAAAAACTTTCGACAGAGGCAGCGGATTTTCACAATGTTGGTATCATTTTGAAGCTCGACCTTTCGGACAAATATATATCGAAAACTTGACTAAAAATATTAATTCATTCACCCTCAACTGGGCATTTTTTCTACGGGGGTGGGGTCATTTTTTTTTTTTTTCGCTGACATTTTTTGCATCCAACCCTCGCGTCCACGACGTCGGATAAAACGCGTTATTCCGACCTCCTGTGACATCATAACACATCGGTACGACAGTTTTTTTTTTTGTTTTTTTTTTTACATCTTTTTTTTATCTGGTGCGTTACGGGTTCGAGCCTGCTTATTACTCCAGGTTTTTTTGTGCTCACAATTTTCCTTTTTATTTATTATTTTTTTGTGTTGTTGCTCAATCAACGCCGTTAAACATTTTCTTTTCCGAGATCGGTATCGTTTTTAACGTCGACCTTCCGGACGACAAATATCGAAGAATTGGCTAAAAACATTAAATCCTTCACCCTCAACTGGGTACTTTTCTACAATCCGCCGATAGTTTCGAAAATCATTCGCCGATAGTTTCGAAAATCATCCCCTTTTTTCGATTGACTAGTCTTAATTTAAAGCTTCGTCACTTCCGGTTTTGCAATGGTTGCAACGACAAAGACGTCACGTTTTCTTTTCGTTTTTTTATTTTTTTTCCTACCTGCCTGCTACCACTTATTTTATTTTTATTATTATTATTATTATTATTATTATTATTATTATTATTATTATTATTATTATTATTATTATTATTATTATTATTTATTTTTATTTTAATTTTTGATCAACACACACACTTCCTAACACCTGCGCAACGCCGGGCATCCAGGCTCGTTTTAAATAAAAAGGTCGGAGATTCGGCTTTAGTTGGCGCTTACTACTTAGAATAGCTAGAAGACAGCAGATGGCTGTTGTATTACATCTATTAGTACAACTGAAGACCACTTCCGGCTTTGAAATGTCCCGCACTAAACAATGTAGACTATACGGCAAGTAACAATATATATATATATATATATATATATATATATATATATATATATATATATATATATATATATATATATATACATATCTCGCCATGGGCATGGAATATGTGCCTACATTAAAGATGGCTTCCCATGTGGCAGGGATATCTCCAGAGAAGACCCTAATCTACCTTATATGTGCTTCTGGGTTGCACTTGCTTACACCACCGCATTTATATTTGCCCTCTATCGCCCCCACAACAGCGGAGTTACTGTCTTTAAGAGTATATCAGAGAAAATTGACCACATCCTGTTTGCTCATCCCTCGGCTAACATTCACATTTGCGATGACTTCAATGTCCATAATGTGAGATGGCTGACCCACTCAAATAAGACTGATGATGAGGGGAGGTTCTGTCATGATTTTGCTATTGCCTGTGACCTCACTCAGATTGTTCGCGAGCCCACCCGTGTGCCCGATACTACCGGTCAGTACGCAAGCCTTCTAGACCTTTTTCTATCCATATCTCCTGAGCTATGCTCATGTTCCGTTCAATCTCCTCTAGGATCCTCCTGCGTCATATCAGTTAAGATAAAAATGAAATATAATAAATCTACAGACGTACCTTTCCACCGTACTGTATACCGATACTCTATGGCGGACTGGGATAGCTTCCGTACATTCATATCTGATCTACCTCTCCATTCCATGTTTAAAAAGGATGTGTCCTCTATAGTATCAGACCTGACCAAATGGTTACTTGTAGGCATAGACCAATTCATACCATCCAAAACATTCCAACAAAAACCTAACAGCCAGCCATGGTTCTCCCCTGAATGTGCTGCTGCCATCGCACACAGAAATCACTTTATCCGTAGCTACCAACGTAACAGATGCACTGAAACTAAAGCTGCTTTCAGGACCGCCAGCAACCACTGTAAAAGAGTAATAAAAAATGCAAGAGAACTCTATGCTCAATCCGTTAAATCCAAAGTAGCTGAGCAGCGGCTTGGTTCCCACCAGTTCTGGCAAATAGCAAATAGGATCCTGAACAGAAACGTGCGTTCTATCCCAACCATTATCAATGGACCTGGGGTCATCTCGACAGCATCCGACAAGGCCAAAATATTTTCCAAAAACTTTGCGGCAAATTCTACCCTGTGCGACGAAGGCCATCAACTCCCCACATTCCCTCCTATAAAAGGCAACACGCTATGCAACATACAAATATCTGTGCATGAGGTCGCCAAGCTAATCAAAAACCTTGACTCTAGTAAAGCAACTGGTCCTGACGGTATTCCAATTATAGTGTTAAAAAAATTACAACCAGAACTTGCCCCCATACTTACCAAACTGCTTAAGCGTTGCCTTAGGGAGAAGTGCTTCCCAACATCCTGGAAAACCTCATCAGTATGCCCTGTATGTAAGAATTCAGGTGATAAGTCATCCCCCTCTCAGTACAGACTAATAAGTCTCCTGTGTGTCATGAGTAAGTTGCTGGAATCCAAAATAAATAGAGAAGTAGTCAACCACCTCAGCAGAAATAACCTTCTTAGCGACACGCAATATGGTTTCCGTTCTACAGCAGATGTGTTAACGGTTATATCTCATAGGATTAGCGAATCTCTTGACAACGGCTTCATTTCTGGGGCAATTGCTCCCGACATATCAAAGGCCTTCGATAAGGTTTGGCATAAAGGCCTACTTCACAAGATTTCCAGCTACGATATAACTGGGAATGTTTTCTCGATCATTAAATCATTTCTCTCTGATAGGCTCATAAGAGTAGTTAAGTAATTAATGCTAGTGTCCCTTAGCGGTCCATACTGGGCCCAACTCTCTTCCTGATCTACATCAATGATCTCCCAAAACACATACTAAAATCCTTCATTGACATCTATGCTGATGACACGACCATCTATGGCAACACATCAAAGGCCGTAAATGATGATGTTCTCTCTGATTCTCTCTCCTCTGATCTTGAGCGTGTGGTACAGTGGGGAAAGAGGTGACTGGTTACCTTTAATGCATCTAAGACCAAGCTCCTATCTCTACATCATAAACGCTCTGATTCCCATCTGGCATCAGGCCCCATGTTTTGATAAGCTTCTGGGTTTGACATTTACTCCTGATCTTAAATGGAACACATACATCAAGTCTGTGGCCAAGGTCGCCTGGTGGGATCCTTCTACCGTTCCAGAAGATATCTCACTAATGATGCAATTATCTATCTATATAAGAGCCAAGTACGTCCAAAGATGGAGTACTGCTGCCACATCTGAGCAGGAGCTGCTAAAAACAGCCTATCCTGCCTTGACAGAGTACAAAATAGACTTCGTGGCTTGGTGGGGGATGCCCTTTTCTCTTCCCTGCAACCTCTCTCCCACAGAAGAGACATAGCGAGCCTGTCTTTGTTCTATCGTTATTTCCATTGCAAGTGCTCGTCTGAGCTCCATTCTCTGGTCCACCCTCGCCAATCTTTTTCAAAAAACACCCGACTAGCTGAAACCACCGTCAATAATTTTCTCCACTCCTTATCTGTGCCTAAATCAAAACGTAGATTCCACGAACAAAGCTTCTTCTTTCTTAGAACTGCGCGCCTGTGGAACTCTGTTCCGCTTGCCTGTTTCCCTCCCGACTTCAACCTGGATGTCTTCAAGTCCAACACAAACGAATTCCTGATGAACCCCCGCCTAAGTAATGACACCTTACTAATTTTCCAATACTATTGCTACACTATCCCATTGATTACTGTACACACAATAACCCTTATCCCCGAGTGGCCATTGGGTCTTGATAAGTGGTGAACTCCATGTACAAAAAAATTATATATATATATATATATATATATATATATATATATATATATATATATATATATATATATATATATATATATATACTCACTTTAGAATAATGTAATGCAATAGAAATACTGGAATAGAAATCCAGTGATTATTAATCTTACAAAATAATATTGGCTGTAATATTTTATAAAGACAATCCCAGCTAAATAAAAATTGCCCAATATACTAGATAGAGTAAATAAATCATAATTTAGTAATTGAAATTTTATGGCGTGAAAATGGTTAAATTTCAGATCTACAATTTTTATTATATGCAAGACAAAGAATACATTTCAGTAAATATATCTCCTTACCCTTGAGGATTTCAATGTCTACCATCTTCTCAGAGGAGAAGATATTAGCAAATATTATAATGGTTTATACCATCTTCTCAGAGGAGAAGATATTAGCAAATATTATAATGGTTTATACCATCTTCTCAGAGGAGAAGATATTAGAAAATATTATAATGGTTTATACCATCTTCTCAGAGGAGAAGATATTAGCAAATATTATAATGGTTTATACCATCTTCTCAGAGGAGTAGATATTAGCAAATATTATAATGGTTTATACCATCTTCTCAGAGGAGAAGATATTAGCAAATATTATAATGGTTTATACCATCTTCTCAGAGGAGAAGATATTAGCAAATATTATAATGGTTTATACCATCTTCTCAGAGGAGAAGATATTAGCAAATATTATAATGGTTTATATCATCTTCTCAGAGGAGAAGATATTAGCAAATATTATAATGGTTTATACCATCTTCTCAGAGGAGAAGATATTAGCAAATATTATAATGGTTTATACCATCTTCTCAGAGGAGAAGATATTAGCAAATATTATAATGGTTTATACCATCTTCTAAGAGGAGAAGATATTAGCAAATATTATAATGGTTTATACCATCTTCTCAGAGGAGAAGATATTAGCAAATATTATAATGGTTTATACAATCTTCTCAGAGGAGAAGATATTAGCAAATATTATAATGGTTTATACCATCTTCTCAGAGGAGAAGATATTAGCAAATATTATAATTTTTTTTTTTTTTTTTTTTTTTTTTTTTTTACAAAACGCTACTAACTGAATTTCTTTCAATGCAGTTTGCAATTTGGAGACGGAATTGTTTTTGTTGAGATAAGTGATTTCAATCATGCTTTTTATTTTAGATTTAAAATATTAACAACTCCATTTTATTTCAGTATTTAATTTGTGTATTTCTGTTTTATTAAATGCTAGCTTTTTTCTAGTCCAATACCGGCTTCCATCTTATCTCGAAATTACTTATAACGGCACCAACTTACTTTCGGAAGAACCTCCGCCCCCACCATCAGCCTTTTCTTTTATGTCGTAAGCTTCTTAAAACGTTACTAGCTTAAGTTCAGAATAAAATCACGACTTTCTTTAACGGCTAATTTCAAAAAAAAAAAAAAAAAAAAATGTTTTGAACGCTACTAACTGAATTTCTTTCAATGCAGTTTGCAATTTGGAGACGGAATTGTTTTTGTTGAGATAAGTGATTTCAATCATGCTTTTTATTTTAGATTTAAAATATTAACAACTCCATTTTATTTCAGTATTTAATTTGTGTATTTCTGTTTTATTAAATACTAGCTTTTTTTCTAGTCCAATACCGGCTTCCATCTTATCTTGAAATTACTTATAACGGCACCAACTTACTTTCGGAAGAACCCCCCCACCACCATCAGCCTTTTCTTTTATGTCGTAAGCTTCTTAAAACGTTACTAGCTTAAGTTCAGAATAAAATCACGACTTTCTTTAACGGCTAATTTCAAAAACAAAAAAAAAAAAAATTTTTGAACGCTACTAACTGAATTTCTTTCAATGCAGTTTGCAATTTGGAGACGGAATTGTTTTTGTTGAGATAAGTGATTTCAATCATGCTTTTTATTTTAGATTTAAAATATTAACAACTCCATTTTATTTCAGTATTTAATTTGTGTATTTCTGTTTTATTAAATACTAGCTTTTTTCTAGTCCAATACCGGCTTCCATCTTATCTTGAAATTACTTATAACGGCACCAACTTACTTTCGGAAGAACCCCCCCCCCCACCATCAGCCTTTTCTTTTATGTCGTAAGCTTCTTAAAACGTTACTAGCTTAAGTTCAGAATAAAATCACGACTTTCTTTAACGGCTAATTTCAAAAAAAAATGTTTTGAACGCTACTAACTGAATTTCTTTCAATGCAGTTTGCAATTTGGAGACGGAATTGTTTTTGTTGAGATAAGTGATTTCAATCATGCTTTTTATTTTAGATTTAAAATATTAACAACTCCATTTTATTTCAGTATTTAATTTGTGTATTTCTGTTTTATTAAATACTAGCTTTTTTCTAGTCCAATACCGGCTTCCATCTTATCTTGAAATTACTTATAACGGCACCAACTTACTTTCGGAAGAACCCCCGCCCCCACCATCAGCCTTTTCTTTTATGTCGTAAGCTTCTTAAAACGTTACTAGCTTAAGTTCAGAATAAAATCACGACTTTCTTTAACGGCTAATTTCAAAAAAATGTTTTGAACGCTACTAACTGAATTTCTTTCAATGCAGTTTGCAATTTGGAGACGGAATTGTTTTTGTTGAGATAAGTGATTTCAATCATGCTTTTTATTTTAGATTTAAAATATTAACAACTCCATTTTATTTCAGTATTTAATTTGTGTATTTCTGTTTTATTAAATGCTAGCTTTTTTCTAGTCCAATACCGGCTTCCATCTTATCTCGAAATTACTTATAACGGCACCAACTTACTTTCGGAAGAACCCCCCCCCCACCATCAGCCTTTTCTTTTATGTCGTAAGCTTCTTAAAACGTTACTAGCTTAAGTTCAGAATAAAATCACGACTTTCTTTAACGGCTAATTTCAAAAAAAAATGTTTTGAACGCTACTAACTGAATTTCTTTCAATGCAGTTTGCAATTTGGAGACGGAATTGTTTTTGTTGAGATAAGTGATTTCAATCATGCTTTTTATTTTAGATTTAAAATATTAACAACTCCATTTTATTTCAGTATTTAATTTGTGTATTTCTGTTTTATTAAATACTAGCTTTTTTCTAGTCCAATACCGGCTTCCATCTTATCTTGAAATTACTTATAACGGCACCAACTTACTTTCGGAAGAACCCCCCCACCACCACCATCAGCCTTTTCTTTTATGTCGTAAGCTTCTTAAAACGTTACTAGCTTAAGTTCAGAATAAAATCACGACTTTCTTTAACGGCTAATTTCAAAAACAAAAAAAAAATGTTTTGAACGCTACTAACTGAATTTCTTTCAATGCAGTTTGCAATTTGGAGACGGAATTGTTTTTGTTGAGATAAGTGATTTCAATCATGCTTTTTATTTTAGATTTAAAATATTAACAACTCCATTTTATTTCAGTATTTAATTTGTGTATTTCTGTTTTATTAAATACTAGCTTTTTTCTAGTCCAATACCGGCTTCCATCTTATCTTGAAATTACTTATAACGGCACCAACTTACTTTCGGAAGAACCCCCCCACCACCACCATCAGCCTTTTCTTTTATGTCGTAAGCTTCTTAAAACGTTACTAGCTTAAGTTCAGAATAAAATCACGACTTTCTTTAACGGCTAATTTCAAAAAAAAATGTTTTGAACGCTACTAACTGAATTTCTTTCAATGCAGTTTGCAATTTGGAGACGGAATTGTTTTTGTTGAGATAAGTGATTTCAATCATGCTTTTTATTTTAGATTTAAAATATTAACAACTCCATTTTATTTCAGTATTTAATTTGTGTATTTCTGTTTTATTAAATACTAGCTTTTTTCTAGTCCAATACCGGCTTCCATCTTATCTTGAAATTACTTATAACGGCACCAACTTACTTTCGGAAGAACCCCCCCCCCCCACCATCAGCCTTTTCTTTTATGTCGTAAGCTTCTTAAAACGTTACTAGCTTAAGTTCAGAATAAAATCACGACTTTCTTTAACGGCTAATTTCAAAAAAAAATGTTTTGAACGCTACTAACTGAATTTCTTTCAATGCAGTTTGCAATTTGGAGACGGAATTGTTTTTGTTGAGATAAGTGATTTCAATCATGCTTTTTATTTTAGATTTAAAATATTAACAACTCCATTTTATTTCAGTATTTAATTTGTGTATTTCTGTTTTATTAAATGCTAGTTTTTTTTTCCTCGTACATATGTTTATTTATCTACCGAGTTGATAGCAAAAATTACGAATTATACTCATTTTTAGTTCGTGTGAGGGGAATCTATCACCATACTTTCCCTTAAACACGTCTGTTGGACTTTTACTAAGTACAATACTTAATAGTTTTTTTTTTTTTAATGGAGAGTAGAAAACGCATTGTGGATGCGTTATCGGCAGCTCCTGTTACTCTCGCTTCTTCTTATTTGTCCCTCAGTCTTCATTTTTTAAATGAGTGATTTTTCGGACAAAGGGAGAAGAAAAAGCTGTTTTCTAGGTTGGCAGTATTTTTGCGAACAGTTGGCTGAGATGGCGGAAATTTTCTGTTTCTATGTCTATCCTTGTAGCCATGTCACTAGTAAGGGTGCTGGAGGTAAACGTTTTGTCTGGGCTGACGTTATCCGCCTGATAGTCAGGGACCCGAACCTTGGATTAACCACTAAGGAGGCTGTCCTATCAGCAGGTGCAAAGTACTGGGGCTGCTGTATTGCCATGTGGTGAATGGATTCTGGACCATGCAGTAGCTTCTGGTGGGGCCTCTCGATGCCATACTAGTGGGTAATTGTTACGGCTTTACCTTATCATTAGCTACAAATAAAAAAAAATTCTTCGTTTCTTTTTCTCTCTTAATTTCCCCTCTCTGTCCTGCTCTAAGTAAATCTGTCGACCTAGTCCACAAATTCCAAAATTTGATCATGACAAGTTTCAAGAAAAAATACACGATTAAACCCGGTTCTCCAATTTCCAACGTAGACCCCTACTACCATGTCTCCTTCTCCAACATCAGGGGTCTTCGTTCTAACCTTCCAGAGGTTGAAACCCAATTACAGGAGACTAAACCAGACCTTTTATTTTTAAGTGAAACTGGCATTGGACAGGCTATTTCCCTAGATGAGTTTGCAATTTCAGGATACTCTAACTTAACTTCTAAAACTGACCCCCAAGATCGCCATGAGCATGGAATATGTGCCTATATTAAAGATAGCTTTCCATGTGGGAGGGACATCTCCAGGGAAGATCCTAACTTACCCTATATGTGCTTCCGGGTTGCTTTAGCTCACACTACTGCATTTATATTTACTCTCTATCGCCCCCACAACAGCGGAGTTACTATCTTTCAAAGCATATCTGAGAAAATTGACCAAGTCCTTTCTACTTATCCTTCAGCTAACATTCACATATGTGGAGACTTCAATGTTCACAACGTCGAATGGTTGACCCACTCAAACAAGACCGATGATGAGGGGAGGTTCTGTCATGATTTCTCCATTGCCTATGACCTCACTCAGATTGTTCAGGAACCTACCCGTGTGCCCGATAATGACGGCCAGTATGCGAGCCTACTAGACCTTTTTCTCACAACTTGCCCTGAACTATGTTCAGTTTCTGTTCTGTCGCCTCTTGGATCTTCCGACCACTCTGTTGTATCAATCAAGATAAAAATGAAATGTAATAAGTCCCCAGACGTACCTCTTCATCGTACAGTATATCGATACACTAAGGCTGACTGGGATAGCTTCCGTACATTTATATCTGATCTACCTCTGCATTCCATGTTTAAAAAGGATGTGTCCTCTATAGTATTAGACCTAACTGAATGGTTAATTGTAGGTATTGACCATTTCATACCCTCTAAAAAGTTTCAGCAAAAACCTAACAGCCAGCCATGGTTCTCTCCAGAATGTGCTGCTGCCATTGCGCACAGAAATCACTTTTTCCACTGCTTCAAATGTAATAGATGTATGGAAACTAAAGCCGTTTTCAGGACTGCCAGCAACCATTGTAAGAAAGTAATAAGGAACGCAAGAGTGTTGTATGCTCAATCTGTTAAGTCCAAAGTAGCTGAGCAGCGGCTTGGTTCCCACCAGTTTTGGCAAATAGCAAACAGAATCCTGAACAGAAGCGTGTGCTCCATCCCAACTATTATCAATGGACCTGAGGTAATCTCGTCAGCATCAGACAAAGCCAAACTCTTTGTCAAGAACTTTGCAGCTAATTCTACCCTTTGCGACCAAGACCGCCAACCCCCAATATTTCCTCCTGTATCAGAAAACACGCTATGTGATATACGTATATCTGTATGTGATGTTGCGAAGCTAATCAAAAACCTTGATTCGAGTAAAGCAACTGGCCCAGACGGTATTCCAATTATAGTACTCAAAAAACTTCAACCTGAATTAGCGCCCATACTTACAAAACTGTTTAAACGTTGTCTTAAGGAGAATAGTTTCCCATCTCCCTGGAAAATCTCATCAGTATGCCCTGTATTTAAGAATTCAGGTGATCGCTCATCCCCCTCTCAGTACAGGCCAATAAGTCTCCTGTGCGTCATGAGTAAGTTGCTAGAATCTGTGTTAAATACAGAAGTAATCAAACATCTCAAAAAAAATAACCTTCTTAGTGACACTCAATATGGTTTCCGTTCTGCTAGATCTACAGCAGATGTCCTTACAGTTATATCACATAGGATTAGCAAATCTCTCGACGGTGGCAATCTTTCTAGGGCAATTGCTCTTGACATATCTAAAGCCTTTGATAGGGTATGGCATAAAGGTTTACTTCATAAGATCGCTAGCTATGGTATAGCTGGAAAAGTCTTCTCAATTATTAAATCATTTCTTTCTGATAGGTTCATAAGAGTAGTAGTTGAGGGGCAAAAATCAGAAGCTCACAGTATTAATGCCGGTGTCCCTCAGGGATCCATCCTGGGCCCAACTCTTTTCCTGATCTACATTAATGATCTTCCAAATCATATCCTTACATCATTTGTAGACATTTATGCTGACGACACTACCATTTATGGTAGCACATCTAAGACAGTAAACGACCAAGTTATCTCCAATTCTCTCTCCTCTGATCTTGAGCACGTAGTACAATGGGGAAAGGAGTGGCTGGTTACTTTTAATGCATCTAAAACCAAGCTTCTCTCTTTACATCATCAACATTCTAATTCACATTTGTCATCAATTGAAATGAATGGCTCTCGTCTTCAGGAGGCCTCAAGTTTTGACAAGCTTCTGGGCTTGACCATTACTCCTGATCTTAAATGGAACACGTATATCAAATCTGTTGCCAAGGCCGCTGGAAAAATGGTGGGATCTTTCTATCGATCCAGTAGATATCTCACTGCTGATGCTATTCTCTACCTATATAAGAGCCAGGTACGTCCAAGGATGGAATACTGTTGCCACATCTGGGCAGGAGCTGCTAGAAAGGACTTGTCCTGCCTTGATAGAGTTCAAAATAGACTTCGTAGCCTCGTAGGAGATGTCCTTTTCTCCTCCTTGCAACCTCTATCTCACAGAAGAGATGTTGCGAGTTTGTCTCTGATGTATCGTTATTTTCATGGAAAGTGTTCAACTGAGCTTCAATCTATGGTCCCCCCTCGCCAAACTTTTACAAGAAACACTCGTCTAGCTGTAAACACTATCAATAATTTCCCCCACTCTTTATCTATGCCTAAACCTAAACGTAGATTCCATGAACAAAGCTTCTTTCTTAGAACTGCACGCCTGTGGAATTGTCTTCCGTTTTCCTGCTTTCCGACTGACTACAATATGGTTGTGTTCAAATCTAAAGTAAATAAGTTCTTGATGAGCCGTTCCATATAAGTTATTAAATTTACCAAATTTTCATTACTAATGATTACTATATTGACCAATTTCTACTGTACACTCTTTAACCCTTATCCTTGAGTGGCCTCTGGGCCTTGATGGTTTATATCATCTTCTCAGAGGAGAAGATATTAGCAAATATTATAATGGTTTATACCATCTTCTCAGAGGAGAAGATATTAGCAAATATTATAATGGTTTATACCATCTTCTCAGAGGAGAAGATATAAGCAAATATTATAATGGTTTATACCATCTTCTCAGAGGAGAAGATATTAGCAAATATTATAATGGTTTATACAGTAAACATAGAAAATCATAATTAAAAGTGTTTAAATTTTTAAAGACTTCGAAATTTACCATGTAATTTGGATATGAAATTCAATATCCTTTTCATTTTGAACCAATATATAATTTCCCTTACTCTATGATTTAAAAACTTTTAAAACTTTGAATTATGATTTTCTATGTGTATTGTATTTAGCAAATTAGGTATAAGCCATTATAATATTTTCTACTCTGTGGATATGGATAGACATCGAAAACCTATAGGTTAAGGAAATATAATTATTGAAATGTATATAATAAAAATTCTAGATTTGAAATTTAACCATTTCACGTCATAAATTTTAATTATTAAATATGATATATATATATATATATATATATATATATATATATATATATATATTAGCAGGGGTACCCGGCGTTGCCTGGGTTGATATGAAGTTCCGTTTAAAACACGCCTGCTATACTAATCATTTTCATCATGGGTAACGTGGGTACCCCCACAACAATTTCAAAAATAAAAGAACGGATAAAAACATGTAAATGTAATCGCCCCCAAAAAGAAGTATCTGATATCCTCTCCACCAGATATTTCGGCAGAAGGGATCATTGTCCTAAGAAATCTCACGATTTTGTGAACCTAAAAAATAACGTTTATAAACATTAATGCGTGCGTTTATATTTAATTTTGGTAAATGTGTAGTTTAGCGGCGTAAATTATTTGCTAGAAGAAAAATATAAAAACTATTTATTTTTATATAAAACGCATTGTTAGACCCAAAGGCTGAAGTAAAAGCAGAAAAAAATTAATTTCAATTTTTTTTCATCATTTATATTTATTATTCAATGCCGCTATGCTGCTTTTAAAATTTGGCCTTTCCAAGGTTTGGCAGATTGGCCTTTTTAAGCTCTTTCATGAACTATGTTTTTTGGCCGCCATATTTTTTTTTTTTTTTGCAATGAAAGAGCGAAAAAATGCCAAATTTGGCCTTAAAAAAGCCAATCTATCAAACCAAAAAGGGCCAAATTTTAAAGGTGTAAGGCATGCACATTAAGTCTAATAAAAAAATGATAAAATAAACATAAAAATAAACGTTTTTGTATTATTTCAGCTTTTGTGTCTAATAATGTTTTATATAAAAATAAATAGTTTATATAATTTTTTTTTGCCTGTCAAATAATTTACGCTGATAAACTACACATTTGCCTTTATTTTTTGTAAGGGCACTTTTTTTACTGCTTTTTTTTTTTTTGTAAATAAAGGAAAATTTCGATTTGCTTTTTTGGAGGGTCTTTAAGATTTGCTTTTTATTTGTCGTTTTATGTTTCTAATGTAATCCCCCCCCCAAAAAAAAAAATGAATTTGTCATATTTTGAGGTTTGTTTTGTTTATTAAATTGTTAGATGAAAGTACAGAATGGTCTCATAAAAAATAATTAAATTTATCGTTATTTTATGTTTCCAATGTAATCCCCCCCCATCAGAAAAAAAAAACAAATTGTATTTTCCTGACTTGTCCTCCTCCTCAATCGCCAAACTTGAAAAAATGCTAGAGGTGGCATGTCTCGTTGAACTCTTGGTGGCCAAAAAGGGGGTGCTCATTTAACGTTAAATTTATATAGAAAAGTGATCCCTCACTCTAACATGCTATTTTTTTTCATAATTTCTTCTCTCATAATATTTATAAAGGCTGTTTAAATGTATAAGGCTGAAAAAAGTAGATCTCCATTTTTAGGGATTAAACGCCGCTGGGTCACATCGTATAAAGTTATCTTTTTAATTAGAAAATTAAATTTGTAATCGATGAAATTAACGCGAAAAAAGAAAAACCATGTAAATTGTGGCATTTAGAAGGGAAGGCAGTAGATCTTCATTTTTTAGGTAATAAACGACGCTCCGTTTAATGAATAAAATAAAACAAACAAATGAAATCTTTTCAGTTTTTTTGTTTTTTTTTTTCGTAAGTGATTTGTTTTTTAATATTTAAAAAAAAAACAATAAAAGCCAAACGTTTTTCTATCTACACGGAATTATTTTTCCAGCTAGAAACTTAATGAAATTACCAAATGATATCTGGCAAACGCTTGTTTTTATGGATGGCATCTAGGTGTAAATAACTCTGAAAAAAAGCTTTAAAAAAAAGGTCGCTCTGTTGGAAATATTAATTCCAAAATAGATTAAATTAAATATATTATCAATATAATTGTTGTTTAAAATTTATTAAATAACAATTTTAAATAGAATACTTAAAATAATTCTCTCGTTGAAAACATTAACTAAGATATCGCTATTTAGTAAAAATTGATTTTTCTTAACGTCATATGCAAATAAGGTGATCTCTTAATTGTATATTTTTGCAAGTATAATATTATATATTGAAATAAATGAAAAATTAAAGTAAGACACGTTTTGTATATAGTAATCAAATAGTGAACAAACAAACAGACAGACAGGAATACGAATATATATATATTGTAGAGTGTAATAGGCAGGGTCTAAATGAGCAAAGTCTCAGTAAAATATATTTAAAGATATTGTGTTCGAAAGCTCGAAATATTGCAGTTATAAGCTCAATAGGTGTAATTACCTAGGGCTATATAAATAGAAAGGGTGAGAGATCAATAATTGTAAAATTATCAATCAATTTTTCATAGGTGAAAACATGAGAAAATCATATGTATATGTATGATTGTTTCGGAACGATATTTTTTATTCATTCGATATTTACTAAAAAAAAAAAAAAAAAACATTTTTTATTCATTTGATATTTACTAAAAAAAAAAACATCGAGTAACTTTGTAAGGGAGTGAAAGGTTCACAAACCTCAATGAGCTGGTTAAAATTTGGTGTATTCTCCTCTCTCCACTCCGTTTATTCTGATGAGGGGATGATATCCAGAAATATTTTACTTATTTCTTTCATTTTTAAATATCGAATGAATAAAAAGGTATCGTTTCCGATTATGAATATGATTTTGGTATGTTTTCTCCTATGAAAACTTGATTGATAATTTTACCATTAAAAAAGTATTGCTGGGTCACCTGAAATATAGGTTGGATGTTATGAGTTTCTTGGGATAAGGAAAAACAAGATTGTTGATACAAAGTCAAGTGTCTATTAAATTTTGTCCAGGGAATTTGATCACTTCAAGAAGATAATCAAATTATTACTACTTTTTTTTACTAATACAAAATGGCACTTGAAAAAAAACCTTGGTTATGCAAATGAAGGATAGACCCTCCCACTTGATTGGTTGTGAAAGGTAGAGACCCTCCGACGTGATGGATGGTGAAGACAATGAACCCTCCTGTTGTGATTAAGAAAGAAGAAAATGATTTTTTTAGAGTTTAAGAATTTAAAAAACTGCTCGAGATTGTTTTGGGGGAATTATGAATGGAATTCTGGGAATTGGAGGCGAGGTTAGCCCACCTGATTCTCAAGATAATGAAAGGCAAAACAGTCTCGATGATATACTCTGTCAATTGCCTAGGGTTTTCACACCAACACAATAAAAAACCCTGACTTAAGACACACTTTGCCAACTGCTTGGGGTTTTCACATCAGTCCATGAGAAACCCCTCACTTAAGACACACTCTGTCGATGGCCTGGGGTTTTTACACCAGTCAGAGAGAAGTCCCTGACTTAAGATACACTGCTTAGGGTTTTCACACTAGTTAGAGAGAAACCCTTAACTTAAGTTGTACTCTATTCTAAGCCCCTGAATATGCACTGTGAAGAGACAAGCATAACTTTACCGATGGAAGCCGCCAGTCCCTACAGCATTTGTATTTAGCGAAAACTTATCGGAGTTTTATAACTTTCAGTGAATATTTTTGTTGTTGCTGTTGGTTGGTTGGTTGGTTGGTTGGTTGGTTGGTTGGTTGTTGTTGTTGTTGTTGTTGTTGTTAAGAAAAATGACTACTGTTTTTTCTTTATTTGTTGATTGCCTGTCGAATTGAAGGTGCAGTTGATTTCAGGTCTACCCTGACACCCAGACGGTAAAGACATAGATGTTACATAGATGTTACACTTTAGTAATACAGCCTTTTTGGAGATACCCATGCATTCTGCCTTCTTAGCATTGCAATGAAGTTCTTTCTCTCGCTTTCCTCAGTCACTGTTGTCAGTATTCATTAATGTTTGTCCTCGGAGTTTGCGATGAAGACAGTGTCGTCCGCTTATCTTAAGTTGATGTTGTGACCGCTTACACTGACACATTCTTCATTTTCAATGTTGCGTAAAATCATTTCGCCGTTGAACAGGTCAGGTGAGAAAGCAATTGCGTGTTATCGCTGCAGTCATTATCAAGGCTGATGACTACTTACTGCTTAGATTCCAAGATCTTTTCCGTCGATTTTAAGCTCGGTCAAAATCCGTATGTCGTACTGTTAATACTTTTAATAGTTTATGAAGCACAGACATTATTGTTTCTGCACACCTATAGATCTTTCTATTAGGGTTTTCAAGCAAATATTGTATTTCTTGGCCCTAAAACCAAAACTGTGCTTCAGATGCTTCTTCATTCTGTTCATGAGCACATTCATAAGTTTTTGTTTTTTTTTCGTGTCTTCTAGAATAGTATATGTGTCATAGATACTGGTAACCATTTTTGTAACTTTCGACACCCAATTCATCAAAAGCAGAAATCAGCTCGAATGGGATGTTGTCTAGTCCTTGTGCCTTTTCATTTTTCTGAAAGCATTCATTTTCGAGTGTCACACGGTTTTAATCTATTCTGTTATATTTCGGGGGTGGACCACTTTCATCATCATCTTATATCTATGTATTCGGACGATCCGTTTATAATCTTTTTTCACAAAGATTCCACCATTTTTTTTTTTTTTAAGGCAACCTGTTTTGGACGCATTGCAAATCTATCAATTCCTTCTTTGCATTGCGGCTATTCTTCACCAGTTTGTCCAGTTATTTGTACTTCCTTTCACCGCTTTTAGCTTTCTTTCTCTCTTCCATTAAATCTAGAATCTCTAGTTTCATTCATTTCTTGCATCAGAATATAATCAATCTGATTCCTGGATATATCATCTGTTTTTTTTTCCAAGCTCAACATCTCCTTGGATAGTTCTTGACCTATGTATTCATAACGGCGATCTTCGATCCCTTGCACCATTCAATGAACTGTTCACCTCTTTCATTCCTCTCTCCTATCCTAAAAGGACCACCGCACTGACTTCTCTTTCTTTGCCAACCTTTGATTTAAGTCTCCTACGGTGATTTTGATATCTTGAGACTTCATTTGTTTCAGTGCTTCATAAAACTCTTTTGTCTCTGCATCGTCCTTGTCGGCTGTTGGTGCATACGCTTATGTAATGCCAATGTCAAATGGTGTACCCTATAGCTTGACTATTGCGACTCTGTTGCTGATCATCCAAAAGTCGTTTCATGGTTTTCAATGTTTCACAACCTCTACTATTATGGAACATAAATTTTGTGCGTTTGTGTTTTATGAAATTTAACACGAAGGAACTTCATGTGCCTGGCAGTGTTCTTAGATAGACTTTGTAGTGGAATGTCTTCGACAAGTATTGATAATCGAAATAATCCAATGAAAGAAGGAACAAAGGATTTGGACCGAAGTTAACGCCTTATACAGCCTAACATCACAAGTGCATTTGAGAAGTTTTATTACCACACAAGCCGAAAGGTTCGACATATAAAATCAACAGTATGTTCTTTGATATGACAGGGGCACGTTCGAAATGAATGTTTCTGTTTAGAGCACAGTTGGAATAAGATATTTGACTTTTTGCATTTACTTTACTTTAATTCAGGCCATAATATATGAAATAATTTCATAGAATCAACAGTAGGTTCTCTACAGTGCAATGTATATTATAGCTTTCTCCCAGTGCACCGCGATGGCATCAACTAGAGCAGGCAATCAATCTATTTGATTGAGAAATTAGCGATTTCACCGATTTCGATGACAATAAAAATATGGAAGTGTGAAACATTCGTTGATCATCATTTAGTACCGGGTAATGTCGGGTCACCATGCTAGTCTAAGATAATTCCTACTCTTTTCTGATGTTGATCTCCACCCGAGTAAAATGATGGTTTCGTTGTCGGTTGTAATGCAACCTGCTCCATTCCATTTCATCTCACAGAGTCCGAGAATGTTCAAGTTCATTCTTTTCATCTCTTGCTTTACATTTTCTAGTTTTTCTTTTCTGCAGCATGAAACGGATCGTTATAATTAGTCAATGACAATGAGAAAATTTAATTAGAAAAGACGGGGGGGTCCAGAATTCAATCTAACTAAGAAAATAAACAAAAATACAGAAAAAAAAAAACTTTATTATTTACGTATCCGTCACAGAACGAAAATATCATATTCCAAAATCCGCAAATCTCCAAACATCCTGACTCCTTCGATCACCACGATCTCCTTTTGGATCCTCTGCTCGTGCTGCCTAGTCCAACTCTATTGGTTTGAGTTACGCTTATTATGCCCTTTATTCGGAAGCTACATTCCATTTCCGGGTCATATATGCCCAATACTTAATCGTGGCCATTACCAGATTGATTTTAGTCTTTATTTTTGGAAAGTGTATTGTTTTTGCCCTCGAGTATATATCCGACACAGACACAATTAATCAACCGAGAACCACATCACTCTACATAAAAACATATAAGATATCAATGGATACATATACCTGAAAATCAAAACAAGGAGAAGAATAATATGCTGTTGTCATAGGTCTAATAATAAAATAAAGGTAGTTTCCCCTAATAACCTTTCCAAAATTAAAGGCTATAATCAATCTGGTAAAGATGGCGAATGAGACACACTCAATAAAATTTGATTTTTTTTTTTTTTTTTTTTTTTTAGTAAATAAAAAGCTACGTGATCACTGTTTTTTTTTTTTTTTTTTAATTAGGCTGAATTTTGGACAAAAACCAAAAGGAATGATCCTGGATATGACCTTAAACTATATCCGATGGTGAGGCCCCAGCTTGAGGGCTTTGGAGAGTGTGAAGCCACCCTTTAATTGCAAGCTGGGGCCTCACCATCGGATATAGTTTAAGATCATATCCAGGACCAGAAATGTTTGTATGATGTACGTACCAGTCACGGGACGGAGATGAAAAATTCCAAAATCACGTAATTTGATTAAGTAATTTTTTTCAAGAAAATCAAATTTTACACGGTTTCGATGAGGTTAAAAAAATTTAAATCAACAAATCGGTGGACAAAGGTAAACGACACTAATACACGTGGAAACTGAAAATAATCACTGATTACCTTCTTTCATTAGATTTTCTAAAGAAATATGGCCTCGTCTGTCACTTATTGATAAAAAAAAAACAGATTTGTTTTTTTTGTAAGTAAAAAAATATACTTGATCAATTTTTGAGAGTTTTTGAATATACAATCTTCGACTCGTGACAAGTACAATATAAAAGATTTCCTCATTTTTTTTTTGGTCGCTATAAGTGCCGACTTGAATAAACACAAATTAGTTGTTTGCTTTGAAGTAAAAGTTTGTGGGGATGCCTTATTAGGGGCACCTATAGTGAAGCGAGAGTTGTGCAATCTCCAAACGCACATCTCCTGGCCATATTGCTTGAATCCAGGGGCAAAGAGAAGTTCAGTCCGTCACTAAAAACAATGCCGAGAAGTTCAGTCCATCACTGAAAACAATGCCGGGATAAACAGTGGTATTTCAGAGTTTTGTTTTTCCTAGATTAATTTACCCTACTATTTAATCAACAGAAAGAAGATATTTGTATTGTTTGGGTTACCCGGACAATTATTCCCAGCTTGGTGTTCGTTGAAACCTACGACCTTCCTCGAGTGTGAAAATCGTGTTTTTTCTCAACTCTCAAACATGAATTTCACACACAAGGTCGTAGGTTTCCACGACCGAAACGCTGTGCCAATAACACCCAAGACAGAATAATTGTCCGAGTAACCAAAACAATACAAACATTCATATCTCATCTCAAAAATTCAGAATTGCAGAAAGAGGATATATTCATACCTTTTCCAAAAGTGTGTTTATTTCTTAGAAAGATTAGAACATGGAATCAGTTTACAATGTGGGGAATTGAGCTCTCTCAAAAGGCATACAATCTGAATATGCAAAATTTGCATTCCCAGATGAGGACGACCGACAATAAACTATCACAACCCCAGATGGAAAGGGTAATGCCTGGGTGAATAGCATCATAAGATCAAACGATAGAACCCTAACCCGATCCAACCTGAAAGAGTGTGCCAGTTGATAAGCCGTAGAAGAATTTGAACCGGAGCCGACGTTTACGCCATTTCTATCAATTGCTATACATACAGACACAGCAAAGCACCACACTATTTTAGTCAATGTTAAAATTAATTATACAATCGGGTGGAAATTCCATAGCGGCATCTTTCCTATGTAATATATCGTTGCTGAGTATTCTGTGGATGTTCACCGTGAATGGAGACACCACGATATTATTGTAGCCCTTTTGTTAAAACTGCAAAAGTATTTATCTAAGTAATCTGGTTAATGGAGTGTCAGAATATATATGGTTATTACAGTTTATCTCAAATATTCTTATAAGAATTTGTGATATGGACGCCCGGCGCGAACGGAAACCCTACGATATAATTATTCAGAACAGATACTACACTTGGATCCTAGCCAGAAAACCAAAATGGTATATTTTAGTTTCGCCTGCGACCCAATAGTGACATCATTTTTAAAAATGTCTTTCTTTTATTACATTGCATCTTAGCTGATCGGTAGATCCTATTTATTAAAAAGGAGGATAGAAGGTAATAACATACTACGAACATTAAATTAGCGTAACTTTGCACTAATTTAATGTTTGTAGCATGTTATCACTCCTTTTTGATAAATAGGATCTCCCGATCGAACAACGTATAATCTGGAAACCGTGACGCACATGCGTACGTACCTTAAAGGTACTACGGTTTATTATATACACTCCGTGCCAGAATTATATGCAAATCGATACTTTTGTTCTAACTCCGAAAGTTTTCAATGAAAATTTGTGAAATTTAGCACGTTATATGGTAACACAAGCGCAGATCTATAATTTTAAGCTAATCTGCAGAGTAATAAAAAATTGGCAGTCATTTAGGTTATTTGCATTTTTTTTCAGCGTGCCAACTTTATATGCAAACCAATGCTAAAATATGGTGAAGTGCCAAAAGATCATCGAAACATTGATTATTCTAGGAATTTGTAAATTGAGAAGAACAATAATAAAGAGCAAACAACTTCAATATGGTTTCATAGTACAATCAATATCTTATATAATTGCCATTTTTATTGACAAGAGCAAAAAGCGTTTGGTCCATTGAAGATGTAAAACTTTCGATTTCATCTGATGAAATGTCTTTGGCAGCATTCCAGAGGTCATTCTTGGAGTTGTACCGCCTTCCTCCGGAGTAAATATTTTGTTTCAAGGTGCTCCACAGATTTTTGATGGGATTTAAATCTGGAAAACAGGCTGGCCATCGCATTATTTTCCCACGTCTGGCAAAAACTCTCTCCAAATATTCACTGGCTAACCTTGCATGAATACCATCTTTTTCCGGAATGCCAAATTCTTCTTCTTGTGCCAGGATCCCAAGTGTTCCTTAATGAATGCAATATAGAGTTTGGCGGTAATTTTCACTCCATCTGCGACTCTGAATGGTTCTACCAGCTCATTGCCAATGATCGCAGCCCAGAATATCACACCACCACCTCCTTGTTGACGCCTGATCCTTTGGGGACGTAGACCCTCATTATGGTACCACCCTCTCCTCTGCCCGTCGGGTCCATCAAGGGTCGCTCGACACTCATCGGTGAACAAAACAGTTTAAAAATTCCCCTTCATGTGATCTCTTGCCCATTCTATCCTCTTTTTCTTGTGGATATCCTTCAATTGAGGGCGGACCTCTGGCTTTCCAAATTTTGCAATCGTGATCAGGATACGGCAACGAGTTTATTTGGTCACATCAGGAACGCCAGCTTTTTCAAAAACTTGTTTGCTAGTTTCAAGTGGGTTACGACGAACTTCTCTCTTGATCTTGCTCATTCTTCGACGTGACAGATATGATTTCTTACGAATTTTCCCTTTTTCAGAACGTCCGTTGCAAAGTTGAGGGTTAGTACAATAATTTTTTATTGTACGATGATCACGGTATAATTCTTTGGCAATTTCTAAGGTGGAAATCTTATTATGGAGCCTTTGAATAATTTTAGACTTCTCAGCTTGACTTAAAGCACCTTTACGTCCCATCTTGCATATCAAATTGGCAAGCTGAAAAAAACTGCAAGTCACCAAAATGGCTGCCGTTTGCTCGCTATTGCGCAAATCAGCGTAAAATTTTATATCTGCGCATGCGTTAGTGTTGCCGTATAACGTGCGAAGTTTCACGAATTTTCATTGAAAACTACCGGAGTTAGAAAAAAAATATCGATTTGCATATAATTCTGGCACGGGGTGTAGATGGCATAAGGATAAACTCTTCCTCAATAATATTTACTTTCCCCTTTTCAGTAAACAATAAAATA
Source organism: Euprymna scolopes (assembly GCF_053919585.1). Taxonomy (NCBI): domain Eukaryota; kingdom Metazoa; phylum Mollusca; class Cephalopoda; order Sepiida; family Sepiolidae; genus Euprymna; species Euprymna scolopes. The sequence goes on from NC_136505.1 coordinate 43,687,901, forward strand.
TACAACAGACAAATATAAACAGAATAATGTTCCTGCTTAACAACAATATGTATTATGAGCTTCGGAGGAAGCAACTAACATTTAGTTCTCACTTGTCAATTAAAAAAACAAATGTACATTTTTAGAAGAGAATTAAGGTATAAATAGAACGGCCTCAATGGACCTGTTTAACACAATGGATCACCGGTATAAAATGGGCCACCGGAATAAAACGGCCCACGCATTGAAAGGTTTCTTAACAAAATTCAACTAATTTCTTTTAAGTTTTTTTTTTTATATGTGTATATAAGGGAGTCACCATTTATCAAGGCCCGAAGGCCACTCGAGAATAAGGGCTAATGAATGTACCGTGGTCCCTGAGACAGCAGCGTAGTGATCTATTGTGGTGGAAATTGGGAAGAATTTGATTATTAAAGTAGTCGGTTTTATAAGAACTTGTTTACATTGGACTTACAAGACAACCATGTTGTAGTCAGTTGAAAAGCAGGCCAGCAGTACCGAGTTCCACGGGCAGGCAATTCTAGGAAAGAAACTTTCTTTATGGAATTTGCGTTTAGATTTAGGCACAGATACAGAGTGGGTGGGGTGAGAGAAAGTTTATAATGTTTGTAGCTAGACGAATGCTTTTTGTGAAAGTTCGGCGATGTGCATAGATTGAACCTCAGATGAGTATTTAGATAAAATAGCTTTCTACAATATAATCTAATATATAAAAGGCTATATGTCTGCCTGTCTGTCTGTCTCCATATTTTCAAACTCTATCTCCTCCGAAACTAAAAGTCACAGAGCGGAGCTATGGGCCTAAAATGATTAGATTTTTTTATGAACCGTTCTTTTATGGGTCTTTGGCCGATTAAAATAGATTTAAAAGGTCAAAAGGGGTCAAAATTGAAAAAATCGTTATACATTTTGTACATGTATCTTAATTTATTTGTAAATAGGTTCATATGCGTGTCACATTAGTACAGTGGTAACGTTACCTATCTAGAATACTACAGCTTTGCTTTTTGCTTCGATTCTAGCTGATGGCACCCAAATACGTTTTTGTTTTTGTTTTTTTTTTACTTTTGAAATCACGACTCTATAATAATATATACGAAATCTGAACAAATTAAAATATCATATTTAAGCGTATTTTACGACCAGACAAAGCCAGGCGCACCTTCCCCGCCTCTGCGCGCTGGTTTCTTTATAATTATTAAATTAAAAGCGAACAGAAAAATGTAATTCGTAGTATTTTTTTTTTTTTTTACCAAAGAACAAAACAAATATGCATACTATTTTTTGATTAACAATATTATGACCTTCGTGGGAAGTTTTTTTGATAACATTTACTTCCCACTTTTTAAAAGAAAACGGCGTTCCTTATTAGGTTTCGAGGCGGGTTTTCTTGCGACTTCTTTCCCAAAGAAGAGTCCTTGCTTGAGTCTCTGTTCTATCCTCATTTTCATGGCGGGTAATTTTATATAAAACAAACTATTTATGCTCGATAAGATTCGATAAAACTTGTTTTTCTTTTCTTTTACAAATTAATAAAACTGAAGAAAAAAATAACGTCTTATCAAGCAAAAACACTCCGTGTTATTTAAGCTGTTCAGACCGGCTTTGTTCGACCCCTATGTACTGTTCATATCTTTATATATATATATATATATATTAAAAGGTTTGACTCATGTCGGGATAACCTACATTTAAAATTTCAAGTGTTTAGACCAAAAATTGACGGAGAAGTTTGGTAGAGTCTGCAAGGGTCAACTCTTTCAACTTTAACCTCTTGGCAGCCAAATTTTCGGTCCAAAACTGATTAAAAGCTTGCTGCATGTCTGAATACCCTTCATGTAAAATTTCAAATGTTTAGACCCAAAATTGGCTGAATAGTTTGCTAGAGACCGCAAAGGTGAATTCTTTTGAACTCTAACTACTTGGCAGCACAACTGTTCGGGCAAAAACCGATTAAAACCTTGCCCTATATCTGAATACACTTTATGTAAAATTTCAAATGTTGAGACCAAAAATTGGCTGAGTAATTTGGTAGACACCACAGAGTCAATTTTTAAACTTTGATCCCAATTTTGACCCCTTAACACTTATTGTTTTGGTTTCAAATCAAATAAAAAGTTTGATCCATGTCCAAGTAACCTATATTTCAAGTGTTTAGACCCAAAATTAGCGAAGAAGTTTGGTAGAGTTTTTAAAGGTCAAATCGATAAACTTTGATCCCCTTGACAGACAAATTTCTAGCCGAAAACCGATTTTTAAAAAATATCCCTTATGCCAAATTTTAAAAAAATATCCCTTATGTCAAACCTCGAGTCTGTAGACTGAAAATTGGTTTAGTAATTTGGTAGGGAAATGTACAGACACAGACACACACACAGACAACAATTTCACTTTATAGATATATAGATTGATATTTTCCCCAAGTAAGGCACAATGTCAATTTGACGTAAGAGGATATTATTTGGCAAAAAATTTACAGGAATATTATGTAGGGAGTTGAGCAGCGAGATGTGTGTACTCATTACACTTGAACTTCTGCATTTCAGTACAGTCAGAGAAGCAGGGTCTCGAGAGAGAATTCCAAAGTTTAATAGTTCGACGGGAGAAATAATTTGAGCTGAAGGCTTAACGGCACTAGGGATCTTTACAGTGTATGGGGGTGAGATTTTGCCGCTTGTCGGGTGTGTTGTGTGTATCTACGTACTGGGGGTACAAGAGCTTGGAATTCATCAGAGCGGCTTCCATTAAAATACAGGCATATCGGCGATATGAAAAAAGGTTGGAGTTTGGTTGCTTGTGCATGACCTATCAGGTTGGCTCCTCGTTTCTGGACCCTTTCTAGGAGCGGGTGACTAGTGGTAGAGGCACTAGACCAGATGTGGCAACAATACTCCATGCACAGATGAATAACGGTTTTGTAGAGGTACAGGATACTCTCAGGTGTGAGTAACCTTCTAGTACAGTAGAACCCACCTTTTTCGCAGCAGCCTTGGCAATTACCTCAATGTATTTGTTCCGACTCGTGTTGTCTGTGAACGATAATTCTAGGAGTTTGAACGGGGTACATATAGATATATCAATAGGCATAGCATTCGGTGATTGAGAAGGTTTCTTGTAGTTATCAATAGAAAGAAGCATATGTGTGTGTGTTTTAAACAAAATTACGGCGTATTCATTTGCATACATTCCAAAAAATAAACATAAACAACAGTTCTGTGTACGATCGTTTCTGAGACGATATGGGTTTTATTTATATTAAGTCTCTTCATCAGCACAGAGCATATATATATATATATGTATGCATTATATATTATATATTTTATATATATATGCATTATACATATGTATTACATATATTATATATATATTATATATGTATTATATTTATTATATATATTATATATATGTATTATATATATTATATATATATAATATATATATATATATTATATATATGTATTATATATATATTATATATGTGCATTATATATATGTGTGCATATATATGTGTGTATTATATATGTGTGTGTGTATTATATATATATATATATATATATATATATATATATATATATATATAATTGTATTAATAGATTTCTTCAAACGTTGAAACATATACATAAGAAATGTTTTTAAAAAAAATAAATCATTTTATAAGCCATCCTTCCAGTTACTATGCAACCAAAGCATCAACATGTGTGTTTGTATAAATGCAATATCTAAATAAAGAATGAAATGAAACGCAAAATAAAATTTCCACAAAATCTCCATTTTTTTTTCCTTTCCGTTATCATTTTCACCGTGTTGTTTTCTCGGATGCTGTCCCAATATATAAGAATTTCATTGCAATATTACAAAACATGACATCGTCAAAACGTACAGACACTGCCAAGTTATTGCTATGGAGATTTTCGTTTAAGAGTTTAATGTGAGAATGAAAAAAACTAGTGCAAATCACGGGTGTCTTTTTTTTTCTTTTTTTTTTTTCTTTCAACTGTTGTTGGTATGAACTCTTCTGTCTGTGTTGGTGCCGTAATGAGGCAGTAACGGATTCTCCATTCCTATGTCGACGGCCTCCGCCGAAGAGTCGGTATACGAGATGCGATAAATGGCGTCTGCCTTGTCACCTTCTTCGTTGTTCAGAATTTGATGAGGATTTCTCTCTTGTTGGCGTCTGGAGAAGAAATGAATGTGTATGTGAAAAGAAAGAATTGATAGCAGAAGCACATTACATCATTATAATAATTGAAATATTTTGGGTGGTTATAAAATTTTATTGTGGCCATATTTATTTTTAAACAATATAAAAAATGAAACCTTTACCTTACTGATTTCAAACATCGCTTAAACTTATATATATATATATATATATATATATATATATATATATATATATATAATACGCAGCAAGTGCGCTTAAAACCAAATCACAAGGTAATATTAGGAAAATAAACATTCTTGGCGTTATTCTCGCGTTACCTACGCACAGTTCAAACATTTCAAAATACAACCGCCAGATACAACGCGCGGCTCTATACAAACAGACTTCTTTCTCCAAATTTACAACATGTCAGGGAAGAAGAAAAGGGGAAAAAACACACTGAAGATGGAGTCTACCCCCGAAATATATTTATGTTATAAATTTCAAACAAGTAAAATATTTGTTTATTTTCCTAATATTACGTTGTGATTTGGTTTCAAGCGCACGTGATGCGTATTTTATTTTATTCAAATTAAAACAAACTTTCTATATTGGACTCTCATTCTTTGATATATATATATATATATATATATATATATATATAGAGAGAGAGAGAGAGAGAGAGAGAGAGAGAGAGAGAGAAAGAATAAGAGAGATAGATAGATAGATAGATAGATAGATAGATAGAACGAGGATAAAGATTAATAATTGTAAATTATGAATCAGTTTCAAACAGAGAAACAAAAAATCAATTTGATTTAGATTTTGTTTTGCTTCTCCTTTTGAAACTGATTCGTAATTTACAATTATTAATCTTTATCCTCAGTATTAATATAGCTCTATTATGAATATACCTATTGAGCTTGTTATATATCTGCAGTACTATGAGTAATGTTCCTTTAAAGTATTAATACATTAAATTAAAGTTTGCTCTTTTAGACTTCCTGTCTAATTCCCTCTATAAAACATAAAATATATATACATATACATGTTTGTGCGTGCGTGTATAAGTTTAGTGAAAAGAACGCTTGAAAAGTGCTCGATTGTTAAGAAAAATTTTAAAGAAAAAGCATAATATTTATTCATATATGTGTTACTGAAAATCCGAACATCATAGGTACCGACAGTTTCAAATGTAAACAAGAAGCCCAGTATTTGCATGTGGAAAACGAAGATTGAAAGAATGATTACATTTAATCATAATAATATACATTCTTTAGTTCGTTGGTTAAAGGAGGCGTTCACCGAAGATTTCTGATCTTTCAGCATCAAACTGCTCATCCGAGTGACTCCACTTGATTTAATCATAACATGCTACGACTGATCATTTCAAGAACGGACACTATAAACAACGTCTGCAACACCAAAGTTTTTTTTTTTTTCCGCAGCGCCGATTGTGACACTGGCCATTCCCTTGCTGTGGCACGAATGAAAATAACTCCCAAAAGACTCCGCTACTCCAAGAAGAACTGCCAACCAATAATTAAAGCTAGTCAAACTACTAACTCAGAGAAAAATTCCAAATTCATCAAGCTCCTACAGAAGGCTCTCACCAATAACCTAATGCAAGGTATAGGTGACAGATGGAACTCCCTTCACACCAGCATCTACAGCATTTGCGGTCGCCACTTACGATTAAAAAAAAAAAGAAGAATTAAATAGCATGAACTAGTTCGAGGATTGTGTCCCCACCCTTGGGCCAGTCATCAAAGCGAAAGGAGATGCACTGAAAAAGTACAAGAGTGACCCCAGCCAGGAGAATCTCCAGTCCCTGAGAGAAGCAATCATCAATGCTCAACAAACCACGCGCTACTGTGCCAACGACTATTGGATGCGCGTGTAAAACAGAATCCAGGTAGCCTTCTGGTCCGGCAGCATCAGGGGCATGCATAAAGTCATCAAGCAAGCAACAGGCAAGCGAACTAAGAAAACTGAGCCAGTGAAATCCAAGTGTGATGAGGTAATCACCAGGGCTGTGACAACGGAACATTCTTTTAATTCTTTTGACTCAAGTATATATATATATATCAGACACAGTAAGACACAATCAATCAACCGATAACCACATCAGTCTATATAAAAACACATAAGTTATTAACGGATATATACTCAAGAGTCAAAACAATGAAAAGAATATGCTGTTGCCACAGCCCTATTAGACAAGTACAAGCAAATAGGGATATGGGTTGAGTATCATTTGAATACATACTCCAGCGTGAACTCTGTTTCCCATAAGGCTTTGGACAACGCCGATGACCTGCCCGTCCTCGAAGAGCTTGACTCTGAATTCACGCTTAATGAGCTCAGCAAAGCCATTGATGCACTTGCCAATGGAAAAGTTCCTGTCCAAACTGATCAATAAATCTATATGCATTTTTTTTTCCTTTGAAGATTGTAATGTTGGGTATGGGACAGCCAAACCAGTTGGAATCCTGCGTTTTATTGAAATCAACCGAGAGCTCTTTTTAGTATCCTCACTGTTCCCTTAAAGTGCAATTGTCTGGATTGCTTTTGCACTTGGTTCACCAGGAATATTAGTTAGGTAGGACTTCAGATATTTTACTATTATCAATATTTTTCCTCTTGTATCTAAGATCCACCTACATTTCCAGTTTGTTTTTTATATCGATAAGTTTCCATTTAAACCTTATATACTTCTTCCTTTGATCCCCTTATATATATATATATATATATATATATATATATATATATATATATATATATATATACTTAGTTTTTTTAACTGTCTTGTCATTACAGCGAACAAAATTTCATTATGTTCATAAAATTATTTTATTGTTCATTAGAGCAAACAATTGTTTCTGCCCGTACTTGTGTGTGTGTGTGTGTGTGTGTGTGTGTGTGTGTGTGTGTGTGTGTGTGTGTGTGTGTGTGTGTGTGAAGCTCATTATATATTATGCGTTTTAATTTTCTTTTGTACAAGTCCAGATATGCTCAAATATTTACAAAAAAACGAACACATAAAAATAAACACCTCCACTGGGGATAGTTTCACGGCGGGACGATGTGACACAAGGATAGGAAAGTGGAATTTGAAAAGCAAGTGATCTAGAGGTAGAGCACTCTGGCCTGCAAAAAAAAATGCTGTTCAGTCTCGTCAGCATTCCTTGGTAAGGGTTCTTCAGGCGATGAGCAATAAACTAACCTCTTCTCAAAAGGAGAGCGAAACGCCTGAAAAGGTAAACCTCCTAGAACTGTACAGGATCAGAGATATACCTCAGTCGACAGAGAACACGTCATCTCTACAATGGCCTACATTTTGTTGGCTTTGGGGCCAAGGGAAACTCTACGGCTCAAGCAATTCCAGTTCAGGAAAAATGCAGTTGTAGATTGTGCAACAAATAAGTTACGGCAACCATTACAGGAAGTATTATGTTGAGTCTTAAGATTGTAAGGAGGTTTCTTTTTATTTTTTATTTAAAACAAATCTCAATTGGGGGGGGGGGGAATCCTGGTTAGGCATTTGCTAAATGTGGTATCTTTCCCATCAAAGTTTTATTTTTTCTACATGCTCAACATCTTCAATCAATTTTCTATTTGCAAATTTAGAGTCAGATGACAGTCGCTTCTATAGAGGTATACCAGTAGGCAATCTTCTATTTCGGGAGATAATGACATGCGGTTTTGTGCTTCAACAGATTGTCTCTGGGCATCTTCTGGAGACCTATTTGAGAATAGCCCTATTCAGCAATATTCGGGAATAATCGGGAATAAACTAAAAATGGGATCTAAAGACAAAACAGTATTATTATTCATTCACTCGGAGTTTTCACACAAGCGAGCACCAAAAATTTCTCTTGGAGAACAACCCGTGGTGTTGCCTGGAGTCTGAGTGACAACAGGTCTCCCCATATTTCTAGTATTTTTCACCTCTTTCTATGACCTTCACAGATGAATTTGCGTTTCATTATTTGTGATTTCCCTTTATTCCTTATTTGCCTGAGTGCCCAGTGTTGCCCGGAAGTTTGGAAGTGTTTGTTAAGCAAAAAAAAAAACAAGTAGGAGACAAGCAGGATCGAACCTGTACCACGAAGGAGGAAAAGAACGTGAAAAAAAACGAAATGTCTTTGCCGTTGCGTCCATCGCCAAACCGGAAGTGGCCAAGGTTTAAATTAAGTCTATTCAATCGAAAAGAGGGGATGATGACTTTCAAAAATATCGGTGGAAAAAGCGACCATTCCCTTTAGAAAAGTGCCCAGTTGAGAGTGAAGGAATTAATGTTTTGGGCCAATTTTTCGATATTTGTCGTCCGAAGGATCAAGTTCAAAATGATACCGATCTCGTGAAAATCCATTGCCTATGTCGAAATTTTTAAGCATACATACATACATACATACATACATATATACATACATACATTTAAACAGACAGGGGAGATTTATATTAAAGATGTCTTTAGACCATGATTTTTAGTTCATTCGTAATTTCTCTTCTCTTCTTCAAACTCCTCCAAAATATTACCATTTCTATGTAGCAGAAAATCACTTACTTTTTGAAAATCAAGCCGCCAAAAATGGTTCCTCCGATAAGCAGAATCGAGACGATACAAATCGCAGCCACTGTGCCAGAATACGATGAAGAAAGAAGGCCTACAAAGTACAAAGGCTAATATAAAAACAAGCAACAGCAAAATTGAAGACAAAAACAAAACAACGTTATCCGTTGTTGAAGAGGCACAAGTGCCGCGAGTTCATCGGAGCACATTCAATTGGAATACTTGTAGAACAAGTACAAGGGTGCAACATTGCAGCAGTTGCATATGTGCTAGATCTTGATAGAGGCGTTTGGGGGTAATTCAGTGGCTAACATTCGAAGAAGTAGATTTAAAGTGTTATTTTTTAATGGAAATTATTTGTTGTAGCTCGATATAAAGTAGTCATGCATGACCGTTGGGAGGAACTAATTTCGATGAGTATGATGCAGATGGTGATACTCCCGCATATGATGCAATTATTAATTTATTTATTGTAGACTATTATCCTCATCTTTTTAGTTGCTGTTTCACGACGTTTCGAATAACTATTCCTTTGGCCTTCGTCACGTAGTAACCACGTAACTATGGAAGGCAGTAATTGTTGAGGATGCAGGTAAGAGATTCCCGTCGCGGTTACTATTTGACGAAGGCCAGAGGAATAGTTAGGCGAAACGTCGTGAAACAACAATTAAAAAAGATTACGATAATAATCCGTAATGAATAAATTAATAAAAAATACTCATCTCAATAATGAATTCCAACTAATTAAATTATATATATTTAAATAAATGTTTAGAGGTACAGAATTTAAATAAAGTTTTAAATATAATGGGCGGAAGTCTCTCGAGAGCTCTTTCAGCTATCATCTCATCAGGAGAAAATCGATAGCGTAAAAATAACCCTATGTCGAAAGTAAAGAGTTCTGATGGGGAAATATTGAATGTGCCAAAAATTACGGGGACACTAAAATAAAGTTTATTAACGTTTAAAAAACGATTAAAATAATGGCTAAACGAGGGGAAAAAACGGGAGAAAAGATTCGCAGTTCCCCAAAGAGAAACAATGCGTTATATATTTCTTTCTGCCGACACACTTTCGACATAGTATTATTATTATTATTATTACGCTATCGATTTTCTCCTGATGAGATGATAGCTGAAAGATCTCTCGAGAGACTTCCGCACATTATATATATATATATATATATATATATATATATATATATATATATATATATATATATATATATATATATATATACACACACACAATGCAATTAGTTTATTATAGGAAAAATTGCTTATTGGTCCCCCGACAAAAGGAGAGTGGACCTGTAAATTCACCCTTGTCCGTTCGTCCGTTCTTCTGTCCGCACTTTCCTCAATAACTACGCCTTGGAATTTTTTTTGAAATTTTGAAATTTAGCACAAACATTAAACATGATATGAGTAAAAAAGAAGAACTCCCGTTACCCCCCTAGGAGTGCCTTTCGTGTTAAAATATCTAAAATTGACACTTTTATGCTTATTTAAAAAAAAATCGATGCCTTGGATTTTTATAAAACTTTCTTTAACTGATTTCTATATAATTTTGTTTGTTTATGAAACTTTCTGAAAAGTTGTAACTGATTCCTATATAATTTTGTTTGTCTATACTTCGCGATAACACTTAAGTGTGCCCCAGAGGTTCTTTTAAGGCTAATAAAAATACTCTATTTTTGGGACTATTTTACCATATTTGTCCAGAATTTTCTGTGTATGTCTATTTAGCAGTTTTGTATGGTGCTGAACTCAAATTTAAATATGTTAAGACCTTGGGGACTTTTGGGACTAAATGGGGGAGGGGCAAATGATGGACTTAGTCATTTCTTTTTCTTTTCTTTTTTTTTTAATGGTGCAGAACTCAAATTTACATATGTTAAGGCCTAAAACTGTATGGTTTGGTCATTTTCCCCAGGATTTGAGGTCCCCTGGGGACTTTTGGGCTAAAGGGGGGGGGCAAATGCTGAACTGAGTCATTTTTTATTTTTCAATTCTTGATTAACTAAATCCAAACAAAATAAATACAAGAAATTGGTTACATCATAGAAAAAATATTTCTTAAAGATATTAAAAGAAGTTAAAACATTAAATAATGATAGGGAATGTTTTAATCTGATTTATAAAACTCACGATATCTGTGTGGCTGTCTGTCTCCATTTTTTCAAAGTGCATCTCTAACGAGACGCAAGGTCACAGAGCGGGTCAAATAATTGCATTTTTTATGACTATTGCTTTATGGTGTTTGAGTCATTAAAATAGATTTTAAGGGGTTATAATAAAAAAAAATTAACTTGGCAGGCCTAAGTCGACTAAACGTGTTATTTGTATGTATTAATAAATAGACATTTATACGTTAAAGTCGATTGATTTTTAATTATTTCTTATCCACCAACTGACGAGAACTCAAATGGTAACAACTAAGGTTGGAGCGCTATAGTTTTTGGTTTCTAGTCTAGCTGGTGACACCTAAATCATATGTTTTAAAATCTGCTATGTATTGGATACAATATAATATTATAATCGATAGAGAATTGGCTCTATAATAATAAATACGAAACATGCATAAATTAAAATATCGTATTTAAGCGTATTTTAGGACCGGGCAACATCGGAGGCCCAGCTAGTAGATGAATAAAATCATTTATTCTAATTTTTCTGAGACTTTCAACGTCATTTCTCTTCATTCTGTTGGTATTAACCGCGAGGGGTAGCCCACCCGTCGATACATCAAAATATACGTCTGTATTTGTTGATGAGTGCTGTTAATCCGATGCGTTTTGTGTGGCTGGCTTTATTATAGAAGATACTGATCACATTATTGAAAAAGAATTATACCATAATATCAGAAAAATGAAGAGATAAATTTTAAAAAAGAGAAATTCTTTAAATTACCATTATATGAATCCGATGGTTCTAATGTTGGCATTGGTTTCACCGATATTTTTCGAGACATAATTCGGCGTTCTTGTATTATGCAAACGAAATATATTGAATTTTAAGTGAAACAAATGCCAGATCTCAAATAGTAACATATCCAAAAATTACGAAAATGGGTAAGGTAGAACGAAAATAGAAATTTGTGAACGGGAGCGAAATCACTATATTACGCTTTACTAAAAAAGAGAGAGAGAGAGAGAGAGAGATAAATTGAGAGGGGAGATAATTAAGTTTGTTGCTTACGTCATGTGACGAATGTAATTTAAAATGTCGGACAAAATTTATTCTACATAATAGCTTTATCGAAAATAATTAGTAATTATTTTTCTTCCTTATCGTTTACCGTGATTTTTGGATATATTACTATTTGTGGCATGACAATAATGTAGGTACTATTTGTTTTACAATTACATTTTAATTTCCTTTGCATAATACAGAAGCATCCAAAATTCTTTCTAGAAAGACATCGGGAATTACGGGAGGTTGCACGTGAAAATTGCCAACATCCTAAATGAAACTGACTTTTATGGAATGAATAGGATTTGAACTTGGAACACCCAGGTCTTCAGTCCGTGTCGTAAACCACTGGACCACCGTCATCTTGCATGTCTTTGAAAAAGATATATGACGTCGCAAGTCTCAAAAAAGATTAAATAAATGATTTTATCGATTTGATAAATAAAAATACTATAATATTATTTGGCGTTCTAATTTTTTTAAATATGAATATTTGATTTGTTTATCATAGGAATAATTAAGTGTTCAATATAACAGTTTGCTTATTTTCTGTAGAAGGGCATTAGAATATGTTGTCTAGACAAGACTTTGTAGACAACTCGTGTCGCCAGAGTTCTCAACCGGGGTCCATGTGGACCCCCATGATGCATGTAACGTTAATATCGGTTCAGTCTTCCTTCAAGATAAACTGTTGATATATGTTCTTTGGTTTTCTTTACATTACTGAAAAATAAAATAAGCTATAAGGGTTCACCAAAATACATTAAAAAGAAAAGAAAGTCATGATTAAAAAAAGGTTGAGAACCATTGAACGATCCAATAGATAATGTAACGAGTCATTTCATGTTGCAAATGTTTACTGTTTACCTTGCTGATTATAAATAAATGGAAGCTGGTGTGTGTGTGTGTGTGTGTGTGTGTGTGTGTGTGTGTGTGTGTGTGTGTGTGTGTGTGTGTGTGTGTGTGTGTGTGTGTGTGTGTGTGTGTGTGTGTGTGTGTGTGTGTGCGTGCGTGCGTGCGTGCGTGTGTGTGTGTGTGTGTGTGTGTGTGCGTGCGTGCGTGCGTGCGTGCGTGCGTGTGTGTGTGTGTGTGTGTGTGCGTGTGCGTGTGTGTGTGTGTGTGTGTGCGTGTGAAATTGAAGGAAAACAATAATGTTCTCGACTATAATTGTTTAAGAGCCAATATGAATTATCTGATTTAAAAAGTATACATTACAGTTTCTGTTAGACAAAGCGGGGTTTTATTGTTACAGGCAGACGACGACCGCCGGGTTATAATTTATCATTTGTGTTCGTGTCAAATCTTTACGGTCACACAAAACAGAGAAACCGAATAAAAAGGAACTGAAATACAAACAACATTTCCTGTCTAGCAGCCGAGGTCTTTTTACTATTAGTCCCTTTCTAGGAGAAGTTGTGTTTACGAGGGTCTGCTTAGATCAATCTTTTTTTGTGTGTATGTTTGGGGGTAATTTAATTTAAACTTAATATTATTTATTAGGATATATACGTATATACATAATTATAATTTACTAGCATAACCCGTTAACTAGCGTTGCCCGATGGAAGCCTACGCTCCTCGCAAAAAAGTAAACCTCGCTTGTTGTTGGTGGTCGCTGCCGTCCCTGAACAATTGCGGACACTGGCGGCTGTGGCCGAAATAAAATAATCTTGCTTTCACTGACGATTAGTGCTGGTTTGGGGCGATAAACTGCAGGTACTGTGAGAATCTAAAAAAAAAGGAGGGGCTATTAAGGAGTGTGTAAATCAGTATGAATCAATAAAATTATGAAAAATTGTCCATTAGAATAATAATGGAAAGTAAAATCAGAAGTTTTAGAAGTTAAGGGTTCTCAAAGTATAGGAAGTGTTTACTTTGATATGAATCAGTGGTAGTAGGGCTAGCTGTTTCTGTTTGTTGCTCAAGTCTTCCTCTTTTCAACTCTTCCGTCAATAGTATTAAATTAAATTCCAGTTTTATGTCATCTTTTTTAACGTATAAAACAAAACAAGACAAGGCCGGGTAACTCATCTATGACGTCACATTTAGGTAGCACCTAGTAGGCAATAATTGAGACAACCGGAAATCTTACAGTAGGCCATATTGTTGTCGGTTTAACTTACCAACTCGACACTAGTTCAAATAAAAGTGTTTAAATATGTTAAAACAGACAAAACTTACCCAGGTAGGTAGAAGAGTAAATTATTCTGCCTTTGGTAATATTTATTTGTTATGTATTTGAATTTTTTACCGGGTTTTTTTTTTTTTTTTTTTCATTTGTTGGTTTCTCTGTTAAATCCCTAGATTTTCACATACGGAGAAAGTTGAAAATTGTATGTTATTTATTTATTTTATTTTATTTTACTTTATTTTTTTAGTTTTTAGAACTGTAAAAGCATAATTTTTACATAAGAATTTTTTTCAGTCTTTTGTTTTAATAACAAATATAAGTTTAAACTGAGTTTCAATATATTTTTTTAAAAAGTCCTTCCATACTTTTTTTCAAAAATGTTGTCATCCATTATTGACAGTCTGCCTGACAGATATTGCTAGTTTTGCCTGCTATGCGTGACGTCATTTTTCAGTTAACAGGCCTTGTTTCGTGGTGGTGACGCTCAGATCACGTACAATATGATAGAAATCAAAACCGAAGTAATTTGAATAATGAATCAACAGCAAATCGTCTTGCCTTTTGTCCTGTTATGTTTCTGGATTTTTGAGATGAGGATTGATTATTCGTATTATTTGGATTCTTCAGATTACTGTTCTCATCTTGAATGTTATTTTCACAACGTTTCGGTCGATGTAACCTCCGACCTTCTTCATGTGTATTTTGTCGAACTTGGGAATCTTTATTGCAAGGACCCGTATCGTAGTGGATAATGTCCTTGGTAAAATTCAGTTGTAAGTGACACTCTTCTGAACGATGAAGGTTCAATCCCCAGTGCGGGCAACAACTCAAAATACAATTGTGAATTATTTAGGACATCTACCCAGTTATAGCTGGCGGAACGAGAACACGCTACCCTCGTAGATTAAATGAAGTGTTCCATTCAAAATTCTGTGAAAATTCATGAGATTGATAGAACAATTCCCGTGTTCGACAAAATGATTCTCTAGTTCGACAAAATGATTCTCTAGTTTGACAAAATGATTCCCGGATTCGACAAAATGATTCCCGAGTTTGACAAGATAGTGTAGAAAAGCTCGGATGTTACATCGGATGAAACGTTGCGAAATTAACAATCAAGACGAGAACAGTTGTTTAAATAATCCAAATAATACGAATAGTGCAAAACAATTTATTCTGCTTTAATATGATATTTTAGTTTTTCATATATTATTATAGCGTCGTGATTTCAAAAGCAAAAAAAAAAAAAGTATTTGGGTGCCAACAGCTAGAATCAAAACCGAAAGTAAAAATAGAGCATTCAAAGCTGGTGACGTACCAACGTGATACGCATATGAACTGATTAAAAATTAAAAATTAAAAATAAGATAAGATGAATGTACAAAATGTATAACTATTTTTTTTTTAATTTGGACCCATTGTGGACCTTTTAAAAACTATTTAAACCAGGTAAAGATCCATAAAAGAACAATCTGTAAAAAAAAAATCCAATAATTTGAGGCCCCTAACGTAGCTCGGCGACTTTTAGTTTGGGAGGAGATAGAGTTAGAAAGTCTGGACAGACAGACAAACATATATTTTTGTATATTAAATTTTAATATATATATTAAATTTAATATATATTAAATTTTAATATATATATTAAATTTTAATATATATTAAATTTAATATATATATTAAATTTTAATATATATTAAATTTTAATATATATATTAAATTTTAATATATATATTAAATTTAATATATATATTAAAATTTAATATATATTAAATTTAATATATATTAAATTTAATATATATATTAAAATTTAATATATATTAAAATTTAATATATATATTAAATTTAATATATATTAAAATTTAATATATATTAAATTTAATATATATTAAATTTAATATATATTAAAATTTAATATATATATTAAATTTAATATATATTAAAATTTAATATATATATTAAATTTAATATATATTAAAATTTAATATATATATTAAATTTAATATATATTAAAATTTAATATATATTAAATTTAATATATATTAAATTTAATATATATTAAAATTTGGACTCGAAAGACTCAAAATTCTAGTTTATTAAAAACATATTTTGGTTTACCTTCACTTAATTTCTGTGATGATGCTGGGACCGGTAACTGTTTAGTCAACAACGTGTCATTTTCTGAAAAGAAAAGCAAAAGATATTCTGCATCATTTGTACAAAAAGTACGAGGCAAAAATTGCGTGCTCAAAGACACTTTCCCGGAAGTTGAAGGTTTAATCTCCGGCAAGGGCGATACGAAGAACACAATTTCTACCATGTCATGGCTGACTGAACGAGAGTATGTTACCCTCATGGATTAAATAAAGGGTTCTATTCGAAATTCCATGCAGATTCCTGAATTCGACAAGCTACACCTGAAGAAGGTCGGTGGTTAAATCGACCGAATATTGTGAAAATATCACTGAATAGTGGTCTGAATTGTCAAAATAATACGAATTATCATTCTCCATCATAAAAATTCAGAAACATAATCAAATCTACTTGGATCTCGAGATCTATTATTCATCGGATCTTTTCTTTCTTGTTGACTATCAATTCTGTTCGATTTTCTTTTGATGTGTTTGTTTATATTTCCATGTTCTGGAGCAGAGGTATACGGGGCAAATGGGGAAATACATAAAGCCGAGAGATTAGTGATAGAGGAAAGTTTGAGAATGACTGGTTTAGACCATTATTGCAATTGCCTTTTCTGTAGTATAAACAAGTTGATTGACTCAATGAATCCGCAGTGTTCCCACTGACATTGTTTTTAGTGTTTCTGGTCATTATTTTTGTTGTAAAAATTAACTTTATAATTTTCTATTTAGAAAAGATTTGATTTTTTTTTTTTTTTTTTTTTGGTGATATGGATGTATAATATAATTTTTTTAATACAAAATCTAAAGTTCTAAACAATAAAAAAAAAAGTGCTTTTTGACCTTCTTGCTTTTTCTATCACTTTCTGATATCTATGATTTTTTTTTTTTTTTTTTTTTTGTATGGGAATAGGGGGTAAATGTTGAAATAGATAATGCTGAGGAGTTAATGATGGAGGAAAGGTTA
Source organism: Euprymna scolopes (assembly GCF_053919585.1). Classification (NCBI taxonomy): domain Eukaryota; kingdom Metazoa; phylum Mollusca; class Cephalopoda; order Sepiida; family Sepiolidae; genus Euprymna; species Euprymna scolopes. The sequence continues at coordinate 43,705,045 of NC_136505.1, forward strand.
AGAATGGCTGTTCTAGAGAATTTTAAGGCTTTCATTTGTCGATACTGTGTCCAATTTAAGTCTGTTTTATTTTTATCGGTATAGTCACTGCTTATCTAGGCCCGGATGCTACTCAAGGATAAGGAATAATGTGTACCGTGATAATTAGTGATGGTCGAAATTGAATAAATAAATATATTTTAGAGAACGGCCCACCGAGAACCTGTTCAAGTTGGACTTGAGAACGACCATGTTATAGTCAGGTGGGAAGCAGGTCCGTGGTACTGTGTTACACAGATCACTTTATATTTATTTGTTGCATTAAATTATGCGGTTGTGTATTCTTTCTTTTAGTCGTCTTCTATACATACCAGTCTTCTTTTTTTTTCTAAACAAAAAACAATCGCCAGTGTTATCTTTCAATGTATTGTTCATTGTTATTAGCTTCCAATTTATTTGGTCCATCAATCAGATTTCTTTTATAGGGAGTGTACCGGTATATAAAATAACATTCCAGAGATAACAGGATCGGAGAATCAACAGTCGAACATTGCAAAAACATTTGAAACGCAACCCTCTTCTATACCCCCCCCCCTTAATATGATGAGGTTTTTAGCTTATCTTTATTTAAATAGTAGCAGGCCGTACGTCATTGCCCGGTCGTAAAATATGCATAAATATGATATTTTAATCCATGCATAAACTGAGAGATGTGTATGCGAGTATTATGGGTTTTTTTTTAAACAGGTCGGTTCTTGGAATTAAAAAAATAAATACTCGAACTTAGATCGAAATCAAAACCTAAAAACAGTGAGTCAAGTACGATAACCATTAGGCCAGTTTGACACGTATTTAAAAAGTATTTCAAACCTACTAATACTTAACAAAAGGATTCTCATGTGAACCATTCACACATGCACATTTGTGAAGCAGTTGACAAACAGATAAAAATCCAATCACCGTGATATAACAATTTTTCAATTTTATCCCCTAAGCAACCCTATTTTCTGGATGGAAACCGATTAAAACGTTTTCCACATGTCTGAATATCCTATATATCAAATTTGTAGGTAAAAAATTCGCCGAGTTTTTAGGTTGAGAAGTGTCCTCACACACACACCTTCTCACTTTTATACATATCTAGACGTTTTTAATTATTTTTAGACATTTTCAATTTGTTTTTGGGTTTTTTTGTATATTTTTGACGCTCTTTTAAATCTGTTACTTAAACTTGATTCTGAATAATTTAATAAACTGACAATTGCACTTAATATCTCGACCTCAATAGATGTATACTTACAACTACTGATATCACTCATATTTTAAAAAAACATCCAATATAACAGACTTTTTTTTTACATGGTAGTCACCACTTATCAAGGCCCGGAAGCCACTCGGGGATAAGGGTTATTGTGTGTACAGTAATCAATGGGATAATAGCGTAGTAATCGTTAGTAATGGAGATTTCATAAAGTGTCTTACTTAAGGGGGCGGTTTATCAGGAATTTGTTTATGTTGGACTTGAAGACTTGTAAATTGTAGTCAGGTGGGAAACAGGCAAATGGAAGAGAGTTCCACAGGTGTCCATTTCTAAGAAAGAAGCTTTGCTCACGGAATCTACGTTTCGTTTTGATTTAGGCACAGATAAAGAGTGAGGAAAATTATTGACAGTTGTTTCAGTTAGACGGGTGTTTTTAATGAAAGATTGGCGAGGGGGAGGGAACCACAGTCTATATAATTATAAAACTCTTGGAACCGTTTGGGCGTCTCTACTTGTTTGCTTGCTTGAATCTTGTAATAAATAATTTTACCAAGAATTCTTCATAAGTTTTGGTTTCGATTTCGATTCTAGCTAATGACACTCAAGTCATATTTTTTTAAACTTTTGAAATCACTACTATACATTATGTACAATATAATATTCAATAATTAATAGAGAATTGACAATATAATAATAAATATACGAAATCTAAATAAATTAAAATATTGTATTACAGCATATTTTACCACCGGGCAAGGCTGGGCGCCTCTGCTATTAATCTATGCAAGCGGGACCTGTGGAAATTCCACAGGGGACTCGTTATACTGGGCACTTGGAAGTGCTTGAATACCGTAATGCCAGTGCAACCAAATTGGGTTGACCATCATCTGATGGGTTGAGGGTACCAGATAGACAGTTCCTGGCTGCTCTTCCCGACTGGTAGTACAGGGGCCCTAACTCTTTGGTAGCACTTAGAGGGGCTGCTCCATCAACAGTTGTATAATGTCGGGATGTTTGTAGTGCCATGTCGCGCATGGAAAGGGACCCTGCACTCATCCCCGGTGAGCTATCCTGAGGCCACAACCCTAGTAGATGGAGGGACAGCTGATGATCTGCCTGCGTTGCATGTCTGGTATTCTGCATAACCACTTGCTCAGCACCCCTTACCTAAACTGAAACTCTTAAAAATAAAAATGACAGTACATTCAAAAATGACGCTAAAACCAGGCCAAAACTCAAACAAAAACAACCTGCCTTCTCCCTTGAGGCTCGCATTTACGAACATCCATGGGCTTAGAACTAATTTAAATGATGTTGAAGCATTTCTCCTAACAAACACCCCGGATATCTTAGCACTAAGTGAGACTAACGTACACTCCTCCATCCCCTCGAACTACTTTAACATGCCTGGATATCTCTCACTCTGCCGTAAGGACTCTGACAGACATATGCATGGGCTTGGAGTCTACATTCGAAACACTCTCCCCTACTTATACTTAACATAAGGAATCTCATGTGAACCATTCACACATGCACATTTATGAAGCAGTTGACAAACAGATAAAAATCCAATCACCGCGATATAACAATTTTTCAATTTTATCCCCTAAGCAACCCTATTTTCTGGATGAAAACCGATTAAAACGTTTTCCACATGTCTGAATATCCTATATATCAAATTTGTAGGTAAAAAATTCGCCGAGTTTTTAGGTTGAGAAGTGTCCTCACACACACACCTTCTCACTTTTATACATATCTAGACGTTTTTAATTATTTTTAGACATTTTCAATTTGTTTTTGTTTTGTTTTGTTTTTTGTATATTTTTGACGCTCTTTTAAATTTAAATCTGTTACTTAAACTTGATTCTGAATAATTTAATAAACTGATAATTGCACTTAATATCTCGACCTCAATAGATGTATACTTTGCAACAACTGATATCACTCACATTTTAAAGGCAGCATGCATACCGCAGATTTAACCAACATAAGTCCAGTTCAAACAGACAGAAGTACATAGAAGCCAGAAATAACTGTAAGAAAGAAATAGCGACAGCTGAGAGGGAATTTACTGAAACCACCAAAAAACGCATCAAAGCACAGAAATTAGGAACCCGAGACTTCTGGAAAATCTACAACAGTGTAGTAAATAATGGGCAATCAACAATTCCCCCACTATCCAACAATCATAAGGTTGTTTGCTCAGCAACTGAGAAGGCTAACTTGCTTGCCAGACGGTTTGCCTCCAACTCCACACTGGACTCTGCTAACCACGCCCTCCCTGACTTTCCTTTGCAAACAGACGCCACACTAGATGATCTGAAAATCACCCCTGCCCAGGTGCATGCTATCATAAGAAAGCTTGACACTGCAAAAGCATGTGGACCTGATCTCATCCCGGCTGTGCTATTAAAAAAGTGCGCCGCCGAAGTAGCTTCAGTTCTCTCCAAACTTTACAACAAATGCCTTAATGAATCTTGCTTTCCTGCCTGCTGGAAAACTGCTTCTGTAGTGCCAGTTTTCAAGAATTCTGGCGAAAGAACTGACCCAGGAAATTGTCGCCCCATTAGCCTCCTCCCACTTTTCACCAAAATATTTGAGACCATAATTAACCAGGCTCTAGTCCATCACCTTAGAGATGCTAAACTTCTGACTGACCAACAATATGGATTTAGGCAAGCCCGTTCCACAGCAGACATCCTAACTGTAATCTCAGAACGTATATATCAGTCACTGGACAAAGCAGGGGAGGGTAGAGTGGTAGCTCTAGATAAATCTAAGGCTTTTGACAGGGTATGGCATGAGGGTCTTCTCAAGAAAATCAGACCATACAGCATCACTGGAAGAATACATAACATAATTAGATTCTTCTTGGATAAGAGAAAAATCCAGGTTGCCTCAGGGGTCTATCTTTGGACCTCTGTTATTCTTAATATTCATAAATGACCTCCCTGACAAAATTGTCTGTGAGATGGGTATGTATGCTGACGACACCACACTCTATAACAGACACAACAGGAAAATAAATGAACACATATCTAAAGAAATGGCAGAAACACTAGAGGATGACCTCCGATCCATAGTGTAATGGGGACAAAAATGGATGGTCACCTTCAATGCTGCCAAGACTAAACTTGTTTCCTTCAATAATTACAAGAAACCTTCCCTACCACCAATAGCAATGGCCAATGACTCTTTATCTGAAAGTACACCTTTTAAACTCTTTGGCCTAACGTTTACAGGAAACATGAGTTGGAACAATTACATTGAGAACATTGTCAGGACTACTGCGAGTAAAGTGGGTTCTCTCTACCGTGCTAGAAATCTACTAACGCCTGAAAGTATCCTGTACCTCTATAAGGCCACCATTCGCCCATGTATGGAGTATTGTTGTCATATTTGGTCTGGTGCACCTGCCACTAGTCTCTCGCTCCTAGACAAGGAGTCGCCAATCTGATAGGTCCTGAACTGTCATCTAAACTTCAGCCTCTGTCCCATCGACGAAATGTTGCATCCCTCTGCCTGTTCTACAAGTACTTTAACGGAGAATGCTCTAACGAACTACAAACACTTGTGCCCCCACGACATAAATACCCCCAACAAACCCGACAAGCAGCTAAATCCCACCCCTTCACAGTAGAGATCCCTATATGCAAGAGAGCCTTTTACTCCAGTAGTTTCTTCCCCAGAACAGCTAGACTTTGGAATTCCCTTCCGGGTCCCTGCTTCCCCAACTGCACTGACATGCAGAAGTTCAAGTGCAACGTGAACCGAAATCTTGTTGCCGAACTTCCTACACAGTACCCCTGATGCTTATGTCCCCGATAGTAGCCCCCTACAACAAAGTGGCAATGTGCCTTGTTTGGGGTAAAAATGTAATTAAAAAAAAAATACATTGCTGTTGACATTCTGTAGATGTTCAGTGTAAATGGAGATGCTCTGATATCATTGTGCTTTTTTGTTAAAACTGCCCGGAAAAGCCCGGTTGTAAAGTACGCTTAAATATGATATTTTAATTCTTGCAGATTTCATATCTATTATTATAGAGTTAATGTTCTATTGATTTTTATATATTATAAATGTATTTTTATAAAGTTATAAAGTTATAAAGTCATAAAGTTATAAAGTTATAAAGTCATAAAGTTATAAAGTTATAAAGTTATAAAGTCATAAAGTTATAAAGTCATAAAGTCATAAAGTTATAAAATTATAAAGTTATAAAGTCATAAAGTCATAAAGTTATAAAGTTATAAAATCATAAAGTCATAAAGTTATAAAGTCATAAAGTCATAAAGTTATAAAGTCATAAAGTCATAAAGTCATAAAGTTATAAAGTCATAAAGTTATAAAGTCATAAAGTCATAAAGTTATAAAGTTATAAAGTCATAAAGTTATAAAGTTATAAAGTTATAAAATTATAAATTTATAAAGTTATAAAGTTATAAAGTCATAAAGTTATAAAGTTATAAAGTCATAAAATTATAAAGTTATAAAGTTATAAAGTTATAAAGTCATAAAGTTATAAAGTCATGAAGTTATAAAGTCATGAAGTTATAAAGTTATAAAGTTATAAAATTATAAAGTTATAAAGTCATAAAGTTATAAAGTTATAAAGTCATGAAATTATAAAGTTATAAAGTTATAAAGTCATAAAATTATACAGTTATAAAGTTATAAAGTTATAAAGTCATAAAGTTATAAAGTTATAAAGTCATAAAATTATAAAGTTATAAAGTTATAAAGTTATAAAGTCATAAAGTTATAAAGTTATAAAGTTATAAAATTATAAAGTAATAAAGTTATAAAGTCATAAAATTATAAAGTTATAAAGTTATAAAGTTATAAAGTCATAAAGTTATAAAGTTATAAAGTCATAAAGTTATAAAGTTATAAAGTTATAAAGTCATAAAGTTATAAAGTTATAAAATTATAAAATTATAAAGTTATAAAGTTATAAAGTCATAAAGTTATAAAGTTATAAAGTCATAAAGTTATAAAGTTATAACATTATAAAGTTATAAAGTCATAAAGTTATAAAGTTATAAAGTCATAAAATTATAAAGTTATAAAATTATAAAGTTATAAAATTATAAAGTTATAAACTCATAAAGTTATAAAGTTATAAAGTTATAAAGTCATAAAGTCATAAAGTTATAAAGTCATAAAGTCATAAAGTCATAAAGTTATAAAGTTATAAAGTTATAAAGTCATAAAGTTATAAAGTCATAAAGTTATAAAGTTATAAAGTTATAAAGTCATAAAGTTATAAAGTCATAAAGTCATAAAGTTATAAAGTTATAAAGTTATAAATGTATAAAGTCATAAAGTTATAAAGTTATAAAGTCATAAATTTATAAAGTTATAAAGTTATAAAGTCATAAAGTTATAAAGTCATAAAGTTATAAAGTTATAAAATTATAAAGTTATAAAGTTATAAAGTTATAAAGTCATAAAATTATAAAGTTATAAAGTCATAAAGTTATAAAGTTATAAAGTCATAAAGTTATAAAGTTATAAACTCATAAAATTATAAAGTTATAACGTTATAAAGTTATAAAGTCATAAAATTATAAAGTTATAATGTTATAAAGGTATAAAGTTATAAAGTTATAAAGTCATAGAATTATAAAGTTATAAAGTTATAAAGTCATAAAGTTATAAAGTTATAAAGTCATAAAGTTATAAAGTTATAAAGTCACAAAGGCATAAAGTTATAAAGTTATAAAGTCATAAAGTTATAAAGTTATAAAGTCATAAAGTTATAAAGTCATAAAGTTATAAAGTTATAAAGTTATAAAGTCATAAAGTTATAAAGTCATAAAGTTATAAAGTTATAAAGTTATAAAGTCATAAAGTTATAAAGTCATAAAGTCATAAAGTTATAAAGTCATAAAGTTATAAAGTTATAAAGTTATAAAGTCATACAGTCATAAAGTTATAAAGTCATAAAGTTATAAAGTTATAAAGTTATAAAGTTATAAAGTCATAAAGTTATAAAGTTATAAATTCATAAAGTTATAAAGTTATAAAGTTATAAAGTCATAAAGTTATAAAGTTATAAAGTTATAAAATCATAAAGTTATAAAGTTATAAAGTTATAAAGTTATAAAGTCATAAAGTCATAAAGATATAAAGTTATAAAGTTATAAATCATAAAGTTATAAAGTCATAAAGTCATAAAGTTATAAATTATAAAGTTATAAAGTTATAAATTCATAAAGTTATAAAGTCATAAAGTCATAAAGTTATAAAGTTATAAAGTTATAAAGTCATAAAGTTATAAAGTTATAAAGTTGAGATTTCAAAAATAAAAGAAATATCCATATGACTTTGCCATATTAGCTTGAATCGAAACCAAAATAAAAACTTATGAAAAAAAAAAAAATATATATATATATATATATATAACTTGAGTTCCTTCAGCCATAATCGAAACCGAAAACTCAAACTTTTGAAGAATCCTTGATAAAATTATTTATTAAAAAATTGATGATTTAAGTGCCATCAGCTATAGTCGAAACCAAAATCAAAACTTATGAAGAATTCTTGTTAAAATTATTTATGACAAGAAATAGAAGAACATAACAATTAAATGACCCGGATGTAAGCGTGACACACAAAAGAACACACACGCTATCGTATTAATATATAGATAAATAAAACAGTAGCATTATGTACGTATGTGTGAAAATATTTAACTTTTAAACAACTGGCCACATAACACTGAAATCAACAGGAAATAGTAATCATACACCAGGGATGGTTTATAACAAGTAAAATCTTTGTTTGGATGGAATGGATAACGCGCACTAAAATGTATCGGCAAGTTGAAATGCAAAATGTTCATTTCAACTTGCTGATATATTTCTATTACTTTTGTGCATGTGCAAATTCATTCATAGCTTGAAGTAGTTTAATTTTAAATCTTTCTTATCTATCTGTAGATCAAGCTGTAGGGAATGCGGCTGGAGCGCTAAAAGTTTTGGTTCCGATTCTAGCCGATGGCACCTAAATCATCTTTTGAAATCAGTACTATTATAGTAGGTACAATATAATATTCAATAAAGAATTGGCTTTGTAATAATAAATACGAAATCTGCATGAATTAAAGTATACTAAAGAATATTTTTGGACAAGGCCAAGCCCTCCCCGCTAGTAGTAGTAGTAGTAGTAGTAGTAGTAGTAGTAGTAGTAGTAGTCATAAAAATAATACTAACAACAACAATAATAATAGCGAGCAGAACCCGTAAAAATCCCACGGTAGTTGAAAACATCATCACATAAACAAACAATAGAATGTCCTTCAATAGAATAATCAGTGTAATATTAGTTCTGCTCAGACCGTGAATTAAAAAATATATATTTTTATAGACAAATATAGATAACTACTTGAGATATATTATTACAAGAAATAAAAATAAGACACTGGCTAGCGATAAATAACATTAGTATTTTGATCTGCACCGATCACACACTAGCAGGTGATAAATATCTTATTACTGTGGCCTGCACTGACCGAACACTGGCTGGCTATAACTGACTTGTTAGTATTGTGAACTGCACCCACCATACACTGGCTGGCAAAAAATAACTTTGTATTGTGATCTGCACCGACCAGACACTTATTAGTATTATGATTTTCACCAAGAGACACTGGGTGGCGAGAAATAACTAATTAGTAATGCGACCTGAACACACCATACACTGCCTGGCGATAACTAACTTATTATTTTGATCTGCACTCAACATACACTTGCTGGCTATAAATAACTTATTGGTATTGTGATCTGCATTCACCATACACTGGCTGGCAATAAGTAACTTTCTATTGTCATCTACGCCAACTAATAGTATTGTGACTTGCACCCACTTTATACTGGCTGGTGATAAATAAATTTTGAGTATGTGATCTGCACGCCCTCCAGGCACTGGCTAGGGATAACTAACTTATTAGTATTGTGATCTGCATCCCCTCCAGACACTGGCTAGCGATTTATAATATATAAGTATTGTGACCTGAACTCCCTATACACTGCCTGGTAATAAATAATTTATCAGTATTGTGATTTGCGCTCACCAGACACTGGATGGGAATAATTAACTTATAAGTATTGTGACCTGCACTCACCATTCACTGGCTGTCAGTAAATAACTCGTAAGTATTTTGATCTACACCAACCTAACACTGCCTGACAATAACTAACTTAGTACTGTGATCTGCACCCACCAGACACTGCCTGGCAATACTAACGTATTTTGTCTGCACCCACCATACACTGCCTAGCGATAATTAACTTTTTAGTATTGTGACCTGCACCCACCATACACTGGCTGGCAGTAACTACTTTATTATTATTGTGATCTGTACCTACCAGACACTGGCTGGCTATAAATAACTTATTAATATTGTGACCATCACCAGCCAGATACTGGCTGGCGATAACTAACTCATTAGCATTGTGACCTGTATTCACCAGACACTGGCTGGCGATAACTTATCCATTTGAAACAATTGTTGGGCATTTTAGAATATTCAATTTTCATTCTCAGGGAATATAGTATAATAACGGTTGGTGTGATTTGGAATATTACATTTCTATTTAAGGGATGTTTAGGATGATAATGGTTGAAACGAATTAGCATATTAATATATAGATGATTTTGTAGTGTCAGCATCAACTAGCACGACACAGAATAGTAGTGAAGGGTCAGGGCTGATGGAAAGACCAAGGAGAGAAACTACTAATCAGACCGCCACTAGATGTGTGCGAAGAGGATTTCAACCTTGGGGAGGCTTATTGCCACCCAAATTCCAGTAAAGGCAAATAGTCACTGCCAGCGATAAACTAATGGCAAATGGCTGTTGCGATAATGCAAAATCATTTGCAAAGGTTATCTTAAGTGATGGAGAATATTAAATATTTGGGGAGACTTGTGATCACCCAGGCTCAAGGGAAAATCACAAATTGTCATTAATGAGTAATCTCTGATGATGGCTTATATGAGAACACCTAGTGAGTAATAAAAAGATATTTCTGAATTTTTGAGATGAGAATCGATCATTCGAATTAATTTGGATTCTTCGGACTGCTGTTCTCATCTTGAGTGTTATTTTCAGAATGTTTCGGTCAATGTACTCTTCTACTTTTTTAGTCGTATCTTGTAGAACTCAGGAATCTTACTATTTAACCCATGCGATTTCAACCAGAACTTTTTATTAAATGTGCTTAAGTTTAACTTATATTATTATAATATTATAATTTTTTATTTAATGTACGTAAGTTGCACTTACATTATTATAACTTTTTATTTAATGTATGTAAGTTGCACTTAGATTATTATAACTTTTTATTTAATGTACGTAAGTTGCACTTAGATTATTATAACTTTTTATTTAATGTATGTAAGTTGCACTTAGATTATTATAACTTTTTATTTAATGTATGTAAGTTGCACTTACATTATTATAACTTTTTATTTAATGTATGTAAGTTGCACTTAGATTATTATAACTTTTTATTTAATGTATGTAAGTTGCACTTAGATTATTATAACTTTTTATTTAATGTATGTAAGTTGCACTTAGATTATTATAACTTTTTATTTAATGTATGTAAGTTGCACTTACATTATTATAACTTTTTATTTAATGTATGTAAGTTGCACTTACATTATTATAACTTTTTATTTAATGTATGTAAGTTGTACTTAGATTATTATAACTTTTTATTTAATGTATGTAAGTTGCACTTACATTATTATAACTTTTTATTTAATGTATGTAAGTTGCACTTACATTATTATAACTTTTTATTTAATGTATGTAAGTTGCACTTAGATTATTATAACTTTTTATTTAATGTATGTAAGTTGCACTTACATTATTATAACTTTTTATTTAATGTATGTAAGTTGCACTTACATTATTATAACTTTTTATTTATGTACGTAAGTTGCACTTACATTATTATAACTTTTTATTTAATGTATGTAAGTTGCACTTACATTATTATAACTTTTTATTTATGTACGTAAGTTGCGCTTTCATTGTTATAACTTTTTATTTAATGTACAGATGCAACATGCATTTGTTCTGTCAGCCATGACTGGGTAGATCCTAAGTAATTTACAATTGTGTTTTTAGTGTCACCCACGATGAATATTGAAGCTTCAACGTACATAATAGTGCACCTTATAACTGAATTAACCAAGTACTTCATCCACTACGCCAAGAGTAGTTTGAAGAATCAAAATATTATGAACAATAATGCATAGCATTTTAAAACTTTTTAACCCGATAAATTTTAAACAGAAAAGATATTTGTGCTGAAACTAAGTTTGTAGGATAAAGTCTTTATATCATACCTGATGGTAAAATCCGGGTTGTGGAAACAACAAAGCCTTTGTTGATTGGAGTAAGTGGTGTGCTTTTGTTATCTGAAACATAAAGGAGGAATGCAAAACTCGGTTAGTATCTTTATAATACAGAAACTGAAACAAACAGCAATAGCAAGTCAAGATGAATATCAAGGTTGAATTCTTGTCCGAAACAAAACTTTGATTTTGAGAGACGGATGACCTGTAAGGTTAGGCTTTCTCTTAGCGTGTCTTTTAAGCGTCAGGCTAAGATCAAAGTGTAGTATCTTTTCTGATGCTGCACTTCATTTTTTGATCTCAGTTCATGGAGGAGAAATCCTTTATGACCGATACATTTTTTTTTTACGCTTGCTACTAACAAGAGTGCCCCTTTGGGGGGGGGGATTGGTCCCTCCCCCACATTAAAAACCGACCTTGTGTCTAACTTCCCTCGTGGGGAGGCAAGTAAACATTTTTTTTTTTTAAGCGAGTGATCATACCACAATTTCTTTCTTTTTAAGCGATTCCTTTGTTTGAAACAGAGTGCACACGTGGATCAAAGTAACAACAAGTCTAGTTTCTTTTGTTTGATTTTCTTTTTACTCTTTTTTTATTCCAAACAAGTCATATTACCACTTGAACGTGGAGAGCTCCCCTCCTCCTCCTCCTCCTCTTCCTCTTCCTCCTCCTCCTTATCATCATCATCGTATGAATCTGAAGATTCTATTGTTGGCATACATGTGGATCAAAGTGACACAAGGTTTAGTTCCACACATATATAAGTTCGTACATCATGGAACAAATAAAATTTTTGCAAATTTCACAAGAATATTTTTAGAAGGTTCCAATAACTCTTGCAAAGTTGCTGCATATAGATAAATTCTATCTTTTTTTTTTTTTTTTTTTCAGAATAATTATTTAATAAGCAATATTATTATATATTATCTTATAGATTTTTTTGCAAACATTATTTGGTGTTAAGAACTCAATATAAGTTTAAAGTTTAAATTTAAGAAATGCTGAATAATCATTTGCATGTTTTTGAATTTTTGAGATGAGAACTGATTCTTCATATTATTTGGATTCTTCGGACTACTGTTCTCATCTTGAATGTTATTTTCACAACATTTCGGTCGATGTAACTTCTGATCTTTTTCAGGTGTATCTTGTCAAATTTCTATTGAACTAAGAATTCAGCACAGAATTTCAAACAGAATAAGATCATGCTACCCCTGTTGATTAAATAAATGCTTCTGTTTGAAATTATGTGCAGATTCCCAAGTTCGACATGATAACCTGAAAACGGTCAGAGGTTACATCGAGTGAAACATTGTGAAAATAAACTCAAGATAAGAACAGTAATCTGAAGAACGCAAACAATATGAATCATCATCATCATCATATCTTGGAAATGAACAAAAAGAAAAATATTAAAAAGAAATCTTTTTTATATGTAGACATTTTTGCTGACGACACTACCATCTATGGTAGCACATCTAAGACAGTAAACGACCAAGTTCTCTCCGATTCTCTCTCCTCTGATCTTGATCACGTTGTACAATGGGGAAAGTAGTGGCTGGTTACTTTTAATGCATCTAAAACCAAGCTTCTATCTTTACATCATCAACGTTCTGATCCCCATCTGGCATCAATTAAAATGAATGGCTATCGTCTT